>NW_027256886.1:75150897-75490897 GCF_029215685.1 Pituophis catenifer annectens | reverse complement strand
GTAAAATTGTCACAAAGGGCAACATGCATGTTATCTGGCAAACAAAGAGCAAATGTACTCTTTTTACTATTATATTTCAAAAACAGTGTATTATAAAGAGGTTGCTAGAATTCCGATAGACATAAATGCTGGGAAATGAAAACTAAATGAAAATGCTTCAGGGATCATTTAAATCAGTGTATGTGCTGCATATGCTGGCTGGAGAATTCTGGGATTTGAAGTCCACCGATCTTCAAACAAGTAGGGTTGAGAAATATTGATTTAAATGAATCACAGGCTTAGTTGTTTCTTCTTCTTCTTCTTCTTCTTCTTCTTCTTCTTCTTCTTCTTCTTCTTCTTCTTCTTCTTCTTCTTCTTCTTCTTCTTCTTCTTCTTCTTCTTCTTCTTCTCCTCCTCCTCCTCCTCCTCCTCCTCCTCCTCCTCCTCCTCCTCCTCCTCCTCCTCCTCCTCCTCTTCCTCCTCCTCCTTCTCCTTCTTTCCTATAATCATATGGCCATAGAAATCTTTAAAGGTAAGTACTGATGTCTTGCATTTTGCCAGGAAATAAACCAGTTGCAACAAAACTCAAGGAGAAACTGGTACTATTATTTTCCCCCCCTAAGAATAGATCATGATCTAAAATATTTAACTGTACGTGCTTTAGCCCTTATTTCTTGGTATACATCAATATAGTATTAAGGCTTCTGGTTTGTGGTCTTTTTTTTAATCATCCGTTTTGGAAATGTTTAGATATTTGTCCCAAGGTTCATAAACAGCTTCAATGTTGTAAGAGAAATTGTTACATGCTCCTTCATTGTGTACTAGCTTTGGTGTTAATTGCAGCTGGGTTTCATTTGGTTGACTCAGCCTTCCGTCCTTCTGAGGTCAGTAAAATGAGGATTCAGATTGTTGCAGTAAATACGCTGACTCTATTAACCACTTAGAGTATGCTATAAAGCACTATGGGGGGGGGTATATAAGTCTAAATGCTATTGCTATCGCTATTTGAATAATAAATTCAAATAATAAGCCAACATCAACTCAGCATCCAGAAGGATGCAGGGAGAAGTAGGCACAGAGGCGTCACAAGTCCTTCCTTCGTTTAAACATTTTCAAACAATTACAGCTTTGTAAGCTGTGATTTATGAAGTAATGGACAAACATTAGCATTTGTGCATGTGTCTATCCAAGCTATGCTACAATTATTTGCGTTGTTGTAAATCAATGGTCCTTTGGATTTTTGCAGCACAGAAATGGTAGCTCTCTTTTATTCTGGACTTTTTTTAATCTATTACACGTACATCTGTTTTATGGTGTTAACTATTTAATCTTTACTGCACATTCTATAGGAACCTGAAACTATCCTAATCAGTTGTGAAAAGTTATGGTTAAGAAAAAGAGGATAACAAGGTTTTGGAGGGAGGGAAGGTAACACTGATGAGCTGAGAGGATAATCGATTTTCTCTGTGTCTCATTTTATTTTATTATTTGTTGATACTCTGTTTATTTCACTTTGCTAGCCAATTTTGACTATCTTTGTTGCTTTCTGGAGTTAATTAAACAGCCATACTATCCTGAACATCTTGGAATTGAACCCAAACAACTCAAGAAATGAAGATGGAAAAATTCCATTGGGAGAAAGCGGGAAAAAACATAACAGTCCAAGCTTTCGAATTCTACTCTAAACCATCAAAGCAGCTAAATGAATGAATGAATGAATGAATGAATGAATGAATGAATGAATGAATGAAATAAGCTGATCAATGCATTGGTCAACGGGAATTGGTGTATCCTAGTCCAGGGATTCTCAAAGCTTCTAAAATAATAAATTTGTGTAACCCTCCTCCCCCCTCAACCATGATGAAATAATCAAGCTTAGGGCGAGGCAAGCATTAATTATATCATTTGCATTTAATTATTATGTTTTAATTAGATTCTCAAGCCACCTGTTATGGGCTTGGATGTAGAGTAACATTGAGTCACATTCAGACTGAGTTGCGACAGCCCTTTCATTTTCAGAATGGGAGTGTTGTCAAAACTTACTGTCACATTGCCCAGATAAGCCATAGCCAGTTTGCCTGAGAAATGCCACTCACTCATCACAATATCTCCAGAACAGTAAAGCCTACAAATTTGAAATTTGGCACGTATGTTCCTCTTGGCTTCTAGGTGCTCACTAAGAAAGGATTTTTCAAAATAACCATCAAATCATTATTATTTAATATACAGTATTATATTCACATGCTCTGATGCTAAGGAGTTAGACGTTCTATGCCCGGTCCCCACATGAAAAGAACGCTGTTCCAACTGCCAGTTGCCCTATATTAACACGCTCTGATGTGTTCTGCCTTCGCTAAACCAGGCATGGGCGTGGCCAGTGCGTGACTCATCCGGCCTGTGGGCTGGGACATTCTATTCCCCCTCCCCTCTGTTCCAACTGCCAGTTGCCTTTATATTAACACGCTCTGATGCTACAGAGTTACACATTCTACACTTTCAGGCTTTAAGTATCAATTTATCATGCTCGATCACATAGTTTCATAGTGAGGCATGGGTATCCAGCTAGTAGTTATATATGTGTCAGTGGTCTCCAACCTTTCTGGCTCGGAAGACCGGTGGTGGGAGAGGGGATGGTTTCACGCATGCATTTGTGAGACGAGCCCTCAGTATCTTAATCAGTGGTGGGTTTCTAGTGGTTCGCCCCAGTTCGGACGAACTGGTAGTGGTGGTGGCAGGAGGCTCTGCCCACCCACCCAGACGTCATCATGGACGCTCTGCACATGCGCAGAAGCACTGCATGCGAGCAAAACGCATGCACATGCACACACGCTCACAGTTCCGAAACGGTAGTGAAGGCAAGTGAAAACCACTACTGGTCTTAATGGTCAGGGAAAGTGTCAGGGCGCTGATTAATCCCATTCTGCCTTTGGGATAATCGCACCTTGATTACGAGGGGTGGATCGAGACCTTTCCTTGCCAGCATACTTTAAGAAAACAAAACCCGAAGATATATCTTCTAATAAAACTCATTTATTTGTTATAAAGAAAATAAAACATCTCACTGATCTAATAGTTACATTTTTGAAAAAGTTCGTGCCGGCTACTTCTCAGCAGTCGGACTTCTTGGCAAGAGAAGAAAGAAAAAGTGTGAAGAAGGAATGTGGGTGGATGACATGCGCAGTTTAGTTTACTGATAAGGATTCTGGGCAAGCTACGGAAAGTCTGATAGTCCAGAAATGAGAGCTCAGCTGGTAAATAAAAGAACGCAGTGACAGAAAGAAACTTAGGAAAGACCCACTCTAATGGATTGAGTAGTTACAAGTGGTGGAGGGAAGTCTGCACCTTCAAACTTGCAAGATTCTATTAATTTAGCTTTACAATAAGGTAGAATTAGCTCATCCTTTTGTGTCTCCTGCTTCGTCCAAAAAGGCTGACACAAATCAAGTGTCCCTAGGTTAAATGAGTCTCTATCAGGAATGGTAACATGCTCACTAGCTTACTCCTTCGTGTTCACCAAAATCTCTGCCCTACCTGTTGTTTTGAATGGTTCTTTTAATTTTAAAAAATGCTTTAATTAAAAAAAAGAAAAAGACGATTGGGTGCCAGGCCTAGCTGTCCCCTTTTGTGAAGATCAATCTTACAGTTCCATTTTCTCCCATAACAAATATTTTCAACTTCTCGAATTCTTTCCACCCAGATGATGAAGAAACGCCTGCATTTTACTAAATTCTTATTTTAAAAATGTTTGCTCCCTGTCAGCACTTATTTCCTTACTGGGAGAGAGCTGTGCTGTGCCAGCTTTATATCTAGCTACTAGCTTCCCAATTACTCTTTTAAAAAAAAAAAATTAAAAAAATAGTGGCAATCTTAGTTTGGCATCACAAACGTCTATAAATTCAGAACTGTTCAAAAGCAGATTTATTTTAGAACTAAGTGCTAAAAGCCTGATTCACACAAGTTTTCTGTCTTATTTATGAAGGTATGTGTATCTGCTAGTAAATTCTTATCAGACAACAGGCTGGACAAAAATGCTTCTCCTTCTTTGGTTGCCAATAGTTCTAATAATCTTGTGCAATTCACCCCTGACCTGGACAAGGTCCTCTATGAACACTTTTAAGCTTTTTCCTTCTATAATGGAAAAAAGGAGAGGAAAAACATTTTTGTGTGTGTGCTTCAGAACTTGCGGGCTTTTTTTCTTTTTTCCTTTTTGTAGCCATCTACACAGAAACAATCAATATAAATAAAACTGGGCCATTGTATTTACTGGTGAGTGACTTGCAAGGAAGAAGTAACCATCTTTTGCATTTCTGTCTCTTCTGCTGCCATCTAGGGGCAAGCAAGAGTTTAGGCAGCCAGAGTGTGGTTTATAACAACACCATTTGTAGCAACAAAGAATTACAAAAGATGGAAAGGCAGAGAGAAATCCTATTAAGGCTATATGATTCCTTTAAACAGGAATTTAATCGAACTGGAAAGTGCTTATAACCTCTTGCTGGTTGGGGCAGAATTAAATCGCATTTGCAAGCAAAAATAAGTTATTATTATTATTTTATGGAGGAAAAGGTCTGCCAAAGGTGGCCTTAGAAATATTGATCAGCTGCAAGGGCTAAAACTTGATAGCTGATAAGAAGACGCTCAGAGAAAAAAAAGAAGTAATGAAGGTCATACAGTCCACCTCTGATCAAATGGGCAGCCCGATGCGTCCAATATTTGAGCTGTTTCAGCTTGGAACTTTTCTAGTCAATTGGTTGAATTTTACTTTACTTTTACTTTTGTTTGATTTATATACCGCCCTACTCCCGAAGGACTCAGGGCGGTGAACAGCCAACAATAAAATACATACATACAAAATTTAAAAAGCAAAAATAAAATCAAATTAAATAGTGTGGCCCAGACAGATTAAAAAACCCCAATCAATTTAAAACAAATTAAACTTTGAATATTAAAAATATTAAAAAAAATATTTAAAAAGAGGGAGAAAGTTAGGCCAGGCCCGCCTGGTGGAATAAAAAGGTCTTAAGAGCGTGGTGGAAGGTGCGCAGATCCGAGATCCTCCGTATCTCCGGGGGGAGCTCGTTTCAGATAGTAGGTGCCCCCATAGAGAAGGCTCTCCCCTGGGGGCCGCCAGTCGACATTATTTGGCCGACGGCACCCGGAGGAGCCCCTCTCTATGAGAGCGTACCGGCCGGTGGGAGGCTATTGGTGGTAGTAGGCGGTCCCACAAGAATTAACTTATCAAAGAGAGATCCAGCCTAGAATTAACTAAACTAGAAATTTCTTGACAGGGAAAACAATTAATCAGTGGAACAGCTTGCCTCCAGAGGTTGTGTGATGTTTCAACACTGGAGATTTTTAACAGATTGGATAATCATTTGTCCAGAATGGTATCGGGCCGTGATGGTTAAGGTGACCAGACGTCCCGCTTTTGGCGGGACAGTCCCGATTTTTAGCAATTTGTCCCGCATCCCGCGGCGTTTCAAAAAAGTCCCGATTTTTCATTCTGCCTCCTCAGTCCCGCTGCCTCTTGAGCCCCAGCTGATGGCTAGAAGAAAAAAAAACTGTTTAAACTCTTGCCCGGGACTTCAAAGGGCCGCCCTACAGGCAATCAGTGTAAAGAGTTCCTGAAGCAGGTTTTTTTTCCCCTAGCTAAGCTGCAGAAACGAAACCGAAACCAGGATCTTTGGTGCAACGTGACAAAATGAGGCAGAGAGAGATTTATTTTTATTTTTATTTTTCCTCCCCAAAAAAGGTAGGTGAAAAACTGCAAACAATGGGAAATTTAGGAGGAGAGTTCAAGATTTTAAAACACAAAAGAAAAAAAAGCTGTATTTAACTAGGGAATTGTAATAATTGAGATACTATTAATTGTATATTGTGTTGAAAGCAGAAATGGTTAAGTTGTGGTTCAGAGGAATATATGGGAGAAATTATTTGGTTTATTATTATTGGTAAATATAATTAATTGATTTGTAAGAAATTGGATTGCATGGAAATAATTGGAATATTCATGTTCATATTGATTAATATACAAAAAGATAGTTTTATAACTAATTGATTTATATTAAAATGTTGAATTTGTATTAAACAACTGTATTACATAATTACATAATTAAACAATGTGAGGATGGATATAAAAATAGATGACAATGGGAAGGGGTATAATATAGAATAGAAGGGAAAAATTGAATTTGATTAAGATTAGAGATGAGGATGAAGGGTAATATTGTTTTTTTAAAAAAATAGATGAATAAATATGGCAAAAAGGAAATATAGAAATTGTAAATTTAATTGAAATGACTAAACACTGTTTAAATTTGTGAACCAGCCAAATATTCTGTTCAAAGAAAATACATTGTATGTTTGTATATGTGTTTCTAATTATTGCTATTTATTCATATTTGTTCTCTTTTATTCTTTAAAGTTTAACAATTCATTCTTTATCTTAATATCTTTATATTTGCTTGGGGTTGGCTTTCTTCCCTTTCATCTTTTTTATTGTACAGCAATCTTTCTCCTCAAACCTACCACCTCTCTCTTTTCTTTCCTTCTTACTTTCTCTTCCCCCCACCCTCTTTTTCTCCTCCCTACTTCCTCTTCCTTTCTCCTTCTTCTCCTCTCTTCCTCCCTCTCTTACCCTCACTCCTACTCTAATTTCCATTCCTTCATCCCTCTCTATTGCTGTATCCTTTAATGCATATGGACTACTCAGAGGGCTGAAAAAGTTATTTTTGACTGGTCCTCACACTTTTGACCAGTCCTCGAACTTACGACTGTCCTCACATTTTACATTTTTGCCTTATCTTGTCATCATGGTGAAGAGAAGCAGTTGTGAAACGAGTGACATGGTTGTTAAGAATGCTGCATGGGCATAAATGTGAGGATGGTCATAAGTGTGAGGACCAGTCAAAAGTGCGAGGACCTGTCAGAAATGACTTTTTTCAGCCCTCTGGTTAGTCCTTTTATGCATATGGACTACTCGGAGGGCTGAAAAAGTTATTTTTGACTGGTCCTCGCACTTTTGACCAGTCCTCGAACTTACGACTGTCCTCACATTTTACGTTTTTGCCCTATCTTGTCACCATGGTGAAGAGAAACAGTTGTGAAATGAGTGACATGGTTGTTAAGAATGCTGCATGGGCATAAATGTGAGGATGGTCATAAGTGTGAGGACCTGTCAGAAATGACTTTCCAGCCCTCTGAGTAGTCCCTATACACATAGCCATGGCCACCCGGTCACATGACCAGCTAGCCATGCCCACCCAGTCACATGGCCTCCAAGCCATGCCCACACAATAAGCCACGCCCACAATGGTGTCCCTCTTACCAATGTTAAAATCTGTTCACCTTACCCTATACACATAGCCATGGCCACCCGGTCACATGACCAGCTAGCCACGCCCACCCAGTCACATGACCAGCTAGCCACGCCCACAAAATAAGCCACGCCCACAATGTCCCTCTTTACCAATGTTAAAATCTGGTCACCTTAGTGATGGTGAACCTATGGCATGCATGCCGGAAATGGCACGCAGAGCCATCTCTCTGGGCATGCCAGCCATTGCCCGTTGCTCTTCTGAGTTCCGGTGTGCACATGTGCGCTGGCCAGCTGCTCTTTGTGCATGGGGGAGCACCGGAAACCGGAAGAGCAGCTCCCTGGCACATAGGCACTCACTGGGAAGCTGAGCTTTTGGTTTCCGGTGCATGTGTGACGGCCAGCTGATCTTTTTTTTTTATTTTTTTTTTATTTTTTAAACAAACAAAACATAAAACATTCATCATCCATTACAATTGCAAACAGTGTGCCGATCGGTTACAAATCCCTTGTGCTTCTTCCCCATATTCATATTTTTAATAATTTCTCATATTTTCATCTGATATATATCTTTATATCATTATCCTCATTGGTCAATTATTTAACAATGGCATTATCATGCCAAAGAAAATTATTTTCACATATTATATTATAACATTCATTTTATATTCCATATTTCATGTCCATGTTTTATCATCTAGCCGTTGATAAAATAAATCCCATATCTTATAATATTGTTTATCTTCTTGTTCTCTAATTTCAGATGTCAATTTACTCATTTCAGCACATTCCATGATTTTCTTAATAACTTCATCTTGTGTTGGTATTTTCTCATTTTTCCAATTTTTAGCAAACACAATTCTAGCCGCTGTCAATACATTCACGACGGCCAGCTGATTTTTGTGCATGCATGCACGCCAGAAACCGGAAGACGCATATGCATACCAGCAATTTGAAGATGCCTAGACTTTAGCTCCCAGAATCCCCAGCCATCAGAGCCAGTGTGGCAGACAACCAGTTGTTAGTCTTCCCTAATGACCGGCTGGGTGGGTGTGGCCATGGTGGGCATGGCCAGGGGTGTGTGACAGGCAGCACCCGGCTTCTTGCACCCCCCCTGGGGAGAAAAAAAAGCTGGTATAGGGTCTCCTGCTTGAGCAGAGGTTGGACTAGAAGACCTCCAAGGCAGTGGTGGGTTGCCCCCGGGTTCGCACCGGTTCTATAGAACTGGTAGTAAAACCAGCGGGAGGCTCCGCCCACCAACCCTGATGTCATCAAAATGATTCTGCGCATGTGCGCGGCCTCTTGCAAACCGGTAGTAAAGGTAAGTAGAACCCACCTCTGCTCCAAGGCCCCTTCCAGCTCTCTTATTCTGTGTACTAACCCTTAAACCAATCCACAGATGTTTTAATAATAGGATTCTCCATTCTCTCAGAAGACCCCGCCCATACCTGGCCACCTAAAAGACCTTATCTCATAAATATGCCATATCCTGATGGTCAAAATCAGGACAAACACTGAATGGCAACAAATTGAGAACTGGTATGCAACAGTGAGTAGATTAGACATTAGATTAGAAGTGTGGAGGTCTAAACTAAAGAATAGCCGCACTCGGCCATAGAAGCATTCAGTATGACTTTGCGATAGCTATTCTCTGCAAGCCAAACTTATTATTTTATCCTATTTGTCCATATGAATTCTAAATATTTGGTGTAACCTTTTCATATTGCACCAAGAACTCTAATTACAATAACTATGAGAATTGATTTTTTCCCCTCCTCTATAATCTTTCAACCTCAATTTGTAATTCATGATATTTTGTTATTTTCTCCAGCTGCTTTTCATTGATTTGACTCTCTCTAGGTACTGCCACATCAATGAGCCACGCCTTCTCTTTCTCCAAAGCAGTAATGCCTGATAGGTTCTATATATTTTCAGTTTGAATTTGAAAATCCCGTAAAATTTTAATTACAGTAGTAAACAATTTTTAGATGTACCATCCCTGTGATTTTTTACAAATCTCAAAGTCCACTTATTTACATGTGTTCCACTTCTAGAAAAAAATCTAGAAACCCCTACAGATGATAATATAATAATAATAAAAAAAAATCCGGAATGTGCAGAAATGGATAGGTTAATTCTAAAAATCAAAGGAAAAGAAGACTCGGAATACTTTATAACATGGGAACCAGGGATGAAATGCTCCCGGTTCGGACCGGATGCCCGATCCGGTAGCGATGGAGGCGGGTGGTTCAGAGAACCGGTAGCAAAAATCCCTGCTCCCCCCCATGCCCAGCTGAGCCGCACAATCATCAGAGGCTTTTTTTTTTTTACTTTTAAAAGCATTTTTTCTACAACCTCTTCGGCCAAAAAAATGCTTTTAAAAGTAAAAAAAAAAACCTCTGATGATTGCACGGCTCAGCTGGGATCATCAAAGGCTTTTAAAAGAAAAAAACCCTTTTTTTCTTTTAAATGCCTCTGACGATCCAAGCTGAGTTGCTTGATCGTCAGAGGCATTTAAAAGAAAAAAAGTCTCTGCCAATCAGGCAACTCAGCTTGGATCGTCAGAGCCTTTTGCAAGCATTGTTTTACAACCTCTTCGCCGAAGAGGTTGTAGAAAAAAATGGTTTTAAAAGTAAAAAAAAAAAAATTGGCCATGCCCACCCAGTCACATTACCCCCCTCCCATCAAGCCACGCCCACAGAACTGGTAGTAACAAATTTTAGATTTCACCACTGATGGGAACTATTCTACAAATGGTTAATTGACAGATACTGAGGTTAGAGGAGTGGATTTGTGAGAAATATGGATTACCTGAGAAAGAAAAACTGATGAGTAAATATTTTGATGGTTATATAATCGATACCGTAATGGAAGATAGCATACTTTTCAATAACAATTGATATTATCGCATATATGTTTACATGTATATGATTATAATGGTTATGATGATGTTTATACATTAACACTTTGGACACCTAGAAAACACACTGTTCAACATAGAAATGGAATATGTGATATAAAACAATTAAAAAAATATACAAGAAAAAAATGCAGTTTTACTATTTTTGTTCACATTTGACAAAACCCTTCTGGGTTTAGCTCTTTGGGTGATCACAACAGAATGAATAGAAGAGAAGAGAATAACAGAGTTGGAAGGGACCTTGGAGGTCTTCTAGTCCAACTCCCTGCCCAGGCAGGAAACCCTACACCACTTCAGACAAATGGTTATCCAACATCTTCTTAAAAAATTCCAGTGTTAGGGCATTCGCAACTTCTGCAGGCAAGTTGTTCCACTGATTAATTGTTCTAACTGTTAGGAAATTTCTCCTTAGTTCTAAATTGCTTCTCTCCTGGATTAGTTTCTACCTATTGCTTCTTGTTCTACCCTCACATGCTTTGAAGAATAGTTTGACTCCCTCTTGTTTGTGGCAACCCCTGAGATATTGGAACACTGCTATCATGTCTCCCCTAGTCCTTCTTTTCATTAAACTAGACATACCCAGTTCCTGCAACCGTTCTTCATGTTTTAGCCTCCAGTCCCCTAATCATCTTTGTTGCTCCTCTCTATACTCTTTCTAGAGCCTCAACATCTTTTTTATACCGTGGCGACCAAAACGGAATGCAATATTCCAAGTGTTGCCTTACCAAGGCATTATAAAGTGGTATTAACACTTCATGTGATCTTGATTCTATCCCTCTGTTTACACAGCCCAGAACTGTGTTGGCTTTTTTGGCAGCTGCTGCACACTGCTGGCTCATATCTAAATGGTTGTCTACTAGGACTCCAAGATTCCTCTCACAGTTACTACTATTGAGGAAGGTACCACATATATGGTACCTGTGCAATTTGTTTTTCTTCCCTAAATGTAGAACCTTGCTTTTTTCACTGTTGAGTTTCATTTTGTTAGATAGCGCCCAATGTTCAAGTCTGTCAAGATCCTTCTGTATCTTGAGCCAATGACAACAGATGAAGCTGACCAGGGACTGGATGGAAGGAACATAAGCGCCATGCTGATCCCAACTCTTGAGATCACTTGATTTATGCCTCTGACATAATGGGAGCTGAAGCAGAACAGATTTCATATACCTTGTATGGTAGAAGTAAAAGGAAAATGCTTCTTTAGCAGCAATGCAGCTAAGGACAATTTATTCCTGATCTCTTATGGGCCAGGGAAAAGAAGAAGGGAATATCACGAAGAAACTGATGTTGCCAAGGCATATTTGTATTATGACTAGGTGCAAACGGGGACACAACCTTCATCTGACTTTTGCACAATAAAGTGAGACTATTATTAAACTCATTACTGAAAACAGTTTCCTCTGACATTTAAGTTTTCAATGTACAGAAGAAGGAGACATTAGGGCATCGGAGGTTAGGTGAGGGGGGAAGAGAATAAATTAATTTAAATTTTAAAAGTTAACTTGCTGCAGCAAAGGAAGAACTAGCTCATAATGCCTTCAGTAGAGAGGAATACAAAGATGCATTTCTAGTCAAATTAACAAGTGTTGACAGAACCAGTTCACTCTAAATTCTTGATTGGTTATACGACAGACAGACAGACAGACAGACAGACAGACAGACAGACAGACAGAGATAAATCAAACAGAACAACGTCAGGATTTGTTTCCTGAAAACTTCCCTGCCTTTTTCAGCTGATGCTTGGCATTCATTCTGAAATATTTATTTCCATCAGCCAATTGAACTTTATCATTTTGACATTTAGAAATGTTGGAACCTACGATGATGTTAAATAAAAAAAAATCTGCATGTTTGTGACATCTTACAAAGTGCAATGAGTTTGCTTTCCTGAAACACAGAAAGGTTGTTATGTAATTTAATGTGCATACAATAGTATTTGCAGAAATCCCTGCCAAACGCTAGGAAGGACAGCCTCTGAGAAAAGGCGGTGTAATAGAGTGGCGTAAAAATTTCTAAGGAGTGATTGGATTCCAGGGCAGATTTTATTGACTCTGCCTTTTGAATTGAATCTCTGAATTGATTCAAGGCATCACATGGAATCAGGTACATTCAGATCTCCTTTGGAGAGATTCAGAGATGATTTAGAAATGTGATAGTCTCTAGCTATACTGAACCTCAAACGTTGTTGTTGCAGTTTACTAAAACTGAGAGTAATGGTAAATGAGGCTCTCTGATATTGACATTGTTGGAAGAAACGCAGCAGGTTCTGACCAGTTCTGGAGAACCGGTAGTGAAAATTTTGAGTAGCTCAGAGAACCGGTAGTAAAAATTCTGACTGGCCCCACCCCCATCTGTTCTCTGCCTCCCAAGTTCCAGTTGATCGGGAGGGAATGGGGATTTTGCAGTAACCTTCTCCTGGATTGGGGAGGGAATGGAGCTTTTACAGTATCCTTCCCTTGCCACACTCACCAAGCCATGCCCACCAAGCCATGCCACACCCACCAAGCCACACCCACAGAACTGGTAGTAAAAATTTTTGAAATCCACCACTTCTGAGTTCAGTTCCAAATGGGGAGAAAGACACTGGAAACATGGGGGCTGCTTGGAAAGATGATTTTAAATGGTGGACAGGATCACATGCCTTGAAAATCTTGGGTGAAGAAAAAAAAGGGAAGAGATGCTGAGAGTGCCTGAATTTTATACCCTCTCTGGGCTTTTGAATTTGAGCTTGTATTCTGATTGGTTGTCAGACTCCCATGGGGCCATGCAGGGGTAACTTTGTAGGTTGTGTTTTTGAGGCCCAAGCTTGATTGACTCCTGCTGGGTGATGATGTAATGAAAGGGCTTTGGGCAATTCCTACTAAGGCTCTGCCTGAAGGAGGTAGATCTTTGTTATGTAGAATAGACTGGCCCAGGCCTTAATGGTGCATTGGCAAAGGTGTGGGGAGCTCAGTTTCTGCCTCTCTTTTAGGGGAAATATTCTGCCCTTTTAATATTTCCTAAAATCTCTCATTTTCCTAGGAGAGGGGTGGGTACTAACTTCCTACAACATGAAGAGCTAGCCAACATCTCATTATATTTACAGCATAGGAAAAAGCTACTGTGCGATTTGCATCTCATCTTCGGCTGGGATTTGCTTGGGCATGTTTATTTCCTTGGAGAATGGGCGAGATTCATTCTCCTGCACTTTGACCTGAAATATCTAGTCTGGTCTTGACCTCTCGTTGTTGTTTTTTAATTGTGCTCCATGGAACTCGAAGGTTCTGTAAGAATTTGTTGGTGTCCTGTGAAAGATTAAAAGGAAAACAATGTTAAATTGCATTCAACCTCTTGATCAGGGACTCTGGGATTTGATGTTCATAAACCAAGATGTTCCACAGTCTGGAAAAAATTTAAAAGTCACCGCTCTACTTTCTCCAAATTCAAATTTGATTATTCTTATCCTTTCTAATTCAATCTGTTTGTAGTTGTTTGCAAAAGTTAAGTTTCTGGTTTTTGTTCGATCTGCAGATCAGCTCTTTTTAACTTTTGTCCCTAATCTTCCCTAATTAAATAGAAACAACATAAATTCTTTTCCTTCTTCTTCCAAGTGAGTCAAGATAGTGTGCTTATTGTTACTGCACATCACACAGCCTGCTTATCGTAGCTTATTATATACCCATGATGGTGAACCTATGGCACACGTGCCACAGGTGGCACGCGGAGCCATATCTGTGGGCACGTGAATGTTGCCCTAGCTCAGCTCCAGCACGCATGCGCACACCAGCCACCTGATTTTTGGCCCTTCCGGGCCCAACGGAAGTCAGGAAACGAGCTGTTTCCAGCCTCCTGAGGGCCTTCAGGGGGTGGGGAAGGCAGTTTTCACCCTCCCAGGCTCCTAAAAAGCCTCTGGAGCCTGGGGAGGGCGAAAAAACGGGCCTACCAGGCCCACTGTGCCAAAAGCGGGGAAGCATGGGGGGGGTGTCACACACATATGTGCAGGGAGGGGCAGGGTGCATTGAATTATGGGTGTGGGCACGCACACGTGCAAACCCCCTGAGCTCCCCCCACTTTTGGCATGCCATGGCAAAAAGGTTAGCCATCACTGTTATATATAGTATATCACAGAAGTGAGCTATCTTTATGTAGAGCAACAATTTGTTTTTTCAGACCCTCAGAGAGTTCATTGCTATGAGGTGCCATGTTGAACTTCCAGTGACCAGTATGAGCAATAACACCAAATTTAACACACCTGCTCTTCACCCTTCACACCCTTCACACCTGAGACCTTGTACTATTAACGAGTCACATGACACCAGGGAGGGAAAATGGCTACTTAGGCCCAGGGGTGAAATCCACTTACTTTCGCTACTGGTTCGGGATGCGCAGATGGTAAAAAACTGGGACATAATGATGTCCCTGTGGGTGGGCAGAGCTTCCCGCCGCTGGTGCTACCAGTTCGGCGAGCCAGATAGAACTAGAGGGAGGGATTTCACCGCTGCTTGGACCCATTTGGACATTATCACTTAGGGGTGTACTCACTTTTGTTGTCAGCAGTTTAGACATTAATGGCTATGTGTTGCGTTATTTTGAGGGGACAGCACATTTACACTGTTATACAAGCTGTATACTCAATACTTTACATTGTAGCCAAGTGTCATTTCTTCACTGTTGTCACATGAAAAGATATACTTAAATATTTACAAAATGTGAGGGGATGTACTCACTTCTGTGATATACTGTACATATTAGTGATAACACTTAATGATTAGTGATATCATGTATTCACTATTGAAACAGCGACGTCTACGCTGGCTTGGGCATGTCGTGAGAATGGCTGATGGTCGGATTCCGAAAGATCTCCTGTATGGAGAATTAGTGCAGGGAAAGCGCCTCAGAGGGAGATCACAGCTGCGATATAAGGATATCTGCAAGAGGGACCTAAAGGCCCTGGGAATGGACATTAACAACTGGGAAACCTTGACCTCTGATCGTTCAGCTTGGAGGCTAAAGACACAGCATGGCCTTCTCCAATTCGAAGAGACACTTGTTCGGCAGGCTGAAGCAACGAGGCCGTCCCGGAACCAGCGAAATCTGGGGGCTGGGCAGGGGACAGAATGTATCTGCCCTCAGTGTGGAAGGGATTGCCACTCTGGAATTGGCCTTTTTAGTCACACTATATGCTGTTTTAGGACCTCTTTCCAGTGCACGATACCATAATCTTTTGAGACTGAAGGATGTCAATGTGGTAGTGATAACATCCACATTTCTCAATTTTGTTGCTCAATCACCACATAACATTTGGTTTCCCCAAAAAGGCTAACTTTCCCAAAAAGACAGGCCAACAAATTTTCCTAATCCTTACAAGCAAATGGTTAGAGGGTATGTGACTCAGTTTTTAGTAAGAAATTATTTTTAATAATTCTATTTTTTTATTGCTGGAGAAGAGCATTTTATGCATGACTCTGGCACAGTTTCTGTATGGGTATTTTGCTTGGTAGTTGGGGAGCTAGTGTGTTTTACTCATTCCTGCTATCTCTACCATAATATTCAGGAAATAGTTCCAAAATGACTGAAATAACCCTCCTGAAGCATTGCATGTATGAGGGCGAAAGAGTCTACAATCCCCAGCTGTTTCATTCAAATCTGCCCAAAATAAATAAAAAAAATGAAGCAGCTGCAAGCATCTTGATGCTTCCCCATTGTAACATATGATTGGATCTTTTTATCAAAATTTGAATTAATATGAATCTAAGTTTATTGCTTTTGAATCTAAAATTTGTTTCAAATCATGCCAACTATGAATCTCAATTAAGAGTAGATTTTGATAGATTCCTACATCCCTAATGCCTGATAGTTTGCTTGCTTCCTTGCTTCCTTGCTTGCTTGTTTGTTTGATTGGTTGATTGGTTGATTGATTTTTGGCGGTCAAATCATATTTTGACATGAGTTTGATTTCCTTATCATTGGCTTGGTTTAATTCAAAGTCTATAGAGAAGCTTGCCTATATTGCTCTCTAGCCCAGTGTTTCTCAATTTTCTCAGCTCTGTTCAGTGGTGGGATTCAACCAGTTCAGGCAAACCAGTTGTTAAATTGCTGGCTGGCCCCTCCCCTCCTCACCTTGCCCCTTCCAGGAGTCCCCACGTGCCCCATTTTGGCTCCCAGGTAAGTGCAGAGAGGCCTACTAGGCCCAAAACGGGGTATGGGAGCGTCTGGCGCTGCCCCCCCCCGTGGCCCATTTCTGCTCCCAGGCAGGCCTACTAGCCCAAAACGGGGCCTGGGGAGGGTGCAGCATGCCCCCCCCCGTGACCCATTTTGGCTCCAAGGAGGCTGCAGGGAGGCTTACTAGGCCCAAAATGGGGCGCGGGAGAGTGGGGTGCCCCCCCAGCCCATTTTTGCTCCCAGGGGGGTATAAGAGACCGAGTGCTGCCTGTCACACCCCCTGGTCATGCCCACCATGGCCACACCCACCCAGCCTGTCATTAGGACAGAGAACAGTGGTGGGATTCAAATAATTGTTAAATTATTTGAATCCCACCACTGGCCCTGATGGCTGGGGATTCTGGGAGTTGAAGTCCAGGCATCTTCAAATTGCTAAGATTGAGGAACATTGCTCTAGCCTAGCCTAAACTCAACACCCAACAGTTTGACTTCTTCCTCTTCAGGCTGTTTCTAAACCATCTCTTTTGACATTTGAGGGAGTGCTTGACAAAAGTTAGTCAATATAATTTAGCATACCATTAAATGCAAGTATTTATTAACAATGGCTTTCTAATTATCCTTTCAGTTTTTAGAGTGGGTTCTGCACAGAGTGGCTTATATAGGCATTGCCTTTAAGTTGTATGCTGAATATGGGCAATTGCTGAGGCCAAGGAACAAAACTGACAAGATTTATCAATTGAGGTATACGTAGCCTAATTATTACTATAGTTTAATTATGTCTTCAAAGCTTAAAGGGCACCACTGAATCTTCTAGCATAAAAGCACTGCATGATGAGTTAGATTCAAGAACGATACATAACTCAGAGCTTAAAGGAGGATCTGCGATTTGATATCGCTCAGAAAGTTTGGGTTAATTAAAGATCATATGGGGGTCTGTCATTTTACCTGTGAAAGATGTGAGCCTGTGAACATAGCTCACTTTCTCAAGAGATGGCTAGTACAATCTCTTAGCGGTGCCAAATCGGCCATTAGGAAGGTAATATTTGTTAGCACTCTACTTAAAGCAGAAGTGGGCAATCTGCCAACTCTTTGTAGTCCCCAGAGCTCTGGGATCAAGTTTTCCAATTTCAACAGCAAACTATCCAATCTCAGTGGCACATTTCCCCACAGATTTAGACTGCTAGATTTAGCATATCTTAAATACCCATCCACCCCCTCTAAAACTGCAGCTCTACTACAAGAACACCTCCATTCATTTATGTGACATCACCAGTGGTGGGAGTCAAAAATTTTTACTACCGGTTCTGTGGGCATGGCGTGGTGGGCGTGGCAGGGGAAGGATACTGTAAAATGTCCATTTCTTCCCAATCAGCTGGGATTTGGGAGGCAGAGAATAGATGGGGGCAGTCAGAGGTGGTATTTACCGGTTCTCTGAACTACTCAAAATTTCCGCTACAGGTTCTCCAGAACTGGTCAGAACCTGCTGAATACCACCTCTGAACATCACAAGAGGTTCAATTCACTCTCTATGGCTTCTGCCCTTTGAAACTAATAGTTTTAAAAAATGTGGTTCCTGGTTGCAAGAAAATCCTCTACTCCTAACTTAAAGATAGCTGTTAGAGCTTTAATGTTATGTTTTCCATCCGTGGGCAGCTGGAAGGCCAATTAGATGTACTATCTCAAGCACAAAATGGCTTCCGAATAGGACAACTCACCATGGTCAATTTACCACAGGACAACTCACCACAGCCAACTCTGTGGGACAACTCACCATGGGAATCCCTTAGTTCTTTTTATTTTTGCTGACCATGTTTTCATCAAAATGATTTTATCGTTTGTCTCAAATAAATTATTCCTATGACTATCAGCTTTGATAATGCTTTGATGAATAACAAAAGAAATTAATCCTGCATTGAATTGTCCTGTGGCAAATTGGCCATGGCGATAGGCCATGGCAAGTTAGTTGAATTGGTCCCAGCAAGTTGTAATAGACCCAAATGTCTTGGGCTGCCTTGGGCTTGTTTTGAATTTTTCTCTCATGTATGAATTCATAACAAATGCCTAGACTAATATTTCCCAACCACAGCAATTTTAATCTGTTTGGACTTTTTTTTTTTTTTTTTTTAAATTTGATTTATATGCCGCCCTTCTCCGGAGACTCAGGGCGGCTTACAATGCGTTAAGCAATAGCCTTCATTCTTTTGTATATATTTTTTATACAAAGTCAGCTTATTGCCTCCACAAACTGGGTCCTCATTTCACCTACCTTAGAAAGGATGGAAGGCTGAGTCAACCTTGAGCCTTGGAGAGATTCGAACCAGCAGAAATTGCAGGCAGCTGTGTTAATAACAGGGTGCACTAAACCACTGTACTATCAAGACTTCACCTCCCAGAATGGCTGAGGGATTCTGGGAGATGAAGTCCAACATCTTAAAGTTGGGAAAGAGGTTGGGAAACATGGATTAGACCAGGGTGTCAAGCTTACAGCCCGTAGGCCAGATGCAATATGTCATGTGATGACAACGTGGCACCACAGGTTTGACACCCCTGGCTTAGACACTTAGACACACTAATGTGTTCGCATCCTACCTTAAAGTATTAGTAGTAGTTGTCTTGCTAGTAATGGTTCCTTCTAGATATGAAATCAATTAGTTACTTATTAGGCAAATGAATAAGGTGACCAGATTTTAACATTGGTAAAGAGGGACATTGTGGGCGTGGCTTATTTTGTGGGCGTGGGTAGCTGGTCATGTGACTGGGTGGGCGTGGCTAGCTGGTCATGTGACTGGGTGGGCGTGGCTAGCTGGTCATGTGACCGGGTGGCCATGGCTATGCGTATAGGGTAAGGTGAACAGATTTTAACATTGGTAAGAAGGACACCATTGTGGGCGTGACTTGTTGTGTGGGCGTGGCTTGGAGGCCATGTGACTGGGTGGGCGTGGCTAGCTGGTCATGTGACCGGGTGGCCATGGCTATGTGTATAGGGACTACTCAGAGGGCTGAAAAGTCATTTCTGACAGGTCCTCACACTTTTGACTGGTCCTCACACTTATGACCATCCTCACATTTATGCCCGTGCAGTATTCTTAACAACCATGTCACTCATTTCACAACTGCTTCTCTTCACCATGGTGACAAGATAGGGCAAAAACGTAAAATGTGAGGACAGTCGTAAGTTCGAGGACTGGTCAAAAGTGTGAGGACCAGTCAAAAATAACTTTTTCAGCCCTCTGAGTAGTCCATATGCACAAAAGGACTAACCAGAGGGCTGAAAAAAGTCATTTCTGACAGGTCCTCGCACTTTTGACTGGTCCTCACACTTATGACCATTCTCATATTTATGCCCGTGCAGCATTCTTAACAACCATGTCACTCATTTCACAACTGCTTCTCTTCACCATGATGATAAGATAGGGCAAAAATGTAAAATGTGAGGACAGTCGTAAGTTCGAGGACTGGTCAAAAGTGTGAGGACCAGTCAAAAATAACTTTTTCAGCCCTCTGAGTAGTCCATATGCACAAAAGGACTAACCAGAGGGCTGAAAAAAGTCATTTCTGACAGGTCCTCGCACTTTTGACTGGTCCTCACACTTATGACCATCCTCATATTTATGCCCATGCAGCATTCTTAACAACCATGTCACTCATTTCACAACTGCTTCTCTTCACCATGATGATAAGATAGGGCAAAAATGTAAAATGTGAGGACAGTCGTAAGTTCGAGGACTGGTCAAAAGTGTGAGGACCAGTCAAAAATAACTTTTTCAGCCCTCTGAGTAGTCCATATGCACAAAAGGACTAACCAGAGGGCTGAAAAAAGTCATTTCTGACAGGTCCTCGCACTTTTGACTGGTCCTCACACTTATGACCATCCTCACATTTATGCCCGTGCAGCATTCTTAACAACCATGTCACTCATTTCACAACTGCTTCTCTTCAACATGATGACAAGATAGGGCAAAAATGTAAAATGTGAGGACAGTCATAAGTTCGAGGACTGGTCAAAAGTGTGAGGACCAGTCAAAAATAACTTTTTCAGCCCTCTGAGTAGTCCATATGCATTAAAGGATTACAGCAATAGAGAGGGATGAAGGAATGGAAATTAGAGTAGGAGTGAGGGTAAGAGAGGGAGGAAGAGAGGAGGAGAAGGAGAAAGGAAGAGGAAGTAGGGAGGAGAAAAAGAGGGTGGGGGGAAGAGAAAGTAAGAAGGAAAGAAAAGAGAGAGGTGGTAGGTTTGAGGAGAAAGATTGCTGTACAATAAAAAAGATGAAAGGGAAGAAAGCCAACCCCAAGCAAATATAAAGATATTAAGATTAAGAATGAATTGTTAAACTTTAAAGAATAAAAGAGAACAAATATGAATAAATAGCAATAATTAGAATTTAGAAACACACATACAAACATGCAATGTATTTTCTTTGAACAGAATATTTGGCTGGTTCACAAATTTAAACAGCGTTTAGTCATTTCAATTAAATTTACAATTTCTATATTTCCTTTTTGCCATATTTATTCCTCATCTATTTTTTTAAAAAAACAATATTACCCTTCATCCTCATCTCTAATCTTAATCAAATTCAATTTTCCCTTCTATTCTATATTATACCCCTTCCCATTGTCATCTATTTTTATATCCATCCTCACATTGGTTAATTATGTAATTATGTAATACAGTTGTTTAATACAAATTCAACATTTTAATATAAATCAATTAGTTATATAACTATATTTTTTTGTATATTAATCAATATGAACATGAATATTCCAATTATTTCCATGCAATCCAATTTCTTACAAATCAATTAATTATATTTACCAATAATAATAAACCAAATAATTTCCCCCATATATTCCTCCAAACCACAACTTAACCATTTCTGCTTTCAACACAATATACAATTATTAATAGTATCTCAATTATTACAATTCCCTAGTTAAATAGAGCTTTTTTTCTTTTGTGTTTTAAAATCTTGAACTCTCCTCTTTTGCCCAAAATTTCCCATTGGTTGCAGTTTTGTACCTACCTTTTTTGGTGAGGAAAAAGAAAAAGAAAAAGAAAGAAATCTCTCTCTGCCTCATTTTGTCACGTTGCAGGTTTAGTTTCGCTTTCGCCTTTGTTTCAGTATAGCTGGGGGGGGGGGGGAAATCTGCTCCAGGAACTTTTTGCAGCTTTTTACAGCTAATTAACCTAGCGGAAGCTGTTAACAGGGGCTGTTTTTTCTATTTTTGCAGGCATGGGTCTATTCATTTTTTTTTTTAACACTGATCAGGTGTAGGTCGGCCCTTTGAAGCCCCGCGGCAAGAGTTTAAAGAGTTTTTTTTTCCCTCTAGCCATCAGCGGGGATTCAGGAGGCAGAATGAAAAATCGGGACTTTTTTGAAACGCCGCGGGACGCGGGACAAATTGCTCAAAAGCGGGACTGTCCCGCCAAAAGCGGGACGTCTGGTCACCTTACAAATGAACCAATCAACAGCTCATTTTACTTTCCATTTCTACTTTTATTGCAATTATTCTACAATGTCAGGATCTCTGCCCCCGACAAGTCTGGTCAACAAGCTTTTTAACATTCTGATGAGCTCTTGTTGTGTGCATTGCATTAGTCTGGCAAATATTTCCCAGCAAATCCTTTTTTTCTATTCTTTTTCTGGCGAGAGTGAGACAAAATGCTGTTTGTAACCACATACAAAATGTGGTTAGAAGATGGGCTGATACAACTGGCCATATATTTTAAATGCTATGCGTTTCTTTCTTTGGCTTGGCCCTATCTAATGTGTAACATAAAGAGTCTTGTGGCACCTCCATGATTAAGAAATTCATTACAGTATAAATTCCCATGGTCTTCTGTTCATTTCCTTAAGCATATGGAGTGTTATTCTGAGAGAAGCCCAGGGTATCCTTGGCTGGAGGTAAATGAAATATTGGCAGTATAATTTTTCTTGCCCCCAGTGAAATCAGTGCCCCGAGTTGCATATTGATTTTTAATAATAGAAAAACGTGCTTCTGGAGGTCGTTATGATTTGATCTGGCCCCAATGATTTACACTGGATATTTAGCACCATACTGTTTTTCCAAACATAGATATGGAATCTGTGGTTCTCCAAAGATTGTCACCACAAGCACCAACATTCCTTGCACTCTCATAGCCGAAGAGAATTGGGCCTGTCCAAGCCTGCTTCTCATCCATTTCTCAGATCTCCACCCTTTCACTACCTGTGCCCTGGATTGTCTACATAATCACCAGGTAAGCGTTCCACCTAGACAGAAATTTCCATGCAATAGTTAGGAATAAGGAAGGGAGGGAGGGAAAAAAGGAAGGAAGGAAGGAAGGAAGGAAGGAAGGAAGGAAGGAAGCTGTCCAAGGCTCAAGTTGGATACCCCTGCCCCAAACAAAAGAAAATGATATCTTGAATCAGCTGTTTAGTTCCCTCCCAGTCTCTAAAGCTTTAGATATTTTCATTCCAATTGTTTTCTACTTTAAAACAAAGTTGTAATTGACTCAGAAATTTAAGGATTGGACAGCAGATGCTAGGAATGCCATGGATGATCAGAATTAAATACACAGCTCTAATAAAGGGGACAAAGCATCCATAAATCATCTGTCTGGGTTTAATCCAACCCCTGTTGATATTTGGGGTTAATGTGTAAATGAGAGTAAATCAATAGAATAAGTTAATTAAGAGCATCTGCATTTTGTAAAGGCCTATATGGATGTCTCAAGTAAGAAAGGAGAGCTGTCACTGTGCCTTTAACAGAAAAAGTTCTATAGAACGGAGGCAAGATACTAGTAATTTGCAGGCAGAATAATGGTTGAGACTAATAAATGCTCTGTTATTCCGAGCACATGACAAGAGCCTTGTGCCAACTGCAATTGT
The DNA here is from genome assembly GCF_029215685.1 of Pituophis catenifer annectens. Taxonomy (NCBI): domain Eukaryota; kingdom Metazoa; phylum Chordata; class Lepidosauria; order Squamata; family Colubridae; genus Pituophis; species Pituophis catenifer. The sequence continues at coordinate 75,467,673 of NW_027256886.1, read as the reverse complement.
GGCCTTTTCAGCAAGAAAAATTAAAAAAAAGCATTCTCAAATAAAAAAATGGTACCCCCAGAGACAACACAAACACATCCAGTGGTGCCATGATGTTCTTATTACTACCTGCCCATTCCTGCTAATTACTGTATTTCATTATTACTGTAATCTACATCAGAAGGATCATTATTAGCCCCAATTCAGAGTGACAAATAACATGGAGACTTCTGAGTTCCCAAGAAACTTTAATCAGGCAACATTTAAGGAAAAAATACCGTATTTTAAGGAGACACATTTAAATCAGTGGTGGGATTCAAATTTTTTTACTACCGGTTCTGTGGGCGTGGCTAGGTGGGCATGGCATGGCTTGGTGGGTGTGGCTTGGGCATGATAGGGGAAGGATACGTAAAATCTCCATTCCCACCCCACTCCAGGAGAAGGATATTGCAAAATCCCCATTCCCTCCCCACTCCTGGGGGAAGGATATTGCAGAATCTCCATTCCCACCCCACTCCAGTGGTGGATTGCTATTGGTTCGCCTCGGATCGGGTGAACCAGTAGCGGCGGTGGCAAGACGCTCTGCCCACCTGCCTGGACATCTCTGCGCATGTGCAGAAGTGTCATGTGTGCGGGCGCACCCACACCCGCGAACAAACCGGTAGCAAACGAAATTGAAACCCATTATTGCTCCATTCCCTCCCCACTCCAGGGGAAGGTTACTGCAAAATCCCCATTTCCCTCCCCATCAGCTGGGACTCGGGAGGCAGAGAATAGATGGGGGCAGGGCCAGTCAGAGGTGGTATTTACCAGTTCTCCGAATCACTCAAAATTTCCGCTACCGGTTCTCCAGAACTGGTCAGAACTTGCTGAATCTTACCTCTGATTTAAATGTTGTTCAAGTCCAGCTTCACCTCATATCCATTGAAATTGTCAGGGCAACAACTTATCTTTCAGAAACGTTTCTTCTGTTGTTATTATTATTATTCCTACTTCCTCACTGCACGTAATCCTCGAGTTGTGACTATATTTGACCCTACCCATCATGGTTATAAACTCATGATGGTCACAAAATGCAGCCGACCTGATTTTATGATCAGTTTTGCAATAGTTATTAAGTGAAGGCTGCACGCAGCCTTCCTGAGCTCCATTTTCACTGGTAGAGGATTGCAGGAGGCCATTGTGGCCAAAAATGGAGCCTGGGAGGACAGCACGTCATCTTCCGAGCTCCGTTTTCGCTGGCAGAGGCACTGCAAGCCGGTCCTTCACTGTTTCCAGGGTGGACCCACGGGTCAGATCTAACCACCCTGTGAGCCGGATCTGGCCCATGAGCCTTGAATTGGACACCCCTGCTTTATAGTTTCCAGCCAGCAACTACTAGGACAGCCCCATCATCTTTTTCTACTGATCACTCCCAGCATGAATTAAGGCTGCAAACAGCCATAAATGCCAAGCACCCAACGTTCAATCATGGGACCCCAGTGGCGGGGCCATCATTGGAACTTTCTATTCAGATTATAAGTATCCCCTAAGTAGGTTTATTGGATCCCTGAACAGTCACTGAGAGATTGGTTGTAACTCAAGGATTACCTGTATATGAAGGATAAAATATAACCCATTTTATCTAATTTCTTTCATGCTGCAAATACTTTCCTTTCCCTTTGTAATTTTTGTATAGCAGTCCTCCAATTTGGCATATGAAGATTATACCGAAAGTCAGACTCCATAGACAGAATAACAGAGTTGGAAGGGACCTTGGACTACCTTGGAGTCTTTGTAGTCAAATCCCTCTCCTGCGTGAGCTGCACTGGTTGCCGGAGGTCCTTCGGATCCGCTTCAAGGTGCTGGTACTTACCTATAAAGCCCTACATGGCATGGGCCCGGGGTACTTGCAGGATCACCTCCTACCAGCCTCCTACCACCCAGTGCGTTCACATAGGGCTGTCCTCCTCCGGGTGCCATCGGCCAGACAATGTCAGTTGGTGGCGCCCAGGAGGAGGACGTTCTCTGTGGCCGCACCGACCCTCTGGAATGAATTACCCACTGAGCTCTGGACGGCCCCCGACCTCCGCTCTTTCCACGGTGGCCTGAAGACATGGCTTTTTCAGCAAATCTCCTGATCTGCTGGGAGGTTTTAGTTTTAATTGTTGGGGATTTTAATTGGATTATTTTAGCATTAATTTATTGTTTTGTTGTTTTATTGTTGTGAGCCTCCCTGAGTCCTTCGGGAGAAGGGCAGCATATAAATATGAATAAAATAAATAAAATAAATCCCCTGCTCAGGCAGGAAACCTTATACCATTCCAGACAAGTGGTTGTCCAATCTCTTCTAAAAAACCTCCAATGTTGGAGCACCCACAATTTCTGGAGGTAAGTCATTCCACTGATTAATTGTCCTCACTGTCAGGAAATTTCTCAATTCTAAGTTGCTTCTCTCCTTGATTAGTTTCCATCCATTGCTTCTTATTCTGCCTTCAGGTGCTTTGGAGAATAGGTTGACCCCCCCCCCCCTTCTTCGTGGCAGCCCCTCAAATATTGGAAAACTGCTATCATGTCACCCCTAATCAGTGGTGCATTTCAAAAATTTTTTTACTACCGGTTCTGTGGGTGCGGCTTGGTGGGCGTGGCATGGCTTGGTCGGCGTGGCAGGGGAAGGATACTATAAAATCTCCATTTCCATCCCACTCCAGGGGAAGGATACTGCAAAATCCCCATTTCCTCCCGATCAGCTAGGACTTGGGAGGCAGAGAATAGATGGGGGCAGGGCCAGTCAGAGATGGTATTTACCGGTTCTCTGAACTACTTAAAATTTCCGCTACCGGTTCTCCAGAACTGGTCAGAACCTGCTGAAACCCACCTCTGCCCCTAATCTTTCATAATAAATAGACAGTTATATATGTTAGTAGACACTGCTTGCTGTTTTCTTCTAAATACTAATTACTTATTTGATCTTTGAACATTTCTAAATACGGTAACAGTTTTCTCTGAAAAAAATATATGAAAGTATATTGTGACTGGCCTATGGGGGCTGACTTTTGGTTCACCCTATATATCTGGAGAAACTGATATAAAGCATTGCTTACCTGCTGATTGGTGCCTCACAAACTGGCTCAGTGTAATGACCTTTTTTGTCACGTGGAATATATTTTGCTTCCTCGAGATGAACTATTAACCTGCTTGTGTCTCTGTTTCATTTAATAGCCACTTAATCAGATCAATGTTAATCTGTGTAAATGTACCTTTTTTAGGAAAGAGGTCATTTTTTTTTCTTCCTTTGCTTTTACGTTCGGCAAGACACAAACAAATGCTGTGAATACTGATTAACTGTGTTTTTTTCTTAAATAGCATGTCTGACAGGGTGTTTTGGGAAAAGTTCATTACATACAGCCGTCTTCCCTAGTCTGGAGCCTTCCAAATGAGTTGGGGATTAAGTCCCATAATTTTTGTTTTCTGTGGCTGTAGGGATTATAAAAGATGAAGAGTAATATATTTGGATGGCAATGCACATGGGTATGAAGAGTTAAAATTTTGTATGAATGCAAATATTGGAGGGAGGGAGGGAGGGAGAGAAAGAGAGAGGGAGTGAGTGAGGGAGGGAGGGAGGGAGGGAGGGAGGGAGAGAGAGATGGCAGCCTGGGCCTTCAGAACCTCCAGAGGCTCCTTCAAGTGGAGAGAGCGAAGTAGAGGAGTCTCTCCTCAATGCTCAAGCACGCAGGGCTGCCCAAAGGCAGGAGTGGCTACTCAGGAGGAGGAGGTCTCCTCGAGAGTAAGGTTTGAGGATAATTGGCCACTCCCTTAGCCTATTTAAGTCGCACACAGTTAGTAATTTCTTGCTGGAAACAACGTGTAATTATTACAGAGCATTTTTGAAGAGTGAGTGTCTTATCGTATCTTGTTTTCCGGGCTGGTTGCCAACCTTTCCCGGACTTCATTTATTCTTGATACGTTATAATTTTGATAAGGACCGTTGGGGTGTGTCACAATCCTTGGGAATCCGGAGCTGGAGCAGAACAGTTGGAAGGGACCTTGGAAGTCTTCTAGTCCAAACCCCTGCACAGGTCACAAACCCTATACCCACAATGGCAAACCTATGGCATGCATGCCCAAAGTGGCATGTAGAGTCATGTCGCCTAGCACGCCAGCCGTTGCCCCAACCCAGCTCAACCACGCATGTGCATGTGCTTCCCACCAGCCACCTAGTCTTCGGGTCTCTGCCGTGCATTTATGGGGGGGGGCACTTGCATTGCATTTTGGAGGTTTGCACGTGTGCCCCCCACACCCCGTTTTGGGCCTGGAAGGCCCATTGCACCAACCTAGAAGCCAAAACGGGCTGAGGGGGTGGGGCGGGGTGCATGTGCGGGGGGAGGGGAACATGCATGTGGACGTGCGCACACATGCAGGGCGGGACACATGCATGGGGGATGCTCACATTGCATTTGGGGGGTCCAGGCATGTGGGTATGCATTCGTATATGCGCGCTTTGGGCACTCGGCACCAAAAAGGTTAATCATCACTGCCCTATACCATTTCAAATATTTTTTTTTCTATTAAATTTCTATGCCGGCCAAATCCCAAGGGACTCTGGGCGGTTTACAGCAAAAAATAATACAACAAAAAACATAGGAAAATTATTAAAAAACATTTTTAAAACATTTTAAAAACATTAAAAGCCCATGCATACCATTCATGGCAGATCTCGCAATATTGCAACAGTGAGATCAACGGCCCCAGGGCTGCCGGAAAAGCCAGGTCTTCACCGCTTTCCGGAAGGCCAATAGGGTGGGGGTAGTCTGGATCTCAGGAGGTAACTGGTTCCAGATAGCTGGGGCAGCCACAGAGAAGGCCCTCCCCTGCGGGCCCGCCAGCCGGCATTGTTTAGCTGACGGGACATGGAGGAGACCAACTTTGTGGGATCTTACCAGTCGCTGGGAGCTATACAGTAGAAGGTGGTCTCGAAGATAGCCTGGCCCTGAGCCATGTAGGGCTTTAATGGTAATAACCAACACCTTGAATTGTGCCTGGAGGCCAATAGGGAGCCAGTGCAGCTCACAGAGAATTGGTGTAATGTGGGTGTATCTAGGTGCACCCACAACAGCTCGCGCAGCTGCATTCTCCAATTATCCAATCCAATAATCTTGCCTTAGTTGAGTGACTAAGAGGAGGTAATGGCAAACCACTTATGAATTCTTGCCAAGGAAACTGCAGGGGTGTGCGTTTGTGTGTATGACTGTAAACCATACCACAATTCCAGCCATCTGGCATTGGGGTATAGCCCCAATGGGTATAACCCAATGGGTGTAGCCCTATATGTACAATCGTGGCATGGGAATTCTTACAAAATGTCTGGTGCATGTGGCAAAGGGTCAGGTTTAGGCCTATTAATGACCTAATCACAGTCCCAAAATGGTGCTCAAAATGCTTATTTTGCTTAATTGTTAAGCCAGGGCTGACATGACAAAATACAGGCAATCCTCAACTAATGAGCCCAAAATTTATAATGCTAAACAAGACATTTGTTAAGTGAGTTTTGCACCATTTTATAATCTTTTTTCCATAGTTGTTAAGTGAATCGTGGCAATTGTTAAGTTAGCAACATGGTTGTTGAGTGAATCTGGCTTCCTTGCTGATTTTGTGTCAGGGTTCCAAGTAATACATCCATAACATCGGTTTTCAATTCAGTTGTATAGAATGTGAAGAATGTGTGTTTGTGTTTTATTTTTATAATTATAATATACACTGAAGATGGCATTTAATTTCATTGTATGAGGTGCAATGACAATAAGGTAAACTAAAACTAAACTAAAAACAAATAGAACTCTGAGGCAAGTAGATTTTTCAAAGAATTGGTTTATTGGACATATCATATTGGCATAAGCTGGTGCAAACCGACTCTGAATGTTCCTGCGGTTTTCACCTAATTAAAAGTAAAAGCTTCCCCCTTTATCCAAACAGTCAGCCACATGGTCTAATCAAGGTCCTGTCCTGTTGCCAGGCAATGTTGCTCTTCCTCTCCTCGGTCACCTGTGGGAATGTCCTTGGTTCCCAGGAGAAAGTATTTTGTTTTGACTATGAAACGCCTCTATCTCTATTCCCCCCTCCCTATCTCCCAGGTCCAGTGTGGCAACATTGAAGCCTCAAAATGGCCTCAGTCAGGTCAGCTTCAGGGTTGACACTTTGCTTATCAGAAGGTCGCAAAAGATGATTGCATGACCCTGAGATACAGGCAACCATCATAAATATGAACTGGTTGCCAAGCATATTAATTTTAATCACATGACTATGGGGATGCTGCAATGGTCGTAAGTATGAAAAACAGTCCTAAGTTACTTTTTTCAGTGCCGTTGTTTGTAAGTTGAGGACTATCTGTAATCATATGTGCCAGAATCTTACCAAACTGGCGACATTTGTCTCAGTACTTTCTCTAAAGTTATAGGCCCATGATGGCGAATCTATGTCACACGTGCCACAGCTGGCACGCAAGCCGTTGCCCAGCTCAGTTCCACTGCGCATGCGCACACACCTCCTACCGGCCAGATGATTTCCGGGTCTCTGCTGCGCATGCAGGAGATGCGCACACATGCACGAGGGTTACACGCACATGTACAGGGGAGTGGGGGTAACATGTGCATCCTCGGGGTGAGCACAGGGGGTGTGGTATGCTCCCCTGGCCCGTTTTTGGTCCTAGGAGGCTGCAGGGAGGCCTACTAGGCCCAAAATGGGGCGGGGGTCATGTGCACATGTATGGGGGGTGAGGGTCATGCATGCATGCGTGGGGGGGTGGGGGAAGCACGGGGGTCATGTGTGCATGCACGGGGGGTAGGAGTGCAAGGGGGTTGTACACACATGTGCAGGGGGGGGCACATAGGGTGTCACATGTGCATTGTATTATGGGTGCCGGCACGCAACGACAAAAAACAGCCTATAACATCACTGTTATAGGCTGTTTTTCACCTCACTTATTCCCTTTGGGGAATCGGGGCCCACAATCTCCCCTATTACATTTTGGCAAAATGTAGCTTCCGCATGGAGCTGATGCTCTGCTTTGAAGCAAGCCACTGTCATTCATTCTTCATTAGAAGAGACTTTAGAAGAAAATCTTGGGAGGCAAGTCGACTGGCACCCTTGGGCACCCAAGGTAATTGTGAGATCCTGGGACCTAAGGACGAGACATATATTCCAAAGCAGCCTGCGTGCAGTATGTCCTTTTCCTCCATTTCCTTCTCACTGCATCCTACGTCAATGCAATTTTCTTCTCCATTGTTCTTCTGTCAGTTGAAATTAACGTCCTCGCAAAGGGGACTGAGTGGAAAAAACTTTAAATACTGAAAATAACTCTGGCGGTTTTATTTTAACCGATTAATGTTCCTGCACTGGATGAAACGTACTGATCCATTTGATTATGCCAAAGAGCCAAACCAAGAGGCCCTTCTCCATACATGTAGGCAGGGATAATTGCCTCAATTTGCCCCTGAAAGCCCTACTTGTGCATAATTGTACTGTAAGTGACATAATTACTTTTCTAAGGGTCTTTCTAAGCACGGGGTGCTTTTAGAGTGATGAAGCCCTCCCCTGCTCTTCACAAACAGCAGAGTCAAGCCCTGGCAATACCTATTTCCTGCTTGTTCTCAGGATGTTGCCTGCATCTCATCCTCGTCTGGGACCAAAGCAGGTTTAAGTTGTCCTTAGCTGTGCCTGGGTTAAAATAATGTCTCTCTCTCCCAGGGGTGGGATTCAAAAATTTTAGCATCTGGTTCTCTGCCTGGTTGCTGGGTGGGCATGGCCATGGTGGGCATGGTCTACTAGGCCTCCTGCACCACAGCGGAGGGGGGGCATTTTCACCCTCCCCAGGCTCCAGAGGCTTTCCTCGAGCCTCCAGGAGGGTGGAAATGGCCTCCCCTGGGCTCCAGAGACCCTCCGGAGGCCCCCCAGAGACTGGAAACAGGCCCATTTCCAGATTTCCAGAACTTCTGGGAGGCTCATTTTTCGCCTTCCCAGAGCCTCTGTGCAGGCCCTGCACTTACCTGACATCCAAAATAGGCCACGTGGAGACTCCTGGGCGTGGCGAGGTGGGATGGGCAGGGTCAGCCAGTCCTTGCAACTACCAGTTCGACAAACCAGATGTAAAATTAGCATCCGGTTCGCCTGAACTGGTCTGAACCAGCTGAATCCCACCCTGCTCTCTCCTCCCTTTAATTATGATTCTACCCAAGGATTGCAAAATCTGTTTTGTTGTTTCTTATCTGTTCTTAGCCACTAAGAACAGCAGCAATGGAGGCAGGCTAGCATTTGCCATGGGGACAGCAAATGTTAACCTGGTATAGTGTCCACTGAGCCATAGTGGCACAATGGTTAGAATGTAGTATTGCAGACTAATTGCAGTCTAATTCTGCTCACTGTCAGGAGTTCAATTCCTTAGATCCTGACCGGCTCAAGGTTGACTCAGCCTCCCATCCTTCCAAGGTCAATAAAATGAGAACCCAGATTGTTGGGGGCAATAAACTGTCTCTGTAAACCACTTAGAGAGGCCTGTAAAGCACTATGGAGTAGTATATAAGTCTAAGCGCTATTGCTATTGCTACTGACCCAAAAATGGGTAGAAAAATTCCAAAGGCACAGTCTGTCCATCCTTGCCTTTTAGTTAAACAGTCCCTACAGCATTAATCTGCATTCCAGAAATGTTAATTCAGGTGGGGAAAGTGAGGGAATATCAACTACTCAAAACATCCTGTGCTGCTGCTGCTTCTACTTCTTTACCTCCTCTTTTACCATTTTGGGGATCAAGGGAGATACAACCTTCTCCCTTGACCCCCAAAATGGTTCTCTGGCTTTTGCTCTTCTGGCAGCCTCAACCATTGTTAGCGTTTCTTTGATGTTGTCTCTCCATCTTCATTTACTGTAGGTCTGCCTTCTGTTCTTTGACCATTTCATCTTTTTGTATATTTATTTATTAGTCATATTTCTATGCCGCCCACTCTCCGAGGACTCTGGGCGGCTTACATCAAAGACAGTATACTAAATAGCATATTGCCCCCTAACAATCTGGGTCCTCATTTTACCCATCTCGGAAGGATGGAAGGCTGAGTCAACCTTGAGCCAGTGAGATTTGATCCGCTGATCTGCTGAACTAGTAGCTGCAGTACTGCACCCTAACCACTGCGCCACCTCGGCTCTTTATGCCTTGTATGGTGTGGAATCCCAAGGCATTCTCTTCAAGTGAGCAAACCACTTCATTTGCTGTTTTTGTATGTAGTTCAAGATTGGTTCTATGCCAATTCTTTCTCTTATTATCTCATTTCTGATTTTATCTCCTCTGGTCACTCCAGCAGCTTTCCTGAAACATTTTTGTAGTGACTAATATTATTTTGTAAGTGTTCATGTTTGTCAGAGTATGAATGTTCATAGCTGGAATAGACATGGCAACAGTTCAGCCAATAGGGGACTATTTGGATAGATATGGTAACAGGTCAACCAATGGGGACTGTTTGGAAACTGAAACATAGTATTTGTTTGTATGGGGCTATAAGAGACAGTTTGGAGTCTGGGCGTGGCTTAGACTTGCTGAGCTGTATATAAGACTTGGTTGAGCCTCTGTACAATATATTAGCTTCTGTAACTCTCTGCTCTGTAATGACTTGCTTCTATGAATATTGCTTCTGTGTTCCTGATATTGTATGTTGAATTCTGATGTATAGTATTATATAAAAAAGTTTCTTATGTAATTTGAATCCTGCTGAAGTTCATTTAATTGTTGTCTGATTGTGTGTGCTGCAACAAAACTCTGATAATGTTTGGCACTGGTATCGGAACCGATTATTCCAATTTTCCTTGAGGAAGGAATTCCTTAGATTTCAACAAATTATCATTTTCAATTCCCATCCCAATTCTGCTAAAAGTCCTCTTTTCTACTGCTGGCCGCAACACATTTGTGCAATGTGTTGGACCATAGTTCCGCAAGTAACTTAGACATCTCTTGCTGGTGACCATCAGAGTCTTCTCACTGCCCATAGGTTGGGGATCAGTTTGGAAACATTACTCTTTAATGCAGTTGTGTATTTATCTAATTTATATAGCCACCTATATCAACAAAAGTGATTCTGGGTGGCTCACAATGAATTATAACATGCTTTGAAATAGGCCTCCCTGACCACGTTCAGCATTTGTTAAAGGGCAAATTCAGAGATTTCTGAAACTGGATAGGAGATGATAATAACTAGTTGTACTCAGGGGTGGGTTCTAAATTTTTTTACTACCGGTTCTGTGGGCGTGGCTTATTTTGTGGGCGTGGTTTGATGGTCATGTGACAAACAATTATTTAGGATTTAGCAGAGGTACTGGTCTACCAGGCTTTTAACTGCTTGCAGAGCCGTACCGGTCTACCCATTTGTTCTTGGAGCATACCGGTCTACCCATTTGTTTTTGGGCGTTCCGGTCTACCCATTTGTTTTTGGGCGTTCCGGTCTACCTATTTGTTTTTGGAGTGCACTGGTCTACCACCACACTGCCTTTTACCGCTGATCAGCTGTAGGGCGGCCCTTTGAAGTGCCGCAGCAAGAGTTTAAACAGTTTTTTGCTGCTCTGCCACCACCGAGAGCATCGGAAACCACTTTCTGGTTCCGCTTTCAGCTTGGCCTCAATTGACAATCTACCACCACCGAGCGGTTTACAAGGAGCGGATCGGTTCCAGCCGATCAGTTGGGAGGCTTCTTGGCTTCTCAATTTAAAGCTAAGGTGTCTTGTTTTTTTTCCTCTCTTCTTTGTCAAGTGAGCCCTGATTTTTTCCTTCTAGCCAATCAGCTGGGACTCAGGAGGCAGCGAATAGATTGGGGGCGGGGCCAGGCAGAGGTGGTATTTACCGGTTCTCCAAACTACTCAAAATTTCCACTACCGGTTTGCAAGAACCAGGGAGAACTGGTAGCAACCCACCACTGGTTGTACTTCACAGCATTTTTCTTAAACTGTGGGGTGGAGTCAATGGTATACCACTCAGTACGCTACCACCATTGTGGCAGAGTGGTTAGAATGCAGTATTGCAGGCAAACTCTGCCCACAGCCTGGAGTTCGAACCTCAAGGCGGTACTCAAGGTTGACTCAGCCTTCCAGCCTACCAAGGTTGGTAAAATGAGGACCCCGATTAGCAATAGCACTTAGACTTATATACCACTTCACAATGCTTTACAGTGCTCTCTAAATGGTTTACAGAGTCAGCATATTTGCCCCCAAACAATCTGGGTCCTCATTTTACCGACTTTGGAAGGATGGAAGGCTGAGTCAACTTTGAGCCTGGTGAGATTCGAACTGCCAAATTGCAGGCAGCCGGCAGAAGTAGCCTGCAGTACTGCATTCTAACCACTGCACCACCGTGGCTGATTGGTGGGAACAATATTGGGGGGGGGGATGCTTCTTCATTGTAAACCATCCAGAGAATGCTATAAAGGGCTATGGGGTAGTATATAAGCCCAAATGCTAAATGTTATTGCTAGTCTCTGTGCAAACCTCTTTTTTCAGCAAGTATTTTGTCTTTTTTGCATTACAGACAGCTAAATTGCTGCTACTCTAAAATATGCCCGGTATTGGTGGTTCCCTTTATTACATATTTCATGATGAAGATTAATTGTTGAATTTTAATGTTGCAGTTAGAATGTCTTTGTTTCATTTGCATTTTATTGGAAGCTACCTCGAGTGCTGGCTTTGATGGAAGGATGGAGTCTAAATTTCATTTAAATTCAGAAGCATACTCAAGAGTTTATTGCCTGATCAGTCCTTTGTTCTTTTTTGGGTGCTAATCTGCAAATTTCCTTCCTGTTCCAGATTCTCATATAGAAGTAAATGGAAATACCTGGTTGAATAACAAGTCCTCTCTAATGCAGATTGCGTGTGACAGCCTCCATTCAGTGTGAAAACTGAATTGATAGACTTGTTTAATATTAATTAAGAGAGGATTGTTAGCCAGTACATGATTGATTAAATTTACAGGTGGGCATCCAGTGGGAGATTAAAGGCAACTCGGCAGATCCATTCCCCTCCCTCGAAGCCTCATTTGTAATATTAAGGCAGGACTGAGTTAGCTGTGTACTTGGATCAGTGCTTCAATTATTCCACTTTGCTTCAGATATGATCAAGAATGCCTTGAGGCACCATGGAGATGAAAGCACAAATTTCTGACTTTGTATCAGCCCTAGGAGTAGCAGATTCTTATAAGCAGGTCACCTTGAATGAAGTCTAGTCTGCATTCTCCCATGGGTCCATAGAGGTGAAGGTAGCCAGGATCTGACTATCTTCTTTTTTAAAAAAAAATGTATTAAATGTATACCTCACAAACACGTAGAGTTCCCAGGGCAGCTAACAGCCTAAGACCAAAAATGTCACAAGTCATCAATAAAATAACCATCGGAAACAGCCGTCATGTTCTGTAAAACAATCAGAAGAAACAGCTAATAAAAAGTGCTTTTAAAGGTTACAAAGTCTTAGGGGATGCAAAAAAAAATATATCCTTGATGCCAAAATAACAGTTCGGTGGATGCCTCTTCTCAAAGGCCAGCTGAAGAAGACACTCAGAGGGGTCAGCCATGATCTGCATAACCGGAGAGGCAGTTGCACAGGGAATTAACTAAAGAAATACTGTACCAGGATGAAACTAATAAAGAACTTTAAAAATAAACATTGATATCATTTGGAATATCCATATAATATAATATGACATGACATAACTGTTAAGGATATTGGTGTTGTGTTACCAACCAGCAGCTTACTTTATAGTAGAAAAACAGTCTCATAGTCTTTAAACAAATTCCAAGTCTTTGCCAGTAAATCAGTCCAGTACTTCTTACCACACAAACAGTAGTTGGTTAAGATAACAAACTCACTCTGGTTCACAAACCATGATGGTAGCAGATCCATCAAACAATGATAGCAGATAGCAACTCCTCACAATGGCAGCATATCATATCAGCTCCATACAGAATGGCAGCATATCATAGCAGCAACTGAACATGTTACAATACCTTGCTTAAATACTCTCACAATCAGGGATTATCTAATTACAGCATGACTCAGCATTATAATGATTCAACAAGAAAACCTTTAAAGTCACATAATACATTTACAGATTAAAGTCACAGAACACATATATTGCCTGGACAACTTGTTAGGCTCAAACCATATCCTAACATTAATAACGTAACGTAACGTAACGTAACGTAACGTAACGTAACGTAACGCAACGTAACGCAACGCAACGCAACGCAACGCAACATAACGTAACGTAACGTAACGTAACGTAACGCAACGCAACGCAACGCAACGCAACGCAACGCAACGTAACGTAACATAACATAACATAACATAACATAACATAACATAACATAACATAACATAACATAACATAACATTGCTTAGCGCATTGTAAGCCGCCCTGAGTCTCCAGAGAAGGGCGGCATATAAATCAAATTTAAATTTAAAAAAAAAACATAACATAACATAACAACATAACATAACATAACATAACATAACATAACATAACATAACATAACATAACATAACATAACATAACATAACATAACATAACATAAAACATAACATAAAACATAACATAACATCAGAGCTGAAAGGGACCTTGGAGAGCTTCTAGTCCAACCCCCTGCCTAGGCAGGAAACCCTACAGCACTTCAGACAAGTGGTTATCCAACATCTTCTTAAAAACTTCCAGTATTGGAACATTCACAATTTCTGGAGGCAAGTTGTTCCACTGATTAATTGTTCTATCTCCTTAGTTCTAAGTTGCTTCTCTCCTTGATTAGTTTCAACCCACTGCTTCTTATCCTACTTTCAGGTGCTTTGGAGAATAGCTTGACTCCCTCTTCTTTGTGGCAGCCCCTGAGATATTGGAACACTGCTATCATGTCACCCCTAGTCCTTCTTTTCATTAAACTAGGCGTACTCAGTTCCTGCAACTGTTCTTCATATGTTTTAGCCTTCAGTCCCCTAATCAATGATGGGATTCAGCCAGTTCGCACCACTTCGGGAGAACCAGTTGTTAACTTTCTGAGCAGTTTGGTGAACTGATTGTTGGAAGAAATCATTAGGGCAGAGAACCGGTTGTTAAATTATTTGAATCCCACCACTGCCCTTAATCATCTTTGTTGCTCTTCTCTGCACTCTTTCTAGAGTCTCAACATCTTTTTTACATCGTGGCGACGAAAACTGAATGCAGAATTCCAAGTGTGACCTTACCAAGGCATTATAAAGTGGTATTAACACTTCACGTGATCTTGATTCTATCCCTCTGTTTATGCAGCCTAGAACTGTGTTGGGTTTTTTTGGCAGCTGCTGTACACTGCTGGCTCATATCTAAATGGTTGTCCACTAGGACTCCTAGTCCTAGTCTGACCAGCTTTATCTCTGCTTCTTCTCACCACAATTCATTGCTGCAATCCACCAATAGACAGACAGACTTTAGGACTTGTGGATATATTTGGAAAGCTGAGAGTATGTCATAAATGTTCTCACAAAGTGGCTACGTACCATACCTTCGTGGGTATGGCCAGTCATAGAAAACTTGTTTATCAGAAGGCTTTAAAAATGAGGTTCTTCCTTCTAACTATGTGATATCTTACCCTTGCCCGAGCTTTGCAACGCCTCTTAAATGACCCTGGTTGATCTCAAAAGGCTAAACTGTGTCTGAAATAAAACTTGGAAGGGAGACCAGAGAAGGTCCCAGAATTGCAAGTTAGACAGAGGAGTAAATGAAGAAGACCATGAAAGTCTGAGTATGAGATAGATGGTTCCTAAATGTGATAGATGGTTGGTTGGTTGGTTGGTTGGTTGGTTGGTTGGTTGGTTGGTTGGTTGGTTGGAGATGGAGATGGAGATGGAGATGGAGATGGAGATGGAGATGGAGATGGAGATGGAGATGGAGATGGAGAGAGATAGATGGAGAAGCAGATTGAGACAGAGATGATAGAGATATATAGAGATGGAGATGGATAGAGATAGAGATAGAGATAGATAGATGATATATAATAGATAATAGAGAGATGAGAGAGATTAGAGAGAGAGAGAGAGAGAGAGAGAGAGAGAGAGAGAGAGAGAGTGTGGGAGGGAGAGGGAGAGTGGGAGGGAGAGGGAGAGAGGAAGACAGAGAAAGAGATAAAAATAACATAAAACTTCCACATAGCTGCCAAGAGCATGGCATAGATTGGATTAACAGGATTGAAGTTCAGATCAAATAACCATTTTTCTTTTAATCTTAACCTATCTTTCTAGGCAGCTGACACACTTCCAAACAAACACCCACTATATTTTTCCAACTAAAATTAAACTCAGAACTCAGAGGCATTCTTGGGGGGAAAAAGATGAAGCTTTGCTTTACAATGTGCCTGCTTCCCATTTATTTGATTTAAAACAACAACAACAATGCACCATTGTTTTTTTAAAAAAATCCAATATGGCAGAGAGCTTGGTGACTTCAGGAGAGGCAGTCACAGGTTAGCTGATGTTCAGGAAAGCCATGTTCCTCATCTACACAATCACTGGATTTTAGTGTTACTCTGGCACAACAAGCAATAGCTAGGCAATCTCTCACCGAACTGATCCTATCTCTTCAGAAACCTTGCAGCAAACTGTTTTGCCCAGAAACAGTTATTTATTATTGCTTTATTTAAATTATTTACAATCACAGGATTTAAAAAATACAACAGATTGTTAATCCGTGTACAAGTGACTATGATAGTACGTACATACTTATATAAAAGGAAGAAACCCTATAAAGCCAACATCACACAGAAGGGAGCTAATGTTTTCTATATACTAAGGCTATAAAGAAAAGCTATCAATAAAAATGTTGCTACTGCCTTCAAAACACCTGGGAATTGGTCATTTAATAAGAATATCTCAATCTTGTCATCATAAGTGGGGTTCTTCAGACTCAGGAAACGGTATATGAGATCTAATTGTCAGTGTGTGTACAGTGAGCACTTTAAAAGGCTACAAATAGTCCTGTACTTACGAACCACAATTGTGACCAAAATTTCCATTGCTAAGCAAGGCAATGTTATTAAGTGAGACACACTGATTTTATGACCGTTTTAGCAAATTATTGCAGTTGTTAAGTGAATCATGCAGTTGTTAAGGGAGTCTGACTTCCCCTGTTGACTTTGCTTGTTGGAAGCCAGCTCAGAAGGTAGCAAGTGACCATTACATGACCCCAGGATACCGCAACAGTCATAAATGCATGCCAGTTGCCAAGCAACTGTTGATCACATGACCAAGGGGATGCCGTAAGGCAGGGGTGAAATGCTCTGAAGTCTGCTACTGGTTTGCTTTGCTACCAATTCGTTTCATGCATGCATGCGCGGTGTGCGCCAAATGCATGCTTTGCGCACAGGCACACCGCAGACGCTACCACACAGCGCTGAAAAAGTAGGATTAAGAAGCCTTTTCTGAGTCTTCAAAGGTAAGTGGAACAGCGGGGGGGGGAACAGCTGTGCCGCATGATTTAGATTCGCTAGAAAGCAGTATTTCCTGCTTTCTAGCTGATATAAATCCCACGGCACAGCTGATAGTCGGAAATGCTGGTTCACCCGAACCGGTAGCATTTTTTTATACCGGTTCGAGCAAACCAGTCCGAACCAGTAGCATTTCTCCCCTGCCATAAGGGTTGTAAGCATGAGGCCCAATTATAAGTCACTTTTTCCAGGGTTGTTCTAACTTTGAACAGTCACTAAATGAACAGTTTAAGTTGCGGATTACCGATATATGAAACAGACTCATCCTTTATATTCAAGCAAATACCTGCTTGATCTTCATATGGAAGATTTATATACTGACTAGCTGTCAATCTGTTAGTGAGAGGATCCTTATGGGCTAAGGAAAAGAGTCTACCTTGTGGGGCATGAGCCACATTTTATAAGCAGATTAATTTGAGAAAAGATTATGATAATTAGCCTGATCCAGATTTTATGCCTGTTGAAAAAGGAAGAATGCTCCATTTTATCAACACTATTCCATTCCTTTATACTCCAGAGGGCTTCTACAGTAATGCAACAGCTTCCAAAATCTGATCTTCACTGTTGGTGAAATTTGAATATTGCTACCTTTTACTTTGATCAGGTGTTCCAATCTTTAGCCTTTTATCTTGACTTTTTTTTTCCCCCCTTGGTCTTTAGAATGTTTGTTACCATCTGTAACATCACAGTAGCTCAGGCAATGGGAGACTAATTAGGTTCATTTGTGATTCAGTATAACGGGTACCGTTTTTTGTGGAAAAAAAGATATTGTGGTACATACAGATAGTCCTTCAGTTACAACCATTCATTTAATGCCCGTTCAAAGTTACAACAGCACTGAAAAAAGGGATCTATGGCCATTTTTCACACTTACAACCGTTGCCGCATCCCCACGATCATGTGATCAAGCTTCAGATGTTTGGCAACTGGAATGTATTTATGACGGTTGCAGTGTCCCCAGAGTCATATGATCACTTTCTGTGACTTTCTGATAAGCAAAGCAGAGGTGGGATTCAGCTGGTTCAGGCAAACTGGTAGTGGCGAATTCTGTTCTATATCGCTGTCCACACGTGCAGACGGCATATGTGAGCAAATTGCTGTGTTGTTTGACATTGCATGCATGTGCGGACAGTGCAGGTGAGTGGACTGCTGTGTTTTGTGACACCGCATGCATGCACGGATGGCGTGCGCATGAGCAAAGTGAGTGTGCCCACGCACATGCTCACATTTCCGGTGCTGGGCGAACTGGTAGCTACAGTATGTGAAGCTCACCTCTGAAGCAAAGTCAGATTCACTTAACAACCAGGCTACTAGCTTAACGACCGCAGTGATTCGTTTAATCACGGCAGCAGGAAAGGTCATAAACTGGAGCAAAATTCACTCAACAGCCGTTTTGCTTAGGAACTGAAATCTGGAGAATAATTGTGGCCGTGAGTCAAGGACTACCTGTAATGTTCTCGTTAGAAAGCTTCACTTTTGATCACAACAAATAGAGAATTTAGGAGCAGTTCATTAAAATCTCACTGTGTCATGGGTCTCACAGAAATGCATTGGTCAAGCTGAACCCAACCAGTGTGGCAAGTATTTGTCACTTCTGCTCTGGAGCTTATAACTGAATAGCCTCTGTAGATGATTGAAAGGTCATCTTTCAAAATTTTACAAATACTTATTAGAATTTGACCTGGCAGAAGAATTGGTAAAAGGACAGATGATAGCTTGGGCACAGAACATCGGGCACAATATACAGTTAGAAGATTGGAAGAGGGTATGGGAAAATAATTATAGTATGACAAAATCGGCAGCATACAAGGAGAACCATTATAAGATGTGGTATAGGTGGTATCTAGCTCCCTTGAGACTAGCGAAAATGTACCCGAATGTAAATCCTGTTTGTTGGAAATGTAAAAAAGCTCAGGGTACTTTTTTCCATGTTTGGTGGCTTTGCCCAGAAATAAAGAAATATTGGGAAAAAAATAAAACATGGATAGTAGAAATAATAGATCAAGAAATAGAATTAGAACCAGAAGTTTTCTTATTAGGCATGATAAAAAGGAATATTAGAAAAGACATAAAATATTTGACACTACATATAATCACGGCGGCCAGATTGGCTATAGCACAATTGTGGAAGACAGATCGTATGCCAACAGAGCAGGAAGTAATTCAAAAAATCTATACATGCACAGAAACGGATAAATTAACTCTAGAATTAAAGGACAAGGAAGACTCAAAATATTTCATAGTATGGAATAGATGGTATAAGTGGATAAACCAAAGGAAAAAAGGATAAAGATAAGAATTAGGGGAAATGCAAGTAATAAAAAAAAATGCACTGTCAGAGGGATAGAATAGGTAAATAAGTCACTGTTTGTATATTTGTATATATGTGTTTATATAATTACATATATTTAGTTTGTTAGTGTAATTGTGGATTGAAAACGTAAATTTTATGAGTGAGAAAATTTGTATATTTTCTCTTTTTTTTCTTGTCAATATTTTTAAATTCAATAAAGTTTGTATTTTAAAATTAAAAAAAAAAAGAAGGATCATCTGAGGCAGCTGGGGTATAAAAACACATTTGTAATAAATTCCTGTCAGGTGTTGCTATGCAGAGAAGATTACATAACAGGCAGCTATGAGTTATGATGCTATAATTCCATAAAAAAAGGTTCATGGGAACATCACAAGGGTAGCTCTAGCTATCCTGGGATAGAAGTGGAGCTCACCATCATCTTTCAAAATGTAGCTGGCCTTAATAATCCAGGCATGGATCCAATCCATGCTGAATAAGAGACTTTCTGTCTTGATGATTTGTACTTTTCTGTCTTCTTTAAAAAAAAAAAAAAGCGAAGGTTTCCCTTGCCCAATTGTTTCCAACTCTAGTGGTGCTCATCCCTGTTTCCTAGCTGAGGGAGCCAATGTTGTTCAAAGATGCTTCTGTGGTCATGGGACCTACATGATTATACACTGAGGCACACCAAACACTATTTGCTTCCCATCAAAGTGGTACCTATTTCTCTACTTGCATTTGCATCAGGGGTGAAATCCAGCAGGTTTTGACAGGTTCTGGAGAACCAGTAGCGGAAATTTTGTGTCAGATGTAAATGCCTTATTCCCTAATGTGTAAATAATGTATATATGGGACATCGGGGGTTAACTTATTCTTTGGTTCCTAATGTATTCATAATTCACCACTCCCATTCTTGGCTCCACCCTTTGTATATATAAGGAGCCACCTTCACCATTTTCCTTGCTTCTATCTGTGAATATTCAGTGAATATAGAATGCCTGTTATAATTAAAGAGAAATATATTTAAACCTCTAACTCTTATTATCATTATTGAGTCTGATCCTGAAAATATTGCAACAAGCTGGTAGCAGAGGATGGTTAATTGACTCAATAAATACTTAAAAATGTCTAAGAAAGATAGGCCCAACACCAGGGCCTACAGCAAAGAAATAGAAACTGAACAAGAAATAATCAACGAATCCACAAACGCGATTTCGAGAGAATCCGAAGAATACACCACTGAAGAAGAAGAACTAATAAGTGAAAATAATGACCAGGAGGAAATCGAAATAGAAAATAACGAACTCAGGTCAGAAATATTGAAGCTATTAAAAAGCCAGAAGAATGATGAAAGCCTCATCGCGAATCTCCAAGAAATGCTGAAGAACAGCGGAGCAGCGAGAGAGAAAAACATCGTTAAAGAGAAACCCAAAGACCAAAAAACTGTGAGTGATATGACTACAGAGAAAGTCGTTATGAAAAAGAAAAGATGTGATCCCGCGCGAAATTTTGAATGGCAGCCATCTTGGTTTCAACAAGCCTCCAAAGTGAGCGAAGCAGAGCCAATCAAAATGCTCAGTTCAAAATTTCTGGCGCGAAAAACGTTATCAGACAACGAAAGTGAAAAGGAAGATTCAAACTCTTCAGAAGAACCAGAATCAGAAAGTGAAGACAACTTAACGAAATCCCAAGTAAAGTCAGCAATGAAGACGCTTTTTGCTGCATTTGGGCCAAAATTAAAAATTTCCAAAGCGACAACGAAGAAGCAAGCGAACAAGCCGATACCTCAAGACCTGCACGCTCCCATCCTGACTTCGAGAGCGACGACGCCCGAGCCCAGAGAGCCATGTCGATTCCGCCCTACACCGCAGACCGGATCAAGTACCAACGCACCCAAAAGAAAGAGAAGAGCAGTCGCCGCCATCAGAACTCCTAAAACCGAGCCAGAGACCGACTCGTCTGAAGAGGAGCGGAGCGAGCGAGCTGCAATGGAGAGAACCTTCCACGACGACGCCAAAGAAGAAATGAGCAACGCGCATGTGCGAAACTACGTAGACGGTCCGGAAAGACTTGAACTGGCCAGAGAACCGCGCAGACTCGTTGCGAGCATCCCCATGCCGTTTTGCAATTTCCTGCACTTGCGAGACCACGGACTACCTCAGGTTGTAAGTAATGGACAAAATAATGTGGGAAACTTACCCAGTGACTTCCCAAAACTTAGAGTTGATGGCATTAATTTGCAAGAATGGTATCAACAGCTCCAGGTTGTCTTTATGAAAGAAAATTTACTATTCTTTATCACTAGTCCTCCAAAAAGACCTTGGACTTTAAAAATAGATTGTTTACATCATAGAGCATTTTTCTTAATAATATCTAGCGTGTCTCCTGCAATGTATCATAGCATCAAACCAAACCTAACTGTTTCAGAAATAATTCAATGCATGTTTAATCTGTTTCACAGCGATAGTGTAGCTACCACTACAAGAATGTCTAAGGATTTCTTTTCTTCCAGAGTAAAACCAGGGGTTTCCATAAGTGAGCATTTGATATCTCTAAACAAAATAAGAGCTGAGCTGCATTTGAGGGGGGAAGTGATTTCAGATCAAACAATGAAAAGTGTTATTATCAATTCACTTGATTCATCATGGGATAGTTTTATGTCACACTTAGACACCATCAATCTAGGATATTTATCCATAGAAAGTCTATCTAACAAATTGATAGCAGAAGACAATTCAAGAAAAAATCGTTCCAGCAATCACACAGAACACAAATCTTTTAGGAAGGTAGCTTTCCAAGAAAAATATAATGAAGCTTTTAAATGCCATAATTGTGGGTCCAGGGAACACAATAGAAGAGACTGTCCCAAAATCTCAAAGGAGAGACATAGGTCAGAATATAGGAGCAAATACAATTATAGACAGTCTTCCACAGATAGACATAAATATAGAAGCCCACCAAATTACAGAGAAAGTAGAGGGGGTAGAGAAAATTCAAAAGAGAGAAAATCTGGTTCACTGAATGGACTAAATAAACAAGACAGCATTAAAACACAACAAAATGAGAACAATAATTGGCTTATTGATTCTGGGGCAACCAATCACACCACTAATAACAAAAATATATTGTCTTCATTTACAGAAGATAAGTTTGTAATAAAGGTAGCTAATCAAGAAAAGGTTCAAGTATTAGGCAGAGGAAATGTGACCTTGCCTGGTCTAGGAAAAATAGAGGGGGTATTGTTAATTCCAGAAATACCTCATAACATACTAAGTGCCATAAAACTAAGCAGAGATTCTGACATCAATATAGTTTTCTCAAAGGGAAAAGCAACTTTAGAGAAGGATAAAACAAATGTAGGCACTGTGATGATTAAAGGAGGCCTACCCTATCTGATAACAAAAGAAAGATGGTTACATAACATTGATTCAAATATGGAAGATTGTATTGAGGCAGATGATGAAAATATTAGTAACAGTGACAATGATGAATGTAAAATATCTCATGATCACGCAAGTACACACAATGAGAAGAAACCAAGAATAGGTAAACCAATTCATGATGAGTGTGCTCACATCTTACATAGGAAGTTAGGACATGCAAGTTTTCCTGTAGTACAAAAAATGACTGAACACGCAGAAGGTGTCAAAATAAAAAATTGTGAAAATTATTTGGAATGCTCAGTATGTAAATCCACTAAACTAAAAACTAGTCCCAGGCCAAAAAAATCCAACAGATCAACTAACAAAATTTTTGACTTAGTACATATGGACTTAGTTGGTCCATTAACTCCATCAATCACTTATAGAAAACGTTACTTCCTAACAATAGTAGACGATTACAGTCGCTATGGTTTTGTTTACACATTAAAACACAAGGATGAAACCTTTCAGAAATTTAAGGAATTCTACAAACGCATAGAAACACAACATAATATCAGAATAAAACAAATTATGACAGATAGGGGATGTGAATTCATGTCTAAAGAATTCTCCCAATGGTTAAAGGATAGAGGAATGCTACATTTCACGTCTAGTCCATTTTCTGCGTTCCAAAACGGGATTGCAGAGAGAAAGAATTCCACACTACAAACCATGATTAGGTGCACATTAGAGGATGCTGGTTTAGGCAAACAATTTTGGTCAGAAGCCTTACATTATTCAAATTACACTCAAAATAGAACCTGGTCCAGTATTGTGAATAAAACACCATATGAGGTGATGTATAATAGGAAACCTAAATTAGCACACATGCACATATTTGGAGTCACTGCAGACGTACACATACCTAAGCAGTTGAGAAGAAAGGGAGAAAACGTATCCAGAAGATTAAGATTTATGGGATATGAAACTGGCACCAAAGGGTACAGATTCATTGATAATAATAACAGATTTATAGTCTCCAGAACAGCTGTGTTCCATGAACAGGCCAATTGGTCTAAATTACATCTTAATGAAATATTTCCAAATAAATGCAAAGATACAAAATCTTGTGAGGAAGGGACAATAGAAAATCAAAATGTCAACAAAAATAAAAACAAAACCAAAACTTGGACAAATAGTCAGCACAAAATAAAGACAGACACATTAACAAAAAAGGAAGCAAGATATTTGCATGACAACCATAGCAAACCTGAAAGAGCTATTAGAAACAATAGAAATCAAATACCAAATAAATACAGAGATTACATAATGCATATGGATGGTGAACAAATAACACCTAATACATATGAGGAAGTATTAAAACTCCCTCGTGAAGAAAAGGAAAAATGGGAACTAGCTATGAAAAAAGAGATGGAAAGTTTGCAAGGATTAAATGTATTCACACCTGCGACTGCACCTAAAGATAAAACAATTATAGGTACCAGGTGGATTTATAAAATTAAGAACCTAGAAGGAGGCAATACTCTATACAAAGCTAGATTGGTTGCACAAGGTTATGCACAAAAATATCCGGAGGACTATACTGACACATACTCCCCCACAGTGAGAACAGAGAGTGTTAAAACAGCTCTAGTAGTGGCATCTGCACTCAATCTTGATGTATTTCAATATGACATACAGACTGCGTATTTACACGCAAAACTAGATAAGGAAATATATGTAAGAGCACCTCACAGTCAATACACTAATAAGAATGAAATTTGGCTATTGAACAAGAGTTTATACGGATTAAAGCAATCTGGCAAAAGATGGTACGATTGCTTGGTAAAAGTACTTAAGACCATGGATTTCAACGCTACCACTGCTGATAACTGTTTCTTTGTAAAAAAGAGTGATGATTACATTGAATTTGTATTAATTTATGTAGGTGATATTTTATATATAGGAAAACACAAGGAGAGAAGAGAAACCTTTGTAAATAAGCTAAACGAACATTTCTCGTTGAAATCTCTAGGTAAAGTAAACAAATACCTTGGTGTACAAATTAACAAAACTAGAAGGGGATTCAAACTTACTCAGAAAGATAAGATTATTGAACTTCTAAACAAATGCAATTTAAACAATGCCAAACCCTGTGACACTCCTATGCAAACTGATTTCCTTAGAAACACTGATGAATCTTCCCCTGAATTCAAGGATAATACATTTTATAGATCAGTCATAGGTTCACTTCTTTATATATCTAATTGGACTAGGCCAGATATTGCATTACCACTCAATTTATTATCAAGACATGTTAGCAAACCAACAATGTATCATTGGGAAGCTGTCAAAAGAATTCTAAGATATCTGAAAAGTACATTAGACTTTTGCTTAGTATTAGAACCTAGTAATGATAAAGAACCAAAGCTTACATGTTACGCAGATGCGGATTGGGCTGGAGATATATCATGCAGAAAGAGCACTTCTGGTTATATTTTCCTATTAAATGACTGTCCAGTTTACTGGTACACTGGTAAACAAGAACTGGTAGCCACTTCAACCACAGAAGCGGAATATGTTTGTTTGTCCAAAGCTGCAAATAACCTTGTATGGTTTAATGATTTGATTTCAGATGTCTGGAAAAAACCTGCTTTGCCTTTTGTTATGCATGAAGATAATAAAGCAGCCATTGAAATATCTAGATCCGATGCCATTGGACAAAGGTCCAGGCATATAGATATAAAATTTAAGCATGTGAGACAATTGTCTCAAGATGGATTTATCAAAGCAGTGCATTGTGATACCTCTGAACAATTAGCTGACATATTGACGAAGCCTTTACCTTCTAAACAGCACAAATATTTAACTTCTAAATTATATGTCTTATATTGTCCTGAATCTGAATGTAATTGGTGTTGTATAGCGAACCGGCATTTAGAGGGGGATTTGTCAGATGTAAATGCCTTATTCCCTAATGTGTAAATAATGTATATATGGGACATCGGGGGTTAACTTATTCTTTGGTTCCTAATGTATTCATAATTCACCACTCCCATTCTTGGCTCCACCCTTTGTATATATAAGGAGCCACCTTCACCATTTTCCTTGCTTCTATCTGTGAATATTCAGTGAATATAGAATGCCTGTTATAATTAAAGAGAAATATATTTAAACCTCTAACTCTTATTATCATTATTGAGTCTGATCCTGAAAATATTGCAACATTTTGAATCGTTCGGAGAACAGGCAAATACCATCTCTGGCTGGCCCCAGAGTGGGGTGGGAATGGAGATTTTGCAGTATCCTTCCTCTGCCACACCCACCAAGCCATGCCCACCAAGCCACACCATGCCCACCAAGCCACGCCCACAGAACTGGTAGTAAAAAAAAAATGATTTGCATGCTTTCAAACTGCTAGATAGGCAGGAGCTGGGCCAAGTACCGGGAGCTCATCCCGTCACAAACTACTTGGGTTTCAAATTGTCTTGCCTTCCGGTTGACAAGCCCAGTGTCTTTATTGCTAGGTGACAAATGCCTATTCTCTGGATATTTGTTTATGAGGCAGAGTAGATATAAGCAACCAGATGTGCTCCCATTTGTAGCAAGAGCAATAAGACTTATATATTGCTCGACACTGCTTTTACAGCCTTCTCTAAGTGGTTTACAGAGTCAGTGTCAACCTGAAAAACGACGTCAGCTGAAGCCTTTCTTTCTCATGCTTATTCCTCTTTCATTTCTTGATTGCCATTCATGGGGGGAGGGATGGAGGAATTTAGGAATGTGGTGCCTCAGCTGCAGTCAAAACATCTACCAGCAGGTGTGTGAACCAAGGCCATGCCATCGGACACCCGTCGGAGCTGAGCGGGAAGTTGTAGCTGACATGATTGGCCCATGTGACCTAATAGACACATGGGGGTGGACAAATCCTATTCTTTTAACTATCTCTGAGCGCGGGAACTATTTAGAGCTAGCTTCATCCTTCTAAGTACCGAGATGATGTACTCAATGAAGAGTTTCTTGAATCTGCACACCATGTCAGAGTCTTGACTTCCCTGGGTTCATTACAGTGGTGGTATTCAGCAGGTTCAGACTGGTTTAGGTGAACCAGTAGTGGCGACCTGTGGGTGGGTGGGCATCCCTGGCGCTATGTCATCCTATATAGCCACATTTTCTAAGCTGCGCACAAGAGTGCAAGCTGCGCGTGTGAGCAAAGCACATGCATGGAAGGCCGCGTGCTCTCACATTTTCAGTGCATGGTGAACTGGTGGTAAAATTATGTGAAACCCACCTCTGGTTCATGATTCAGAACAATAACAGTGAGTATATTACTCCCAACAATCTGGATCCTCATTTTAGTGACCTCAGAAGGATGGAAGGCTGAGTCAACCTTGAGCTGGTGAGGATTGAACTCCTGGCAGTGAGCAGAGTTAGCCTGCAATACTGCGTTCTAACCACTGCACTACCCTGGCTCCTAGACTGTAAATTGTAAACATTTCTATCCAGGGGAAGTCCAGGATATGAGGTGGCATTTCGCAGGAAGAAGAAAAGAATTGTTGAAAAAGACTTATTGCAGTAGCAAAGGAACACGGATGTTCAATGATCCTGGATTGGGAGTGAAGGCTGGCAATGGAACCAACTGCAGCAAAATCTTAGGGATCTAGAAGCCCTCAACACAGGTTCAAAAAATCTTTGCCTACCTTTGTGGAAAAGTATCTGTCTTTTTCCTGCAGCTTGGAATATAAAGAAGATGGTTGATTGAATGACAATAGAAAGAGAGAAGAAACAAGATGTCAGGAAAAAGAAACAATGGGTGTCTAAAAGGGTACCTGTAATCCAGGTGTCTCAAACTTGATTTCATTGAGGGCCACATCAGGGTTGTGTTTGACCTTGGAGGGGAGAGATGGGCATGGCCAGGGTGGGCATGGCCAGTTTGATGTCACTCGTGTCGGGGGCGTTTGTGGTGGCCCAAGCGCTCTGTCAGCAAAAACGGGCTCCTGAGCTCCATTTTCTGTCACGATGGCCTCCTACCGCCCTCTGCCAGTGAAAACGGAGCTCAGAGGGCTGTACACGCACCTCTCAAGCTCCATTTTTTCTGGCAGAGGGCAGCAGGAGGCTGTCGCAGATGAAAACAGAGCCTGGGAGGGCCGCACGTGGCCCTCCTGAGCTCTGTTTTTGCTGGCAGAGGCACCCCGGGCCGGTGCTTTGCTGTTTCTAGGGCAGCCCCATGGGCCAGATCTAAGCCCCGCCCAGGCCGGATCCAGCCCCTGGGCCTTGAGTTTGACATCCCTGCTGTAACCACTTTGGTCTCTGATCCCATACATCCTGCTTGCAGACCTCAACAAATTATCCCTACTGGAATTGTAGGAGGGCTTCTCACCCATTTATTTAGTTTCCTACTATCTTGTGGGAATAACCTAGGGAGAGTCTCAGTCTAGACAACAGTTTGATAAACAATATTTAGGTTCAGAGTATTACAAAGTGGGTACATTCAGATTTGGAATAGAATAGAATAAATGAGCTGGAAGGGACCGTGGAGGTCTTCTAGTCCAGCCCCCTGCGCAAGCAGGAGAACCTATACTATTTCAGATAAGTGACTGTCTAGACCAGGCAGGTCAAACTTGCCCCTTCTCGGTGGCATCACATGATGTATAAGGACTTTTTCCCCCTTTGCTAAACAAGGCGTGGGCGTGGCAAGTGCATGACGCATCCGGCCTGCAGTCCACGAGTTTGACAGCCCTGGTCTAGACTCTTCTTAAAAAGCTCCAGTGATGGAGTGCCCACGATTTCTGGAGGCAATTAGCCACTGGCTAATTGTCCTCACTGTTAGGAAGTCCCTCTTGAATTCCAGGTTGCTTCTCTCTTTGAGAGGTTAATGTTAGCCTTGTGAGGTGATCCACACAAAGAATATTAGCTCAATCTTGATCGTAAGGTTCCATTAATGGAATATTGCAACTCTGAAAGTATCCTTCGCTTTTACTCTTTCAAAACTAGGGAGAATCTCTTCTGAGACAATTTTGCCATCCTTCTTCCCTTGGACTCAAATTTCATTTACCAGAACATTGTCTGGGGCCCATGATGGTGAACCTATTTCACACGTGCCAGAGGTGGCATGCAGAGCCCTCTCTGTTGGCACGCGCGCCGTCACCCCAGGTCAGATCTCCGTGGCGTTTCTTTCGTGAGCTTCTGTTTCCCTGCAAACGATGAAACAGAAGCTCATGAAAGAAAAAGATCTTACCTCTTGCCACGCTGCCGGTGTTGGGATGCCCTGCCTCCTACCAGCCAGTTGGTCTTCAGGTCTCTGCTGCGCATGCATGCATGTCCTTGCATGTCCATGTGTATGTCCGTGCATGCGCTCATCAGCACATGTCCATGCATGCACACATGTTTGCGCATATCTGTGCATGTGTGCATGTCCACGCGTTCGCACAAGCATGCACACCTTTCAGTTTGGGTATGCATGGGCGCAGTTTGGGCACTTGGTGACTAAAAGGTTCGCCATCACTGGTCTAGGCAGAGGCTCTTCCTCCTGTCACCCAGGATCATTCTCACATATTATTAGAGCTGCAGTTCATTCCCTTGTTTAACCAAAAGTTTTAGCTGTGCTCCAGTCTCTCAATTTAGCCAGTGTAATTGTGTAAATGGCTCCCATTTCTTGCTGACTCATCGCATAGGTAATGTGGATGAAGTCTGGAGCAGATCAATTTTGGTTCCCAATCCCCCCCCTCCTCCTCCTCCTCCTCCTCGTCTTGAAAGTTTGCAGTAGCCAAAGCAAGCATGCAATTACCTCCACCATGGTAGCATCCAGAATAAAACACTGAGGGATGATTTAGAGTTTCAGTTTGCTCAGGAAAGACATGGTCTTTATAGAATTACAGCCATGATGGATTTTGCAAAGGTCTCCTTCCAACCTTTCCCCCCCCGGAGAGGCTTTGTTTTGCAAGAATATCAAGAAATGGGAATGGGTTGAACTTTTGAATTTGTGCTACATTACTGTTCCTTGGCCTCCTTAGCCTGCCTTGTTTGGTGATGTCGCCTAACATGATGTGACACCCAGTAATCAGCATAATGTGATGCCGTTCACTGGAAATTTAAAACGATAACAAAACAAAAGAGGACTTGATTGGATCTCAGAGATGAGCTGCAGCTGGAGACGAATGCATTGCGGCATAGATTACAAGGAGCAAAGGCTGAGGAACCAGCCAGATTTCTCTAGCAGAAAAAAAAAATATATGGAAAATTTATTCCTTTGCTTTTCTCCCTTTTTTGTTGAAATCCAAGTGTATTTTTCAGCCAGTGTGCAACGCGCTCTACATGGGGCTACCCTTGAAAAGTGTTCGGAGACTACAGATGGTCCAGAATGCAGCTGCGCGAGGTATTGTGGGTGTACCTAGATACACCCACATTACACCAATTCTCTGTGAGCTGCACTGGCTCCCTATTGGTCTCCGGGCACAATTCAAGGTGTTGGTTATTACCTTTAAAGCCCTACATGGCTCAGGGCCAGGTTATCTTTGAGACCGCCTTCTACCACATAGCTCCCAGTGACTGGTAAAATCCTACAGAGTTGGTCTCCTCCGGGTCCCGTCAGCTAAACAATGCCGGCTGGCGGGCCCGTGGGGGAGGCCCTTCTCTGTGGCTGCCCCAGCTCTCTGGAACCAGTTACCTCCTGAGGTCCGGACCGCCCCCACCTTATTGGCCTTCCGAATAGAATTTTTTTAAAAAAATTGGAAAAGATTTGTGAGAGGGAAGGGATGCCCTATTTTTTTCCCCTCTGATTTTGAAAAGTCCCTGTTCATAACACAGTGGTGTGGTAGTTTACTTCTTCTTTCCTAATGCTTCCTGTGAGAATGAACAACAGACACAACAAACGTTACACGAACAACAGACCAGTAATCTGACCGACTGATGATTCTTAGAGAAAGTGTTGAGAATTTAGAGGCAGCTCCTGGACCTCTAAAATGGTTGTTCATGAGCCTTATTAAAGAAAGAGGAATAAAAAGGATTGTGGTGACCTCCCTTTTCCTCCTCCCCTGCCAATTTTTCTGAATTTAGAGAACTAAAGGTCACCTTACCTTGGTAGAGTTCTATTTTCCCCCCCCCTTCTTTTTCTCCCTACCTCCCCCCTCCCAGCCTTTTACTTTAATGAAGTCCTTGGCTGTCCTTGCTAGTAGAGGTGCGGGGGGGGGTCATCTTTCTCCTTCCATAAATGATTACTTGACCCCCGCAAAGCTAAAAGACTTTTTTTTTTTTTTTTGCAGCCCTTCCATTTCTGTTTACCCTTCCTTGAATTCACTCTGCAAAACTTCACGGACAGGCCAAATTAAAGGAGAGTGAATGGTTTGGTGCAGTCCTAATAGATTTAAACTGTACATTAGGTAAAGAAAGTACAGTATAAAAAACATGGGCTGCATTTTCCTCTGAGCAAACCCTAACTGAAGATCTTGGCAGCTTCTGTAGGAAAGCTGAGCTGGAAGCTAGCTTGAAAAGGATCAGGAGGGGGGCCAAACTCGCGGCCCATGGGCTGGATGCATCATGTGCTGGACACGACCATGCCAAGTTTAGTGAAGGGGAAAAAAAGTTGTGATACGTCACATGATGACGTGTCATGGCAAGTTTGACAGCCCTGATCTAGATAAATGATATGATCCAAAGCTTCTAGAACCAAGAGCTGTAGTACATTCTCATGCATTTCCCAGCACACAATACTGGTGAGAAGTTAGTCAAATCAACCAAAGTCTAGTGTTAATAACTGGACATGGGAGGGACAGATCTATCTCTTAGTTAAGGATAGTTAAGGATTGGGCCTTATCCAATCAGTAAGTTTTCCAATCAGCTTCATTGTCTCTTACTTGTTCTTAGTATTTCAAAAGAAAGAGAGAAACTTTTTCCATTCCAAGTTTATCATGGCGTTCATGATTTATACATCTTACTCATGTCTACTTGTAGTAGACTTTTTCCTAAACTATTTAACTTTGCTTATAAATAAAGTCTTTATTTAATTGTTTTGATTGCTCTCTGCCTCCTTTCCAGTATTCTCTCTCTCTCTCTCTCTCTCTCTCTCTCTCTCTCTCCCCTCTCCCTCCCTTTCTCCCTCTCTCTCTTTCTCTCTCATACATGGTGACCAGAATTGTATCCTGCATTCCAGATGCTGATGCCTTACAGATTTTTAATAAGAGCATTACATTCCTGAAAATTTTATTTTTAATCTGTGTCCTAATGACCCCTGAACATCTACCTTTTCACAGCTGATACATAACAATTCAACATCTTTATTGCAATATTCTGAACTTTGACCTCAAGATCTTTTTTTTTTTTTTTGGGCAGTTACATATAGCTTTGATCCCATCACTATATAAGTGATTATTTTTTGGTCTAATGTGTATTTTTTATACTTACTTAAATTGTACTTTATTTGCCATTTAGCAATAGCACTAGCAATAGCACTTAGACTTATATACTGCTTTACTGTACTTTACAGCCCTCTCTAAGCAGTTTACAGAGTCAGCCTATTGCCCCCAACAATCTGGGTCCCCATTTAACTGACTTCGGAAGGATGGAAGTCTGAGTCAACCTTGAGTTGGTGAGAATCGAACTCCTGGACTGAGCAGTGAGTTAGCCTGCAATACTGCCTTCTAACCACTGCACCACCAGGGCTCATTTAGTTAACCATTCACTTTCTTTAAAAAGATCTTGAGCTATTCACACTTTTCATTTTCACCATCCTTGTTGGTTGACTACTTTTAGCATATTTGGCCAGCTGGCTATTTGCCACAAATCAAGAATAGTTATAAGGTAAAGGTTCCCCTCGCACATATGTGCTAGTCATTCCCGACTCTAGGGGGCAGCGCCCATCTCCGTTTCAAAGCCAAAAAGCCAGCGCTGTCCAAAAATGTCTCCGTGGTCATGTGGCCGGCATGACTAAACACCAAAGGTGCACGGAAGGCTGTTACCTTCCCACCAAAGATGATGCCTATTTTTCTACTTGCATTTTTTACATGCTTTCGAACTGCTAGGTTGGCAGAAGCTGGGACAAGTAATGGGAGCTCACCGCATTACGCGACATTAGAGATTCGAACCACTGAACTGCCAACCTTTTCAATCGACAAGCTCAGCGTCTTAGCCACTGAGCCACCGTGTCCCCTAAGGATAGTTATAAAGAAGTGAAAAATACTGTTGCACAGATCTTTGAGGGCAAGTTCTTCTCTCTTCACTGAGAAAAGTGGTCAGATGTTCTTCATCTTTTCCTTGTATTTTTCAACTGAAGTCCATACTCTTATTCCATGACTGCTAGGTTTACTCAAGATGAGGAATTTGGTCCAGTCTTTTGGAAAATTCAAGTATACAGAGTTATCTCCTTCCATGTGCCTGTTGAAACTTTCCAGAATCTCTAAAACATTGGTGAAGTAGGATTTATGTTTGCTGAATCCATATTGATTCTCCTTCCGCAAGGCTTGTTCTATGCGATTAATTATTTTTTCTCTTTTATTATGGTGTCTACCAGTTTGATGGAACAGATGTTAAGCTGAGCAGGCTTTGATTTCCTGGGTCTCCCCTGAGTTTCATTTTAACTGTTGGTGTTTCATTGGCTGCTTTCCAGTCCTCCAGGATTGGGTCCCCATAGATGGACGATATAATTTTTTTTTTGCTGGGAGATCATCCATTTTACATCTGGCTTAAGAAATCTTGAATGGAAGCCATTAGAAGTGGTTATTTGCTCCTATCTTGAGATGTGCTATAATATCTTCTCTTCATGATCGTGTTTTAAAGGAAATGTTATAAACCAGAATTGATGAAAGGTTTGATGGATTCGAAGGAAATTCAACTGCATATCTCCATTGAAACAGATCCGTACAGCAGCATTTTTATTAGGTATGTTTATTATTTATTGATAGGTTTATTAGTTATTATTTCTCTCTATAATATATGTCTGTATTAATTATATCCTATTAAATAATTCAATTAATATATCATTCCAAAATTTTAAAAAAATTAAATGAGAACAATTAGATTAATATAAAGCATTACACTTGGAATGCTGCATCCAATTTTGGTCACCACAATATAACAAAGATGTTGAGACTTTGGAAAGAGTGCAGAGAAGAGCAACAAAAAGGATTAGCGACCTGAAGTCTAAAACATATGAAGAACAGTTAGAGGACTTGGGTATGTTTGGTCTAGTGAAAAGAAGGACTAGGGGTGAAATAATAGCAGTGTTCCAGTATTTGAAGGGCAGCCACAAAGAAAATGGGGGGGGGGGTGGCATCTTATTCTTCAAAACATCTGAAGGCAAGACAAGCACCAATGGTTAGAAACTAACCAAGGACAAAAGCAATCTAGAACTAAGAGAAATTTCCTGGCAGTGAGAACAATTAACCTGTGGAATGGATTGCCTTCAGAAGTTGTGGATGCTCCATCACTGGAGGCTCTTAAGGAGAATCTGGACAGTCATTTGTCTGAGATAATACAGGATCTCCTGCTTGAGCAGGGAGTTGGACTAGAAGACCTCCAAGGTCCTTTCCAACACTGTTATTCTGTATATTATATGTGTTTATTATTTATTAATATGTCTATTAGATCAGGGGGGAAATTCAGCAGGTTTTAACAGGTTCTGGAGAACCGGTAGCAGAAATTTTGAGTAGTTCAAAGAACCGGCAAATACCACCTTTGGCTGGTCCCAGAGTGGGGAGGGAATGGGGATTTCACAGTATCCTTCCTCTGCCATGCCCACCAAGCCATGCCCACCAGAGGTGGGTTTCAGCAGGTTCTGACCAGTTCTGGAGAACCGGTAGTGGAAATTTTGAGTAGTTTGGAGAACCGGTAGTAAAAATTCTGACTGGCCCCGCCCCCATCTATTCTCTGCCTCCCAAGTCCCAGCTGATTGGGAGGAAACGGGGATTTTGCAGTAACCTTCCCCTGGATTGGGGAGGGAATGGAGATTTTATAGTATCCTTTCCCTGCCACGCCCACCAAGCCACGCCCACAGAACCAGTAGTAAAAAAAAATTGAATTTTACCACTGTATTAGATGTATTTGCATACCAACAGAGGATTCTGGGAGAAGGAAGAATATCTCACTCCAAACAACAGAGAACAAGGACTTAATCTCATCAGATCAAGATAGCAATCTGGGAACTGTCTCACTGGAAGGATTCTGGGAGAGTGAAGAGGCAGTGTGCACATCTTACTATTATGAATCTACATCTAAGTTTGTTTGTTTGTTTGTTTGTTTATTTATTTATTTATTTATTTATTTATTTATTTATTTATTGGTTCGATTTATATTACACCCTTCTCCGGAGACTCAGGGCAGCTTACAATGTGTTAAGCAATAGCCGTTTATATATATGGACCTGTAGAACACTTAAAAGTAATGAAGTAATAAAGCCATGAAGAAAGAGGTTACTGCCACGGTGAGCTATGTTTGTATTCCTGCTCAAGGAGGACCCCAATTATAAATGCACCAAGTGCAAAATCATCAGACTGTTGGAGGAGAAAGTGGAGGGTTAGAGGCATATCTGGCTGCTCAGAATCTCATCAGTAAATAAGGAATTCTTGGAAAAGCCAGGAGTCTGTCTACAAACTACAGCAAAGAAAAAAACAAGTACCAGGAAAAATGGAGCCCTGGGAGAGGAGGAACGGCAGTGTGTCCCTCGGAGGACCAAAAAAAAAAGGAGAAAACTGTGAGATTATCCCTGTCTGTTAGACCTACCACAGCTTGAACCTCTAAGTAAGAACCATCCTTGGCTCCATTTGTTGAGAAAGGTATAGTTTTATTAGACGTCAAGTATATCACAGTTCTGCATAGCCAGCACTAAGAATTGTGTGCCAAAATCCCTAAATTCTATTTTTCCCTCCCTTAATTTCCTCCCATTGCTGACACCCCCCTGATCAATCAGGTTCAAGCAAGATGTTTTCTTTCTTTTTTAAAAATTTGTTTTACTGAGTTTCCACAATTAAACAATTCTTATTCATCTCTTGTGCATGACTGTGACCATTTACATATCATCACACTACAATTCAAAATATACTCTGTACATTTTTACTAAATCTACTTTCTATTTTATCTGTTTTTTCCCCATTTTTCTATTTTCGATCCAGTTGTACCATTTCTCCCATATTACGTAAAAATCCAAGTCTGTCAATCCTTTCAATTCAAGTGTCAATTTGTCCATTCCAATACTTTTTTAATTATTAAGTCTTCAGAAAGTATTTTTGTGCTTCTCCAACATTGTGCAAAGGCCAATCTTGCCACAGTTGTCATGTCTAGAATGATATATATTTTTTATTTATATTTTTTAAATTTGATTTATATGCCGCCCTTCTCCGGAGACTCAGGGCGGCTTACAGTGCATTAAGCAATAGCCTTCATACTTTTGTATATTTATACAAAGTCAACTTATTGCCCCCACAACTGGGTCCTCAATTTACCTACCTTAGAAAGGATGGAAGGATGAATCAACCTTGAGCCTGGCGAGATTCAATCTTACTTTAATTGCAGACAGCTGGTGTTAAATTACAGTGCTTCTGTCTGTTGAGCTAAACCAGGCTCCCATATATGTTTTTTTGTTAATCATATTTCCTTTTCATTATTCCGAGAAGAAACAATTCCAGTGTGTATTCTATCTGGAAGCCTGCTACTTCCTACATCCAACTGCAAGATGTTTTCAGAAGGGTCACTTCAAGCGTAGGTTGGTAGGCAGCTGCTTTATTCTCCCAGCTAGGCAACCTTGAAGCAGCATCTTGGTGAGATACAGTAGTTACTTTCATTTTCCCCCAAGCATTCCCCCTCCCATCCACCCTCCCCAGGGTTCATGACAGACTATCACTGCATGATAGTGAAGCACAAGGAAGCATAAGGTGGCAGCTGACACTGGCACTGGAGCTTAAAAATCGATGCCATACCTTCCTACTGGAAGAAAGCATGTGGACATCTGGAGAAGAGTCCAGAAGACCTCCGAGGTCTCTTACAACCCTATGATTCCATCTATTGGATTGAGCAATTGGTTCAACTATTTCTCTGGTCCTTCAGTTGTCTCAAAAATGCCATACGAGGCAGATTGTCCACTCTTTGCAAGACAGATCATACCAGATCTTCACAGATGTTTTACGCCAACCATCCACTTAAATCATGTTACCTTTCAAGGTCAAATCTTAGTGCTTTTTGAGTACGGTTAATTTGTTTTACTCACAGGGGGTGGATTCAGACATTTGGGATGCAAGGCTTCTATTCTGGGCCTCTTAGTTTGTATAGTTGTATTTTACAAGCATCTAATCTCCTATTAAGGGTTACTTAATGTTGACATCGGATGGGACGTGGTGGCTCAGTGGTTAAGATGCTGAGCTTGTCGATCGGAAGGTCGGCAGTTCAGCGGTTCGAATCCCTAGTGCCGCGTAATGGGGTGAGCTCCCGTTACTTGTCCCAGCTTTTGCCAACCTAGCAGTTCGAAAGCACATAAAAATGCAAGTAGAAAAATAGGGACCACCTTTGGTGGGAAGGTAACAGCGTTCCGTGTGCCTTTGGCTTTTGGCCACATGACCACAGAGACATCTTCGGACAGCGCTGGCTCTTCGGCTTTGAAACGGAGATGAGCACTGCCCCCTAGAGTCAGGAACGACTAGCACACATGTGCAGGGGAACCTTTACCTTTACCTTTAATGTTGACATGATGCTCCTGGGTGAAGCAATCTAGGGACTAGTGTATTGATGTTTCTCAGTTCTGACTTTTTACCCTATCAACCTTTGAGGAGACAGAACTATTCAATTATTCTGAACTGTGGCCTGCAATCTGCTATGAACAAGACAAAAGCTAACAAACCAAATACATAAAGTACAGTTCTGTTTGTTGGAGTGTGCTTGATTGCAGTCAGTGTGCCTTTTATGTGAATAGGGTGATCTTCTCATTTAAGACTCGCCTTTTCGCTTGGCGTGCATTCTTAAATCTGAAAATGCTTCTCAGTTCTCACATAGCAAAGATAGCCAAGAAAGTCTTTGAGCCCATCAGGCTGGATTTCTAACTACTCTCTTGAAAAGGATAGTCTTTCTGACATGCATATTTTAATATCGACAGTGCAATTAAAGCTGTAGTGACAACCATGTTAGATAATAAACTGCTCTGTGTGGAGAAGTGTCTTCTGAAGAGCATTCAGAAAGTGTTAACTGTGCCATGTTTTGGACAGGCTATCAAGAATATTCATAGCTGGTTGTGACATCTCCACTGGATTTCCAATTAGTTTCCAAGCCCTATTCAATACATGAGCCATGGTGGCGCAGTGGTTAGAGTGCAGTACCGCAGGCTACTTCTGCTGACTGCTGACTGCCAGCTGCCTGCAATTTGTCAGTTCAAATCTCACCAGGCTCAAGGTTGACTCAGCCTTCCATCCTTCCGAGGTCGGTAAAATGAGGATCCAGATTGTTGGGGGCAATAGGCTGACTCTGTAAACAGCTCAGAGAGGGCTGTAAAAGCACTGTAAAGCGGTATATAAGTCTAAGTGCTATTGCTATTGTTATTTAAATTAGTTGATATCATTTTTGTTTTGCTTGATGGTTGTATGATCTTGTTTCCTATTACTCTTATTGTTGTTGAAGGTTGATCTATCATGTTGCATTTATTAAATTGCACTTTTGTTATGATACACCAACCTCAAATTGATAGCCTTGATAGTACAGGGGTTTAGTGTACCCTGTTATTAACACAGCTGCCTGCAATTTCTGCTGGTTCGAATCTCTCCAAGGCTCAAGGTTGACTCAGCCTTCCATCCTTTCTAAGGTAGGTGAAATGAGGACCCAGTTTGTGGGGGCAATAAGCTGACTTTGTATAAAATATACAAAAGAATGAAGGCTATTGCTTAACGCATTGTAAGCCGCCCTGAGTCTCCGGAGAAGGGCGGCATATAAATCAAATTTAAAAAAAAAATTAATCAACAGGAGAAACCTGATAGTTTTACAATAAGTATTAAATCAAATTAAGATTTTCTTCAGCAACCCTGCTCTCTATTGTCTCTCCCTCCAACCAGCTGATGGTAGTTTCTATCCCAGGAAGAGCAAGAGAGCCTTCTCAAGAGTGATACCAAAATTATGGCATTCTCTCCTAAAAATGATTCATTATCAGGGGTGGGATTCAGCCGGCTCGGACCTGTTCAGGAGAACGGGTAGTTGTGACCTGCAGGTAGGAGTGGGCCCACCCCCGGCCCAGGTGCAATCCTGTCCTATATCGCTCTGTTTTTTGACGGTACACGCATGCACGGATGTAGTTGACTGGTCGCCCAGAAAGCGATGTAAAATAGTATTATTAAGTGAACAAGGCTACAATTATAAAGAAATTAGAAGAAAAATTGGTGGAAACTTAACCAAAGGTGGCAAGTTTTTGAAGAGGTATAAGGAGACTCAACAGGGGCGAAATCTAAAATTTGTTACTACGGGTTCTGTGGGCATGGCTTGGTGGGGGGGGGTGTAATGTGACTTGGTGGACATGGCCAATTTTTTTTTTACTTTTAAAATCATTTTTTACATGTAAAACCATGTAAAAACATGCTTTCAAAAGGCTCTGACGATCCCAGCTGAGTTGCCTGATCAGCAGGCAACTCAGCTGGGATCGTCAGAGCTTGGCTCGTCAGAGCCATTTAAAAGAAAAAAAAAAGCTCTGATGATTGCGCGGCTCAGCTGGGCATGGGGGGCGGGTGCAGGGATTTTTGCTACCGGTTCTCCAAACTGCCCACCGTCATCGCTACCTACTCGCCCGAGCTGGTCCAAACCAGGAGCATTTCACCCCTGAGACTCAGTCACTACAAAACCACACTGGTAAAGGCAGGAAAAGGGGCACAACAGCAAGTGACGATAGAAGAATTAAGCGACTGTGCCTACGTGACAGAAGAAAATCATCTGGGTGTATAAAAGATGAAATGGCGCAATGCAATGTGAAGTTGAGTGCAAGGACTGTTCAGCGCAGACTGCAGGAATTTGGCCTAAAGCCTAGAATTCCAGGGAAAAAGCCACTTTTACCTCTCAAACAAAGGTTGAAAAGCATTACATTCTTGATTAAATTATCTTTCCATTGATATATAATTTTATGGTACTCCAAAAAAAAAAAAAAGTGGTGTTATTAGCCATCAAACCTCAAAAATACATTTTTCCCCAAAACGTTTCCACAATTTTGGCCACTACTACATATGGGAGACCACCAAGCGATGTCAGGTCTGTAGGCTAGGCTGGGAAGTAAAAAATGGGAAGACAATGTTGAATTGTTTTCATACTGTTGCCAAAGAAACTACATGTACTATATCACCAAAATCACGCTACCTTTTACTTTATTCCACAGATTCCTACATTTGTGGTAAATCTATAAAGTCAAATGTACATGATTCTCAGGACAGTTCAATTTGGGCAGAGAAGATGACTGTTATGTAGAACAGCTTAATTAGCTCAAATGCAGTAGACGTGTATTAAGGCTGAGTCCTTGTTGGCAATCTTGCATTACCCTCTACCTCAACCACTTTTTTCAAGGAATAAAGAGAGAAAGGCACTTAGCGGTCACAATATATCACGCAAGTCAAAAAGCCTGTCGAATCTCCTGGGAATGCCATTGACCTCTTTCCTATTCCCTGGAACAAAACAACATTTGTCAACGGCCTACGAAAACTCCAGCTGCACATAGGGCTATAATTAAACACTAGAAAGAGGACAGTGCAAAGAATCTAAGATTCTGTTGACTGCCCTGAATTTGTACAAGGTGCAGTTCTCTCCGTTTACTTTCATTTTAAAAGGAGAAATCCTCAGTGTGGCCCAGAAATGCCAGGGAGCAATTCTCTTAACATACAATCTATTCCAGATTTCTTCCAGAAGTCTCGGAAATTCTGAGAGTAAAGTCCACACTTTGAAAATGGTCTAAGTTTGACAAAACGCTGTTCTAAAAATAGGCAGAATGAATTGAACCGAGGGACATTCTAAAGCAGGGGTGTCAAACTCGTGTTGTTACATCGTCATGTGACATATCGTGACTTTTTCCCAGTTAAACCGGGGTGGGGGTGGCCAGTGCAGGATGCATCTGGGCCATGGGCCGCAAGTTTGACACCCCTGTTCTAAAGAGACATAATGAACTGAACCCAGAGGCTTTTTCCACTATGCATAAATTGGGCTCATCCAAAAATCCCCTTTAGAGGGCCACAAAGAGAACTCACTAACCACTTAAGTAGGGGCTAACAGAATAACACAGTTGGAAGGGACTTTGGAGATCTTCTAGTCCAGAGATGTCAAACTCAAGGCCCAGGGTCTGGATCCAGCCTGGATCCAGCCCATGGGGTGCTTAGATCTGGGCCAAGGGGCCACCCTAGAAATAGTGAAGAACTGGCCCACGGTGTCTCTGCCAGTGAAAATGGAGGTCAGGAGGGCTGTGTGCGGCTCTCCCGAGCTCTGTTTTCGCTGGCAGAGGGATGCAGGAGGCCATCGCAGCTGAAAACGGAGCTTGCAAGGGCCATGAGCAGCACTCCCAAATTCCATTTTCGCTGGCAGAGGGTTGCAGGAGGCCATCGCAGCCGAAAATGGAGCTCAGGACCCCGTTTTCACTGGCAGAGCACTCGGGCCACCACAGGTGCCCCTGACACGAATGACGTCAAGCCGGCCATGCCCACCCTGGCCATGCCCAGTCCAGCCCCCCAAGGTCAAACACAACCCTGATGCGACCCTCAAGGAAATGAAGTTTGACACCCCTGTTCTAGTCCAACTCTCTGCTCCATCAAGAGACCCTACCATTTCAGAGAAATGGCTGTCCAATCTCTTCTTAGAAAACCTCCAGTGAAGGATCACCCACAACCTCTGAAGGCAAACTGTTCCACTGGTTGATCGTTCTAACTGCCAGGAAATTTCTCCTTATTTCTAGGTTGGATTTCTACAGGATGTATCCTAATGGCAAAGGAAATACACAGCCAATTCATAGGAAAGTCATGGCAAGCCGTAGAATTAAGATACAGAAGTTAGTCTTTCTTTTTGTTGTGGCTCCGTCCTCCGAGCCTATCTTATCGGAGGAAGAAGGCTCCGAACATGAAGGAGAGGAGACGGCCAGGCCTCCCTCTCCAGGGCCCTCCTCTCTGGCAATGCCTCGGGTGTCTCCTGAAGGAGAAGAGATTGGCCAAGAGCCAGGTGTTTCGGGTAGTGACGAAGAAACATTGTGGTTGGACCCACGCCAGCGTCGGAGAGACAAGCGTGAGCAGCAGAAAAGGAGGCGTGCCAGAGATTAAGCTGAGTCACTGGACCACACCCCACAGGCTATAAAAGGGAGTGTGATGGCCATTCGGATTCTGTGACGGACAAAGCTAATCTCTGGT
Organism: Pituophis catenifer annectens; assembly: GCF_029215685.1. Lineage (NCBI taxonomy): Eukaryota > Metazoa > Chordata > Lepidosauria > Squamata > Colubridae > Pituophis > Pituophis catenifer. The sequence goes on along the minus strand of NW_027256886.1, from coordinate 75,426,221 downwards.
GAGGCACTTGCACCTTTGGACACAACACCTATTTGCCGTGGATTTAATTACAAACTGTGTGTATTTTTGTCTGTGTTATCGGAGTAAAAGCTCTTGGCAGGCAGCCACGGAGTTGCTGCCAAGTTCCTTATCACTGACACTGTGTGTTTGAAGAGTTTATTTAACCCTCGGCTGGCTGGTTGGGTGTGTGCGTGGTACGGGGACAGAACACTTTGATTCTATAACAGTTGCTGTCAGTCAAATCTGTAGACACTATATACACAGTGTGACAAAACATAAAACACATTCTCCTTCTAGAATTGTATTTTATTTCTTTTATTCGTATCCTTTTCATGTATTCATAATTATGTTTACACTTGTATCTGTCATAAAATACATACTTGACGAAATAAATAAATAAATAAATAAAATAGAAGAACTATGTGACCTAAATGAATTATATCTCCTAGCCAAGGCCGGAAGTCAGATTATTGTTAATATTGTTGTAAAACAAAACAAGAGATAAAAGCACAATATTACTTGACACTGGGAACATGTTTAGACACGCTTTCCCAATCACAAATAAACAAACTTATATTTGATCACACAGATTAATTTATCTACTCCAATCCCACAACTCTTGGCTTCTGATTTTCCTTTTAGCGTAGAAGTCACAGAAGAATGCCTAACTCTCCCAAACTTAATAATAGATGTTAGCTTGAGCAGTTTTTGGGGACTTGAGCAGCAGTTGATGTTTGGTTGGAGGGAAGATCAAAAGATTACGCTAGTCACATGGGCAATAACAAAGATTTTTGATTGTTGCCAGAATTGGATGAGGTCCAAGTTTTAAACATTTTTAAAGCCTGTCTGAGGATTCCCCCTATAGTATTTGCATGCTTCCCTCCTGAGATTGGCAATAATGTGGGTTGCTAATTTTTTATTGCTTTGAAACTTTGCATTGTCCGTTCCTTCATTCTATCTTGTATATCTAATAAAAGGGAAACACTATTTATGATCTAAGTAATAGCAAACATAATTGGGAAATAAATTGAGCTTGAAAAATGAATCTGCTTTCCATCCTGTTGACTCAAACACGTGCATTGGGGGGAAGGGCAGGGGCAAGGGGAGGAGGAGGAGGAGGAGGAGGAGGAGGAGGAGGAGGAGGAGGAGGAGGAGACGAATAGAACAGAACAGAAGAATAGAGTGGAGTGGAGTGGAGTGGAGTGGAGTGGAGTGGAGTGGAGTGGAGTGCAATGGAATAGAATAGAATAGAATAGAATAGAATAGAATAGAATAGAATAGAATAGAATAGAATAGAATAGAATAGAATAGAATAGAATAGAATAACAGAGTTGGAAGGGACCTTGGAGGTCTTCTAGTTCAACCCCCTGCTTAGGCAGGAAACCCTACACCACTTCAGACAAATGGTTATCCAACATCTTCTTAAAAACTTCCAGTGTTGGAGCATTCGCGACTTCTGGAGGTAAGTTGTTCCGCTGATTAATTGTTCTAACTGTCAGGAAATTTCTCCTTAGTTCTAACTTGCTTCTCTCCTTGATTAGTTTCCACCCATTGCTTTTTGTTCTACCCTCAGGTGCTTTGGAAAATAGCTAGACTCCCTCTTCTTTGTGGCAACCCCTGAGATATTGGAACACTGCTATCATGTCTCCCCTAGTCCTTCTCTTCATCAAACTAGACATACCCAGTTCCTGCAACTATTCTTCATATGTTTCAGCCTCCAGTCCCCTCATCATATTTGTTGCTCTCCTCTGCACTCTTTCTAGAGTCTCCACAACTTTTTTACATGGTGGTGACCAAAACTGAATGCATATTCCAAGTGTGGCCTTACCAAGGCATTATAAAGTGGTATTAACACTTCACGTGATCTTGATTCTATCCCTCTGTTTACGCAGCCTAGAACTGTGTCGGCTTTTTTGGCAGCTGCTGCACACTGCTGGCTCATATTTAAATGGTTGTCCACTAGGACTCCAAGATCCCTCTCACGGTTACTACTATTGAGTAAAGTACCACATACAGTATTCTGTACCTGTGCATTTTGTTTTTCTTGCTTAAATGTAGAACCTTACTTTTTTCACCATTGAATGGTGGGGGGGAAAAGAAGAAGAAGAAGAGGAGGAGGAGGAGGAGGAGGAGGAGAAGGAGAAGAAGAGGAGGAGGAGGAGGAGGAGGAGGAGGAGGAGGAGGAGGAGGAGGAGGAGGAGGAAACCTAAGACAAACTATATTGAAGACATTCCTATAAATTTCTCTAAAATGAACAGACTAGTGGGACTGAGTCTCACTAGCATGAAGCTGGATATCTGCAAAGAAATTCATAAATATATAACATTGTGAATCTATAGTGATGCTTTCTGTACTTTCTCCCTGCCAGGCTAGACTGACAATCCCAAGAGAAGATATGGCCTTTGGATTTCCTCAGATTACGCAACATCCTCTCAAGGAAATCTATTTTTCACAAGTGGGAACTATTTTTAGTTTGAGGCTGGGTTTTTTTTTTCCTTTTTGCCATCTTTGTTTTATTGTAGGCTTCAGTGGCATTATTCTTGGTTTTTAAGTATCAGTGAATGATAACGAAGTCATCCCCAATTAAATGGGGGAGGAGTTTGATTTAAAACTATGATATTTTTCTGGGTTATAACTTTCCATGTCAATCCTTTTTATCAGTTTATAATATAAAATACAAAAATACAAAAGCAAATAGTAGGTAAAATAGGTGGGGGAAAAGGGAAGAGAAAAGTGTAGAGAAGAAGGGAAAAAGAAAGAAAAGGCATTGACTTCCAACTCCCTCTGGTGCAGTAGAATAAAACAGTAACATCAAACCTCAACTTTTTACTTTTACATAATGGTATAAATAGTATTTCTATAACAATTATCTAATCAGATTATCTAATCAGATAATCTAAAACCCAAAATCAAAGTTTCATATTTTCCCCCACCACAAGCACAAAGTCCAGAAGTGGTTTCCAAGTAGAAACAAAACTATTTATGTTTTTTTTTCATTTATCAAAGCAGTCAATTTAGCCATCTCTGCTAATTCCATCAATTTTTGCAGCCATTCATCCATTGTGGGGATTGAAATATCCTTTCCATTTTTGTGCATAAAGTAATAACGTTACCATCAACATATAGAAACATCACAGTTCCTATTTTTCCCCCAAAATCTTTTTCCATTAAATCCAAAAAGAAAAGTCTCTGGTTTTATCTTTATATTCACTTTAAGAATCTTCTGCATTGGAATATGAATGCTACTCCAATATTTCTTTGCTTTACCACATGTCCACCATAAATGATAGAAAATCCCTTCTTTACATTTGCATTTTCAACATTCATTTGAAATACCTTTATACATTTTTGATAACTTATCTGGTGTTAAATGCCAACAATACATCACCTTATTAAAAAATTCTTTTAAACTGTAATTTAATGTAAATTTTAAACCTTTCACCCACATATTCTCCCATTGTTCAAGCTTTACATTATACCCAAAGTTTCTTGCCCACTGAATCATACGATACTTTATATATTCACTTTCTAAATTCAAATTCAATAACATTTTATAGACCTTAGTAATAAGAAGTTCATCACTACCACACAGTAGGATTTCCAGTTTATTTTTAACAAAGTCAAACCCAAAACTTTTTTTGTCTAATTTAAATCTTTCTTTCAGTTGTAAGTCTGTAAGCCAGTGGCAGACATGTCCTTCTGATTCCTTAGACTTGAGGATAGGATCACAAAAAATAAAAGATAGTATTTTATCATAAATCCACCAGGCCAGCTTCGCCACCATTTTTTTTGTAAAAAAAAAAAAAAAAGCTTCCTGGGCAAACATCCAAAGAGGCATCTTCGTAGAAAACTTTGTTTTATATTTATATAAAATATAAATATTTTATATTTTATAAATTTATTCATTTATTATATTTATATATGTGTGTGTGTGTGTCTTCTTAAGTTTTCGCGGGTGTGTGTATGTAAAAAGTTAAAATCTCGGGTGTTTTCCCGCGTCATTATAAGTTTGTTAGTTAAAATGTTTAAAATCCTGGCTAAGATCACAGCTCAGAATCCTCTAAATTCCCAAACAGAAACCTTTTTAAGGTCTTTCAAAAACTCTGGCTGAAATCCTAACCAACACTTTAAGGTTAGGCAACATTTCGACAAGCTCTCTACCTTGTCATCTTTGGGCCTTTATTATCAGTTTAGAAGCTGTGGGTCATGCTTCATTATACTAGCTGCAGCCTGAATGTGTGTTAACGGCCCAGATTCTGAGCTGTGATCTTAGCCAGGATTTTAAACATTTTAACTAACAAACTTATAATGACGCGGGAAAACACCCGAGATTTTAACTTTTCACACACACACACACACACACACACACACATATATATATAAATTTATATTTATATAAATTATAAATTATAAATATATATATATGTTTTTCTTCTAGCCAGGTTTTCCCTACGTAGCCAAGGTTTTTTTGTAGCTCCAGCTCAGTAGAATCACATCTACTCGGTTCTGGGCTTTTTTCCTTTCTAACACCTAGCAAGCTCTAACTGCTAGGTGGGAGACCTAAATAGATCCATTTCTAGCTCGTTAGCCATCAGTAGGCCACACCCATATCTTATATATCCTCCCTGTAAAGGTACAGTATCAATTTTCTTACTTCTTCATAGGGTTTATGTGTGTTTTTCTTCTAGCCAGGTTTTCCCTACGTAGCCAAGGTTTTTTTATATATAAATATATATTTACATACATTATAAATTTATTTCAAACTCTTTGAATGGTTCTGCCCAGAGGTGGTATTCAGCAGGTTCTGATCAGTTCTGGAGAACCGGTAGCGGAAATTTTGAGTAGTTTGGAGAACCAGTAAATATCACCTCTGACTGGCCCCGCCCCCATCTATTCTCTGCCTCCCGGGTCCCAGCTGATTGGGAGGAAATGGGGATTTTGCAGTATCCTTCCCCTGCCACACCCACCAAGCCATGCCCATAGAACTGGTAGTAAAAAAATTTGAATTCCACCACTGGCACGTCTAACGAAGTGGCAGTTGAAATCAACGTTTACTTTACCCTTGTCATATCATAAATAACCGTGCCATCCAAATCTTTATTAATGATCTTCTAAATCAAGTAGCCTCTTATTTTGGAGGTTCACCCACTCTGTGTCTTATTCTTAGTTTCTAATTATCAGTGAATGATAACGAAGTCATCCTCAGTTAAATGGAGGAGGGGCTCGATTCAGAACTATATTAATCAGGGTTTTAACTTGCAATTTAATATCTGGTGGTTAATTCAGCTGGGCAACTTGGGAAACAATGGGAAAATAATTACTCTTATATTTTAGGGATCATGGTGTTTGCGTCAATCTTTAACCACTGGGCTTGACTTGACTTACGGTCAAAAGAGGAGGCAATCACCCTCATGAAGATAACAGAATAAAGCATATTTAAAAGACCGAACTCAAGAGACTTATGTATGGGAGTGGAAAAAGTGGATAGATTATGTGCAGAATAAATATCAAACTAGAAAATATCAGATAGCTTTTAACTGAATGTATTATACAGGGATAGAATAAGAATAAGATTTGAAAAATATATAGGGGGTGGAGGGGTTCAAGTTTTATAAAATGTGATTTTGATTTGGATTATATTTTGTGGAAGTCCCGGGGGGGTTAGGGAGGGTTAGGGGGGGTTAGGGAGGGTTAGGGGGGGAAATTGGGGTGAAAATGTATTTGTAAAACTTTTTCAATAAAAAAAAAAAGATAACAGAATAAAGTAGAGTAGAGTAGAGTAGAGTAGAGTAGAGTAGAGTAGAGTAGAGTAGAGTAGGGTAGGGTAGGGTAGGGTAGGATAGGATAGGATAGGATAGAATAGAATGGAATGGAATGGAATAGAATAGAATAGAATAGAATAGAATAGAATAGAATAGAATAGAATAGAATAGAATAGAATAGAATAGAATAGAATAGAATAGAATAACAGAGTTGGAAGGGACTTGGAGGTCTTTTAGTCCAGGGGTCTCCAATCTTGGCAATTTTAAGCAAAGCTGACTGAGGAATTCTGGGAATTGAAGTCCACAAGTCTTAAAGTTGCCAAGGTTAGAAACCCCTGTTCTACTCCAACCCCCTGCTTAGGCAGGAAACCTTATACCACTTCAGACAAATGGTTATCCAACATCTTCTTAAAAACTTCCAGTGTTGGAGCATTCACAACTTCTGGAGGCAAGTTGTTCCACTGATTAATTGTTCTAACTGTCAGGAAATTTCTCCTTAGTTCTAAATTGCTTCTCTCCTTGATTAGTTTCCACCTATTGCTTCTTGTCCTGCCCTCAGGTGCTTTGGAGAATAGCTTGACTGCCTCTTCTTTGTGGCAGCCCCTGAGATATTGGAACACTGCTATCATGTCTCCCCTAGTCCTTCTTTTCATTAGAGTACCGAGGTCTTGCATATAATATGTAAGTATTAATTTATGTTTTAGATTGAATCACTGGAATCACTTAAATAAAAAAGAAATACAATGCATTTCTCTAGTGGATAAGTGTATGATAAGTATGTGCTCATCCTAAAGTACGAGCCCTAAATGAGTTCAAGGCCTTTCTTCTGTTAGCATTCTTTAGCTTTTTTTTTTAAGTATCAGCCCCTTTAAGTGCAGCAAACCTTTAATAAAGTTGTATTTTCTATTTTTAAAAAGGAAGAAAAAAAGGGAAGGCAAGATAATTAGAAAGATGCAGCCTACTCTAGAATGCCCCTTCTTTTTCCTTTGGAAAGAAAATTAGTTCCCCTTACTGGGTTTTGGTTTTATCTGCATTTTGAAGAAAAGTTGAAATTTTTCCACTTGAATTATAATATCGGGGGAGTGAGAAGTTGGAAGCTATTGACATCTCCTCAGGGGAGTGGTGATGAGCATGTTCTTAAATGAAAACATTAGGATTTCACCTAAATCTTCACCTACAAATTTAGATGACACCAGAGAGAACAAAACCTGAATACAAATCCAAGGATAGTCCAAATGATTTAAGGATAATGACTATGGTTGTGGTGGCAAGGGAGGAAGTTGTACATTCCCCTTGATGCACCCATAGAAATAATAATACTTCATCTATAGATCCTCATAGCCCTGGCACCAGAAAAGCATAAAGAACAATGGAATAAGAAAAGAAAGAAGAGCTGGAAACAAATCCACTTGCATACATTCAGGTTGGACTTCAGTGCAATGATGTACTTCATTTATAAAACAAAAGGAAGCTGTAATGCTTTGTGATACAAGGTCAACATGATACAATAAAATCATGTAAAAGCACTGGTGATGGAGAAAGACAACAGAACATCTTAATACGTTGCTGTAAAGCTGGAGAATGTGTTTCTATTAGCAACTCAACATTTAGTACATTTAGTGCTGAACATTATAAAGGTGAACCCGATGATAATTCATGTGTTAATTTTTGTTGGTACTACAAAGAGTGGGTGATTTTTTATTCTTTTCTGTGATGGGAAAGAGCTAGCAATAGTTCTTGTAGGAATCTAAATAAATAGTGTGGGAAGGAAATTAATATAGAAAATATGCCCTCTCCACATTTTAAGGGCAAAACCACCAAATTGGGGTGCATCACTGAAATTCAAAATAAATCTGACTCCAGATTCCAAAAACTTAATTCACTTCTTACTGTCAGTTACCTGCCATGACCTGTCATGTAGTATTTATACTTGTGCAAAGAGAAATCATATTGGGGGACCAGTCCTAGAATTCCTTCACCTAGTATAAATATCAGCAGTAAAGTAAATGGTAGGTTCAGACTATAATATGGGTCCTGCTAAAGATGCCATCAATCAGAATAGAGCTGGAAGGGACCTTGGAGGTCTTCTAGTCCATCTCCCCTGCTCAAGCAGAAGACCCTACACCAGGGATCTGCAACCTTAAACACTCAAAGAGCCATTTGGACCCGTTTCCCACAGAAAAGAAAACACCGGGAGCCACAAAATCCTTCCCATGCCTGACTATTTCTCGAGCAGCCACAAAACTAGCATATGTAGTTGAATTAAACGTTTTGTTTTCTTCTGAAACTTTTCTTTTCTTGGATTTATCTATGGTTGGCCTACCGGGGGTTGAAAAGCTCAACAAATCGAGTGCTGGTGGGTGTTGCATATTGGTGGTTGTGACGCATATTTTGAGTGACAGGGAGCCACAGCAGAGGGGTGAAAGAGCCACATATGACTCCAGAGCCACAAGTTGCTGATCCCTGCCCTACACCATTTCAGACAAGTGACTGTCCAGTCTCTTCTTAAAAACCTCCAGTGATGAAGAAACCCACAACTTCTGAAGGCAAGCTGTTCCACTACTTAATTGTCCTCACTATCCAATAATGTAGCAATACAATGCAAGTACTCTTTGTTGAAATCCAGATTCTAATTATAGGGCTAAAGCAGGCGTGTATTACTCAGTCCTTCAAGCTAGTCCAGACCAGGAAATCAAAACGAAGAATACTAATACTATCTTTATTGTAAGGTTAAAGTAACAGAAGGGGGCACGATGACTCAGCAGTTAAAGATGCTGAGCTTGTCAGCTGGAAAGCTGACAGCCCAGGTTCAAGACCTGAGCACCACAAAATGGGATATACTCCTGTTACTATCCCAGCTCGTATCCACCTAGCAGTTTGAAAGCATGCAAATGCAAGTAGATAAATAGGTACCACTTTGTTGAGAAGGTAACAGCATTCCATGCACCTCAGCATATAGTCATGTTGGTTACATGACCATGGAAATGTCCTCAGATAATGCTGGTTCCCCTGGCTAAGCAACAGAAATGAGCACTGTCCCCCTAGAGTTGGACACAACTGAACAGGGAAACTTTTACAGTAACAGAATCTTGCACATTTACCACTCCCCCTGCTTTTACATTCCAGAGAACTACAGAGGATCAATTCTGAAATTTTTTCTCCATCTTCATCCTTCCTTTGGACTCAGTCCTCATCAGACCATTGTTGTTCTGACCTAGGCTTCCTGAGTCAGTAAAACATACGAGTAGTCCCAAAAACCTCTTTTATTGCAACAGCTGTGAATTCTGTTCATTCACAGATGAGTCCCAAATAGTTGTAAAAAGTCCTTCGGGATAAGGCTGATAATCACTCACCTTTATCTCCCTTGACATGCTGCCAAAGACCTAATTGGCAAAGCCACACAGAGTCCAGAATCAAACAGAGCTTCAGACTTTAAACTGAACAGAATTAACAACGTTGCTTCCTGCAAAGGCCCACGTGCCTTTGCTCCTCTTGTAAGTCTTATGGGAGGGGCCAATCATCTCCAAGCCCTACTCCCGAGTCATCCCTTTTGTTTTAACTGTTCTTGCCTTCTGGCAGCTCTGCGCATGCACGCACTGGGAACAGGCTCCCCCTGTTCCTCTGCCTCGCTGAGGTCCAACTCTGGAGGCTCTGGAGGCATCACGTACCTCCCAGATGGCCCTTTCTTTGCCTCTGATGCAGAGCCCTCGTCCGAGCCTTCCCCAGACTCCAGGACTGGTCCATGTTCCTCCCCAACATCCTCAGTGTCCAACTCTGCTGCCAGCTCCGCAGGCCGCCGGCAGACCACAACACCTGTCTAGGCCATGGGTATCAAATTCACATCATCATAGTGGCATCATGTGATGTATCAGGACTTTTTCCCCCTTCGCAAAACCGGACACGAGGGTGGGGGGGCAGCACGTGACACATCTGGCCTGCGGGCCGGGAGTTTGACAGCCCTGGTCTAGGCTGTGTCTCTTCTTCTGCCCCTCCAGGTTATTCTCACAGCCATTCCAGGTATATCCTGTCTTGATAGTAGAAACTAATTAAACATTGCGATTTTGAGGCATACCCAACACATTTGATAGCTCCAGCCGACAGATGAAATTAATGTGGATTACGGGGCCCTTGTGCATTTTATTGAAATGCAATCTATCACAGACTATTCAAAGCTCCTGTTCTGTAATGTATTCCCATAATGTTGGGTTTAAAGTTTTCAGGAGCAAAATAAATATTAAATTACTGATTGCAACAAGATGGTCAGAGCCAAAATCTGTAACAAATTATTTTAAAGCTATTTTTTTAAAAAAAAAATCTTCAAAACAGAATTCCAAAGACAAAATCAGCACAGTTTCTGAACTGTTTTAAAAAGCACCAAAAATGTTATTTTAGCAAATTTTGCCAAACCATAAATACAAGTAAAAGATGGATTTCTACCTTAAAGTGGAATCCAAAAAAATCAAGAGGACATCTGCAACAATGTGATTAAACAAGTGGAGGTTTGATTATACCGTCATGGGTAGCCATTTTGACTTTTCTGATCATGTTCTACTGTTTTGCAGTCAACCTTGCTACTTTAATTCAGCCTTAGATCTAACTAACAAGAAAGCCCTTTTATTAATCCTTTAATTTGGTTTTTAAACAGGAGACACAATCTATTCATTAGACATAAAGAGAAATATGCATGACAGAGGATTAAAAAATAATTGTCTTGTTGCTTAGAAATTTTATAGAAAGTGGTTTCTTTCTTCATTTTTAGATGGAGACCATGTTCCCCCTTTCCTTTACATTTGCTGGTTATGGTGACAGGGGAAAAAAATACAGTTATCAAGAAAAAAAAATCTGTTTCTCATTAGCTAAGAATAATGAAGCATCTCAAGTTTAAGAAAGGTGTTCTGTCAGCCGAGCAGCAGGGTACCACCTAACCTCAAAGTTTTGCAAAGTCTCCGAACTTTGATTCACTTGGGTGTTTGCAACCCAAGAATTCTACACTAGCATCCTTTTCGCCATCCAAGTCTCCACAATAACATTTTTGCTACAAATATTGAGTAGACCAACATTTTCTTCTGTTGGCCAATGGGAGAACATCAGATGGCACCATAGTCAGCATTGCACTGGACCTGAATCAGAAGAAAGAACATGAATGATAAATAGCACAGGATATATTTATATATAGTTATTAGGAATATAACAAGGCTATGTTCGTTGGAACTCATGGGCTAATTCTAGAGCATCTGAAACTATCGGGTTACAGAAAGGGAGGTTCCTATTGCTAGTTTATGTAGATGGAATTCATTCGGGCAATCAATTGATTAACTTTTATGGCTGTCTATCTCACATATCATGAAGTGGCTAACATCAAGTTAAAAATAGATAAGTGGCTAACATCAAGTTAAAAATAATCCAAACCAAAAATAAAATCTATTATATTGCAAAACTAACCACAATCCTTTATAATGGGCCCACCTAATATAATGTCTCAATGCCTTTGGAAAGAACCAGATATTCAATATGGCAGCTGCTCTCCTAACGTTGTTTCATAGGGGGACCTGCCTAAAACAATTGGACAGTTATTATTTGTTAAATTTATTTGCTGCCTATCTCACTGTGGGGCTTCCAAAGAAAAAACAAGAAAGTCCAGTTACTTCCTGGAAAAAGCACCTTTGGGACAACCATGACCTGGATGACTGAGAATCTCTAGAGAGCAACAAAGATGATTAGGGGACTGGAGGCTAAAACATATAAAAAACGGTTGCAGGAACTGGGTATGTCTAGTTTAATGAAAAGAAGGACTAGGGGAGACATGATAGCAGTCTTCAGGGGCTGCCACAAAGGAGAGGGAGTCAAGCTATTCTCCAAACCACCTGAGGGCAGGACAAGAAGCAATGGGTGGAAACTAATCAAGGAGAAAAGCAACCTAGATCTAAGGAGAAATTTCCTGACAGAACAATTAATCAGTGGAACAACTTGCCTCCAGAAGTTGTGAATGCCCCAACACTGGAAGCTTTTAAGAAGATGTTGGATAACCATTTGTCTGAAGTGGTGTAGGGTTTCCTGCCTAAGCAGGGGGTTGGACTAGAAGACCTCCAAGGTCCCTTTCAACTCTGTTATTCTATTCTATTCTATTCTATTCTATTCTATTCTATTCTATTCTATTCTATTCTATTCTATTCTATTCTATTCTATTCGACCTGTGGGGCTACAGTTATCATATTCTCCCTGAATCCTTCTCTTTGATAGGTTAAACATACCTAGCTCTCTCAACCATTCATCATATAATTTAGCTTCCAGACTTTTTATCATCTTCATTGCGGCTCTCTGCACATTTTCTAGGTCTCAATCAGTAGAGGGCTCCACTTACCTTCACTACCGGTGCAGAACTGTGAGCGCGCATGTGCTCGCTCGCTTCGCTCATGCGCGGAGCTTCTGCGTATGCACAAAGCGTCCGTGATGAGGTCCAGGTGGGTGGGTGGAGCCTCCCACCACCACCACTACCAGTTCGCTTGAACTGGGACGAACCAGTAGAAACTGGTCTCAACATTGTTTTTTTTTTTTTTTTTTTTTTTTTTGTGTTGTGGTGACCAGAACTGGATGCAGTATTCCAAATGTGGCCTCACTAATGCCGTACAAAGCAGTATTATCACATCTTGTGTTAATAAAATCAAGTCCATATGAGTACGTATATCCCTCCCAATCAAGCCACATTTCCCTAGCGCTATTACCTTTGACGTTTTCTTTATTTAGATTCCATTTAGGTAGCTGATCATCTCACATTCATGGCTCTAATTTAAAAAGAGAGAGACATTATGGAAGATGCTCACCGGACAATGGATCTGACTGACAAACGACGGAAGCCTCCCCTTCCAGACTGACAGGGGACACACACGAGGGTCAAGGGAGAGAGAGAGAGAGAGAGAGAGGGATTACACCACAGAGCAACGACCCATTGAGGGAATGGCTAGCTGACATTGCAGGGAATGTAGCTAATGTGTCTCCTGTGAGGGGGCAGGAAAAGTTCCTGATATTGGGCTGAATTGAAATTGCCAGAGGAAGCCAAATGAACGCAGATGGAGTGGAAAGAACATACTCTCTGACAGGCCAAAGACCTAACGAGCTGATTACTTTATCCCAGTAAGTGGAACAGAATGCAATTAGTGTCGCTTTCAATTCAGACCCTACTCTCAAGTTAACCTCACTAAAGCAGCAAGGCTGGGTGGGGAAGGAAAGGCATTGATTTGGATAAATATGTTATTGAAGGGGAATTCCACTGAAATAGTGCAGAGCACAAATTAAGTCTTAACAAGAAGAGGGCCCAGTCTTGATTGCTGTACAGGGCAGCTTGACCGCTATATATAACTTGTCTTTGTTGAGACTACAAGCTTGCTTTAAAAACTCATTGAAGCATCGCAGAGACATAATAGAAAGGAAGGGTCAACATCCAGGCTAAACAAGACGGTTATCATACTTTGTAAATTCTACAAAGCTTTCAATATGGAAAATGCTTGGTTCTTATCAGAGATGCACCCCACGATTAGGGATGGCAGAACCCTAATTTTTACCCCAATTCTTATTTTTCAACCTTACGTTTGTCTCATCCCATTTCCCCATCAGTTTCATCCCCCACCCCCACCCCACAAATCTATATGCATGAAATTAGTGGTGAAATCCAAAATTTTACTACCGGTTCTGTGGGCGTGGCTTGGTGGGCATGGCAGGGGAAGGATTTTGCAAAATCTCCATTCCCACCCCACTCCAGGGGAAGGATACTGCAAAATTTTCATTCCCTCCCCACTCCTGGGGGAAGGATATTGCAAACTCTTCATTCCCTCCCCACTCCTGGGGGAAGAATATTGCAAAATCTCCATTCCCACCCTACTCTGGGGCCAGCCAGAGATGGTATTTGCCTGTTCTCCGAACTACTCAAAATTTCCGCTACCGGTTTTCCAGAACCTGTCAGAACCTGCTGGATTTCACCCCTGCATGAAATGCATATATGATAGTTACGTGAACTATCAGCAGTCCAATTGGGCGGACCTCCTGCCTTTCGTTGAGGCTGTGTACAATAATGCTGTTCACAGTAGCACGGGACTAACTCCGTTCAAAGTAGTGAGCGGCATGGAGTTTGTCCCAATGCCAGAATAGCCAAGGGATCCCCTCCCCCACCTCCTCAGTCAGATTGACAGATTGGATGTCAGTGCTGAAATCAACCTGGGAGAATGTCAAGAAAGCGCTAGCTAAAGCGGCACAAACCTATAAGAAACAGGCAGACAAACATCGAGCCTGTTGAAGGGATGGATCTAGCCCAATAACTCACAAGACAAAGTAGTTTCTTCTAGGAATTCTTTTATTGTAGGCCTGGATTGATCCTAGGCCCATTCATGTAATAGCAACTGACCTTTTGTCCTTCTCTTACAGGTACACATCTGGAACTGCTGGATGGCCTCGTGGGGAGACCTCTTATACCCAGGGGGAGGAGTTAGAGGTAAGGTGGGATTGTGGGAATGATGAGATGTGTGGTTACGTTAACCCTTGCAGGACCGTGAGGGGTTGGATTTTTTTTTTTAATTTGATTTATATGCCGCCCTTCTCTGGAGACTCAGGGCGGCTTACAGTGTGCTAAGCAATAGCCTTCATCCTTTTTTATATTTATACAAAGTCAGCTTATTGCCCCCACAACTGGGTCCTCAATTTACCTACCTTAGAAAGAACGGAAGGCTGAGTCAACCTTGAGCCTGGCGAGATTCGAACCTGCAGTAATTGCAGGCAGCTGGTCTTAATAACAGGGTGCTTTAGACCACTAAAGCATATAAATATAAATAAGTTAGACATTTAACTTGACAGAGCCCTTCATTATCCAAGCTGACGCCAGCAACGTGGCAGTGGGAGCAGAAATATGATATTTCAAAATATAGTATTTTTGTATTTCTGATATATATTTTGCACATTGCACATTGGGCAAACGGTTCTCCTTGTGTCCTCTTGATCTGAAGTATGGTGTGTGTGTGTGTGTGTGTGTCTAATGTGCACAATGGACATGATTTTAATTGTAAATGGAGTCATAACATTTGAGAAGTTGGGGGTGGCAGTGTCTGACCATGGATTCTCATTCATGTGTGGTTTGAAATAATTTTGAGTACACTCAGTACTAGAATCAGTTTCTGCAAGAAAGCTCTTTGCATTCTTACATCATTCTGGCTCTCATAAAAGAATCCTTGATTAACACTTGTAAAATTTATGCAGGTCTTGACATAGATCTTATACTGATCTAATCTAATCAATCTCATCTGTCAACCGTCCCAATCAAGTCATCTAGCAAACGAAGGCAACTGGCCATTTGTTTTGCCAAGAGTATATTTTACTGACGCTTAAATGGTTACAGAAGTAGCGTAAGCCGAATCTGAGGTTTTCCCGTGCAAACAACACCAAGGAAAGTTCCCTCTCCCTCTCCACCCCTCCCAACCCCCGGGCCACCCTCTAGTTATCTGCAAATGTCTGATCAGGTGCTTATATATTGTTCAGGAAACCAGTACTCAGTTTCCAGCTCTGTATATTGTTAATGACCTTGGCTGGCTGGAGCTTCTTACAAAGCTCAGCTGGGCTGCCATCCCCTCCTTTCGCCCCCTTCTTCCTTACATTCCAATATCCCCCCTCCTCCCCCATGCTAATGTCTGGCTGTCACTTCATCAAGCTTGACATGCAGCCATCACATGGTTGGTCTGAAATGCCAATGTAAAACAAGAAGATTTCATTTTGCCCATATCACGGGCAAACAATATACTTAGATTTTAGGAAGGAAATGGGATTCAATGCATCGTTTTCTCCCGGAGTGGGGTGGGGGTGAGAGTCAATGGTGGGATTCAATTTTTTTTACTACCAGTTCTGTGGGCGTGGCTTGGTAGGTGTGGCATGGTTTGGTGGGTGTGGCTTGGTGGGCATGGCAGGGGAAGGCTACTGCAAAATCCCCATTTCCTCCCGATCAGCTGGGACTCGGGAGGCAGAGAATAGTTCAGAAGCAGAAGACGCCGACAAGAAATAAATGCAGCAAGACAAGAAACAAATCTATCAATGTTGTTTACCGACAAAGAATCCAAGAGCCGTTGCTGGTCTTTTAAGCCTTATGGGAGGGGCCAATCATCTCTTGGCCTTACTCCTGAGTCATCCCTTTTGCTTTAGCTACTCTTGCCTTCTGGCAGCTCTTCTCAGGAGTGCATTAGGAACAGGCTCCTCCTGTTCCTCTGCCTCTCTGCTATCTACCTCTGGAGGCTCCGGAGTCCGCGCATCGCTCCCAGATGGCCCTGGCCCCATCTCTGCCTCCAATGCAGATCCCTCGTCTGGGCCTTCCGCAGCCTCCAGGACTGGCCCATGTTTTTCCTCAGCCTCCTCGCTGTCCGACTCCGCTGTCAGCTCCGCAGGCTGCTGGCGGACCACAACATAGATATTGGGTGCAGCTCTACAGAAAAACTAAAAAAAAGAGGAATTAAAATTGTTTGTGAGCAATAAGACAAACTCTAATGCTATTGTCTGGGAAACAGGGAAAGTATTCCTGGCATGGGAGACTTTATTTGGGGGTGGGGGTTGTTCTCTTTACTCAGCAATCCTTGGGAAATCAATTTCAAATACATTTAGAATGATTTAAATATTCTGGGAAAGACAGGCTGACTAGTCTATACAGCCCTATATAGGTGCCCAGAGTCACTTTGCAGAATGAGATGGGCAGCCTATCAATTTAATCAAATGAATCCTAGTTGTGCCCAGAATCGTGACAGCCTCTCAATAATCATCTCTCCCCTCTTCTTCCCCGAATAATTGAAAGCTTCTGGAGTAGAAAAACAGCCCTTTATGGAACCTATTTTATTCAAGACTACTGCACTATATACTTACAGAGATACCTATTTATTTGCTAGTATTGGAGTTGGGAGACAAGCAGGCGCATTTATGATGCCGGGTTTTAAAGCAGTGCTTTTCAAATTTGGCAACTTTAAGATGAGTGCTGTGTGGACTTCAATTCCCAGAAAGCATTTATTTATCTCTCTTGCTCACTGCTTACTAAGTTGAAGTTGTTTCAGTGCCTGCCCAAACCAGGGAGCTGAATCACAGCTGGTAACTCACAACTATAGGAAAGTTAGCACCCACCCCTCTCCTAGAAGAATGAAATATTCTAGGAAATATTAAAAAGGCAGGACATTATCCCTCCCTGGATGAGAAATGGAGAAACATGTTTTTTAGGCAGGAAGCAGACTCACTCTTAAGAGCCCCCCACCCTCCTCAATAGCCCACAGAAGATGTCAGCACTTAAGAGATAAAGAGATAGCTAGGTCTAATCATAATGCCCTCACCCAAGATCCAACAAAGGTAGGATTAGCCCTCTACCCATCTAGCAACAGAACTCACCACATGGCACCTGAGGAGTTACATCATCCAGCAAGGCTCAACCAAGCCTGGGACTCAAAAGACAACCTACAAAGTTACCCCTGCATGGCCCCATTGGAGTCTGACAACCAATCAAAATACAAGCTCAAATTCAAAAATTCCCTCTCCCTCTCTCTCTCTCTCTCTCTCTCTCTCTCTCTCTCTCTCTCTCCCTCCCTCCCTCCCTCCCTCCCTCCCTCCCTCCCCCATGTGGTCCTGTCCACCATTAAACCATCTTTTCAAGCAGTTTCCATGTTTCCAGTGTCTTTCTCCCCACTTGGAACTGAACCCAGATGGACATTTCTTCCAATACAACTATTAATGTTCTTTCATGAAGTATCTTCTATCAGGCAGTGCCCGTTTGTTATACAGGGATTCTAGATACTTGTACGTCAATATCTTGTACTATTTAACATTACTGAGAAATCCTGGTCCATAATTTCTATTTTGTTCTGCAGAGAAGTGCTACAACAGGGAGAGTAGAGAAGTAACAGTAACAGAGTTATGTGGCACGGCTTGGTGGAAGTGGCTTGGTGGGCATGGCAGGGGAAGGATGCTGTAAAATCTCCATTCCCTCCCCAATCCAGGGAAAGGTTACTGCAAAATCCCCATTTCCTCCTGATCAGCTGGGACTCGGGAGGCAGAGAATAGATGGGAGCGGGGCCAGTCAGAGGTGGTATTTACCAGTTTCCCAAACTACTCAAAATTTCTGCTACCGGTTCTCCAGAACTGGTCAGAACCTGCTGAAACTCACCTCTGGTCTACAACCAACCATTGAAAGAGAATTATTAGATGTTCAAGCTGGCTTCCTAAGAGATCGTGGTACCCACAGCTATATTGCAAATGTGTGCTGGATCATGGAAAAATCTCTGAATATTAAAAAAAATCTTACATGTGCTTCATTGACTGCAAGAAAGTATTTGATTGTGTTGATCGTGAGAAACCATGGAGAGCCCTACAAGACCTGGGCTACCAGCACATCTGGTCAAGTTGGTTAAATCACTGTACCCAGATCAGGAAGCCACTGTGTGAATACCATATGGAGACACTGCTTTAAATAGAGAAAGAAGTGCGACAAGATTGCATTCTCTCCCCTTTCTTATTCAATCTCTACGCTGAAATGATCATGAGGAAGCTAGATTTTGAAAAAAATTAAAAATTGGAGTAAAGATTGGAGGGGGGAAAAAGTCAACAATCTTTGATATGCTGATGATGCAACTCTCCTCTCAGAAACCAAAGAAGGCCTGTGAACATCGGATCAACAAAATCAAAGAAGAAAGGGAGAATTTTGATCTCCTTCTGAACATGAAAAAGACCAATCTCATGCCCGCTGCAAGGAATAGAAACATCAAAATAGAAATTGATGGTGAAGCAACAGAATGTGTGGACACATTCACTTCCTAGGGTCGCAGATCCCTCAAAGATGCAGCCCAGATATAAAATGTCAGATTGCATTTGGTTGCCCAGCAATGATGAACATGAGCAGAATATGGAAAAGCAAGGACATCAGCCTGGCATTCAAATGTAGGTTAGTCCACTCTATTGTATTCCCCACAGCTACCTATGGTTGTAAAATGGTCTATGGTTGGACCTTAGAAAAGCAAGACAGGAAGAAAGTCGACTCATTTGAGCTGTGGTGCTGGAAAAGGCTCCATGCAGGGGTGAAAACCAGCAGGTTCTGACAGGTTCTGGAGAACCAGTAGCGGAAATTTTGAGTCCACAGAACCGGTAGTAAAAAAAATTGGATTTCACCACTGGCTCCATGCATACCTTGGACAGCAAAGTTGACTAAAAAGCAAGTACTAGAGCACATAACACCAGACATGTCAGTGGAAGGCAAAAATTACAAAATTGTGTCTCACTTCTTTTGGCCATGTCATATGAGGGAATTCACTAGAGAAAGCAACTATGTTTGGAAGAGTTAGTAGTAAAAGAAAACCAGGCTGCCAAAGAACACAGTCACTTTTGTTGTTGTTAGTTGTGAAGTCATGTCTAACCCATCGCAACCCCATGGACAACATTCCTCCAGGCTTTCCTGTCCTCTACCATCCTCTGGAGTCCATTTAAGCTCACGCCTACTGCTTCAGTGACTCCATCCAGCCACCTCGTTCTCTGTCGGCCCTTTCTTCTTTTGCCCTCAATCTTTCCTAGCATTAGGCCCTTCTCCAGTGAGTCCTTCCTTCTCATTAGGTGGCCAAAGTATTTGAGTTTCATCTTTGGGATCTGGCCTTCAAAGCTGACATCAGCCAGAGCATAGAAGAACTCAAAGAAACAGTGTAAGATTGGAAGATGTGGAGATACCTGTCCCATAGAATCACCAAAAATTGGACACAACTGAACAAATAACTTCAGCAGCAGCAGCAGCATCAAGCCTTCATATAGATCCTTGACAATAACATAACCAGTTGATGTTTCATGTACTGAAAACATTTCATGTACTGGATTGTGTTTATTGCTATATGTGGCAATATATTATTAAACACACAAGTGTGAAACAAGTTTTAAAAAGACCTTAATTCCTAAGCAATGTGAGAGTCACATAATTTGTTTAAGTCCTGTATGATTAAAAAAAAAAAAAACAGAAGAAAAACCCATAGCAAACCCGTAATGAAAATCAGTGATATCAACTATTATACATGCAAAAAGTGTGTGGTTGCTTCTTTTTATATAGAGATGTAATTTTATTGAATTAAAAAAAAACAAGATTAAACATAGACAAGCAAAAAGAAAAAGAACTAAAAGGAAAAAAGGCAAGAAAAAAGCAAGATAAAAGTACAGGAAAAAAAAAGAAATGAAAAAGCAAAAAAAATATAGAAAAAAATGATCTTCAACTTTCTCTGGTGCAGATATAAAGTTAATGGGCTTCTACATTATTTCTATTATGCCATGTAGTTTCAAACAGCAGATCCCTAAATCACAATTTCATTTCTTTCATTTTCTCACAAAAAGTCCAAAAGTGGTTTCCAGGGAGAAATAAAATAGGTCAAAGTCTTTTCTTTAATCAAAACTGTCAATTTTACCATTTCTATCAATTCCATCAGCTTAACTATCTATTCTTCCATTGTAGGTATTTGTAAGTCCTTCCACTTTTGTGCACTTCCACTTTCTCTGGTTTCAGCTATGCAATTTACTTTAAAAATATCTTCTGAATCAATAAACACACATTTAATCCCGATATTTTCTAGCCTTCTTGCATGTCCACCAAAGATGAAAGAATGTACCCTCAGTTTGATTACATTTCTGACAAAGATCTCATTATGCGAAATCTCATTATGCGTTGTTAACAATTTATCCAGTGTCAATTATCAGTGATACATCATTTCATAAAATTTCTCTTTTTAAGATTATAATTCAGGGTAAATTTCAGTCCTTCCACCTAGCATCCAATTGTTCCAACTGTATATTATATCCAAACATTTTTGCCAATTTTATTATATATTTTATTTGTTTATTTGTCAAACTATTCATTAAGTCTGCATTAGTATTACTATTAATCTGCTCATCTTTCCTATCACCCATCTCCTCCCACTTATGACTCTATGACTGTAACTTGCTGCTGTATTCTTACGATTTATATTGTTTCCTACTATGATTTGATTGCTTATTTGTACCCTATGACTATGACTATAGTAAGATCCTGTTAAATTCCTCTCTATCCATACATGGATACATTCCTGATCTCTTAAGATGCCGATTAAAGTCAAGAAATCCACCAATCTTGACAGCGCGTACGTTGATGGCCGATCATCAGAACACCACACAAAAGTGGATGGAGGCGTGGAATAGCTGTTCCCCCCAAGATGTCTCTGAGTAGTCAGTCAGTAGTCATATCAGTCCTAGTAGTATACCTCCAGGATTTAGCCTACCCCGACACATATGGGTGACATATAATAGAATTAGAACAACTCATGGGGTGTGTGCTGACTCCCTGTATAAATGGGGAAAGACACCTTCAGCACAATGTGATTGCGGGGCCCCTCGACAGACTATCCAGCATATAGTGAGGGAATGCCCTAACAGAAAGTATCCAGGAGATTCTAGGGACTTCCTCTGCATAACAACAGCAGCTACTGATTGGATCTCCAAACTCAACATTAAACTCTGAAATGTTATTTCTGTTTTCCTTTTAGGTTTTCTTACTGCTTTTTTATTGTTTTAATTGTTTTAACTTCATTAAAAATGAAGTGTTTTAATACTGTGTGTGACCAACCATACGCTAAATAAATAAATATACCCTATGACTATCATTAAATGCTGTCCCTTATGATTCTTGACGAATGTATCTTTTCTTTTTATGTACACTGAGACCATATGCACCAAAGACAAATTCCTTGTGTGTCCAATCACACTTGGTCAATAAAGAATTGTATTGTATTGTATTGTATTGTATTGTATTGTATTGTATTGTATTGTATTGTATTCATCTTCTGTTTTCAATTTCATTGCCTTTTTATACATCTTAGCAATGGTTGTGTTTTTTCTTCAGCACGCCATGGGTGATGCCTTCCCTAGAATTCCCTAGATATTCCCTAGATATTTCTGCTAAAACCCACATATTTTTCCAGTCCCTCTTGCATTCAAAATAACTGTTCTAAGCATTATCGGTTACTGTAACTTCTAAGATCTTAGGAGATTCAGATTTCCCATGAAGAGATTCTAATAGCAAAACAGTATGTGATCATATTTTTGATCCGCCCTCTAAAGCATACCGATTTTATTTGATTTTACTCAATAATTTTCATGCCACCCCACTCCAACAATTTCCAGAAAAATCACCAGGATCTATTGATGTAGTTAGAATTTTCAGGGGGCTAAGACATTCATACTTAAAATTTTGACAGATTTTTTTAATCTCCCACAGTAGAAAAAAAAAAAAAAGGAGACGAAAGATAGATGGTGCCAACTTTTGCCTGACTCCTGCAAAGAACAACATGGGATCAGAATTTGATTGAAGCTTCACTCAGAGCTTTGTAGCTTTGATAAAAGAAATGCATAATAATATCCTGAGATGAACAAATATCACCCAAGGGGTTCTGACCTTTAATCATCTCTTCGTATCATGTTGCAGGGGAAAAAAAACCCATCCAATTCTCTAGGTGGGGGTAGGATTTTGAAGGGTCTTGCATGAAGTGAAGCTGTAGGCATAGGAGCGAATTAACAAGCAGCCCTTCTAAGAAGAGTCTTGAAGAGTTTTTGCTTCTTAGAAGTGTTAGATCCCAAGTGCAGTTAATAGACACAAACACTGTGCAGGTAGTCAAAACTGTTTATTTAACTGATGGATAAAGAAGCAGTTTATGATCCAGAAAGCCCCAACTTTGAATTTGGCTTAGAAGCCATTGGACATCATGCAATCAGTCCCATATACAACAAGTAGGGAGCAAGATGATAAGCAATAGCAATAGCACTTAGATTTATGTACTGCTTTACAGTGCTTTACAGTCCTCCATAAGCGGTTTTACAGAGTCAGCATATTGTCCTCAACAATTTGGGTCCTCATTTTACCCACCTCGGAAGGATGGAAGGCTGAGTCAACCTGGAGCCTGGTGAGATTCGATCTGCCAAACTGCTGGCAGCCGGTGATCAGCAGAAGTAGCCTGCAGTACTGCACTCTAACCACTGCGCCACCACAGCTTCTTAAGATGGACAGCCTTAGGTAAGCACCAAGTACATGGGGCCCTACGGTAGATGGATTAAGTAGAAATTGCTCCAATTATCATTGAGCAGCTTTTCCCAGCCTAAAATGTTGTAGCCAGCATGTCCCAAAGAGGAGAGGGGTGATATTAAAGGAATTATGACTATAACCTTATGACTATAACCTTGTTGCTTGTATCTCTACGATTTATATTGATTGTTTCTTAGTATGATTTGATTGCTTAAAGGTAAAGGTAAGGGTTCCTCTCGCACATATGTGCTAGTCGTTCCCGACTCTAGGGGGTGGTGCTCATCTCCGTTTCAAAGCCAAAGAGCAGCGCTGTCCAAAGACGTCTCCGTGATGGGGCCGGCATGACTAAATGCCAAAAGCGCACGGAATACTGTTATGTTCCCACCAAAAGTGGTCCCTATTTTTCTACTTGCATTTTTTACGTGCTTTCAAACTGCTAGGTTAGCAGAAGCTGGGACAGGTAACGGGAGGTCACCCCATTATGTGGCACTAGGGATTCAAACCGCTGAACTGCTGATCTTTCAATCGACAAGTTCAGTGTCTTAGTCACTGAGCCACCGTGGCCCTCTTTGATTGCTCATTTGTACCCTATGACTATCATTAAGTGTTGTATCTTATGATTCTTAATGAATGTATCTTTTCTTTTAATGTACACTGAGAGCATATGCACCAAAGACAAATTCCTTGTGTGTCCAATCACACTTGGCCAATAAAGAATTCTATCTATTCTATCTACAGGAATTACAACACCTCCAAGTCACTGAATGGGACAACTTGCCACAGCCAACTTGCTCTACCTGCCCAGAGTCCCTAGGGAGTTGGGCGGCATAGAAATATGATTTATTAAATTAAATTAAATTAGCCAACTTTCCATGGCCAACTCCTCTCGACAGTCAACTCACCACTTGCTGCAGGACAACTTGCGACCACCAACTCGCTGTGGGACAATTTAACAATTCTATTTAATTATTTAAAATAAATAAAAAAATATTTTAATGTTTGCCATTCACATTTCATTCTGTCCCTCCTTTAGCATCCTTTCTTTAATGATTCTATTCCACTGTTTCTTTGATATTAGTGTAACTCTTGGTCCGCAGCGACTCGTCCAGCGGTGAGTTGATTGTGGTGAGTTATCCTGCAGTGAGTTTGCCACAGCAACTTGGCTGTGGTAAGTTAACCGTGGTGAGTCAGCCATGGCGAATTGACCCTCCAAGCCATACCAGGCCCTGTTCCCTGTCCTGTGTGTTTGGCCAATATTTTGAATCTATCTTTCTGCCTAGTCAATAATGTTTGGTAACTTGAATTCTACCAGTTGTAACAGGAGGGTAAGACAAGATTGCTTGACAAAGATAATGGAGAGTAATGAACGTGTTAATGAAAATGAAACATTGCATCTCCAGATTCTTTTTTTCTTTCTTTCATGCCCCCTCTGTACTCGCTACACGCACTTCCCCTTCCCCAGGTGACTCTCATCAATTCACCCCTGATCAAACTGTTCCTGGCTTAACTTTCAACACTTGCATAGGGTTGAATCTTAGCTCATGACATTCACACCTGCAGCTTTAATTACCTGCTTCTCTTGTCGATTGCTCCTTTCAATGACTCTGCCCTGCATGCCTTGGTCTCGCTTGCAGAATGACAATATAAGGCTTAGTTTGGGTCCGTGCTGCTCAAACTATCTGCAATTATGCTCACCTGTATTCTTGCTGTGTTGCAAATCTGTTCCACACACATCCAAATTCAAACCTTTATTGTCAGAGTACAACATGTGTACAATGAGATTGACTGAGCCTCCCTTCATGCACCCCCCAATCAGGGGTAGGCTTCAGATCCTTTAGCAGCAGGTTCGCTGCCCCGTTGCTGGGTGGGTGTGGCCATGGTGGGCATGGCCTAGTCGGCCGCCTGCACCACAGTGGGGGGGGGCATTTTTTGCCCTCCCCAGGCTCTGGAAGCTTTCCTTGAGCCTCCGGGAGGGCAAAAACTGCTTCCCCTGGGCTCTGGAGGCCCTCCGGAGGCCAGAAAAAGGCCCGTTTCCAGACTTCCAGAACCTCCAATAGGCCCGTTTTCTGCCCTCCCAGATCCTCCGCGTGGCCCCTGCACTTACCTGGAATGATGAATGGGCCACATGGAGACTCCTGGGAGGGGCAGGGTGGGGTGGGCGTGGCCAGCAAGAGGTGGCATTTGGGGGTTTGTCGAACCCCAGCGATCCTTGGCTAGAGGATTGCCCGAAACCTGCCGAACCCCCAGGAGCCCACACCTGCCCCCAACCCAATACAACTCACAGTGAAAGACACTAAAAGAAAAAAAATATCCGTAACTCAATGAGTCCTACTAACAAACACACAATCCTGCTGCACCATGTTAACTTATTGCACATTGCACCGGCCCCGCAAGTCGATTGTACTATGTTGTTCTAAAGTTATTTTCCATTCAGAAGCCTGACAGCCCACAGATGTGAGTCGTCCCTTTCTTCAACTTAATGTCAACTTGCAAAGCTTTCAAGTTGCCATGAGCAGAAGGGAGGGAGAACTGAAGTGAATTCCATACATTCTTTCTGACCGCAATCAGAAGGAGGGTGTTAGGGTTCACAGCCAGCCAAAGTAGTTAATTGGAGAATGTGATTTATGACATGGCCAGAGAGGAGGGGAGAGACAGGGTCATAGGGGAATGTAAATCTACACAGGATCAGTCCTAACTGCATCCCAGTATTGCCAGAATGTTGTTCCTAATAAATGACTATATTTCCTTTGAAGTTTGGATCATGGCTCATGAATTACTTAGGGCATCTTTCGGAAACTTGACACTTAAGCTGTGAGCGTCTCAGTTTAGGGCCCTGCATTTCTACTTAGGTGACTTTGCAAAGAATAGTGTGTACAAAATGTGTAACGATTAAGAGAAGTTTAATAACAAAAAAACTGATATGAAGAACAATGGAGATGAGAAACGTGAGATGCAATGGCTGAGTTCTGACAATGTGTGCAAAATTGTCTGTTTTAACAGTGGCTTGTTGCAGGGGTGGGCTGCTGGGGGTTCGCAGGGGTTAAGGAGAACCTCTAGCTAAGATTCTGTGCCGTTCGGAGAACCCCCAAATTCCACTCCTGGCTGGCCCAGTCCTGCCCACCCCGCCCCTCCCAGGAGTCCCCACGTGGCCCGTTTTGGATGCAGATAAGTGCAGGGCACGCACAGAGGCTTGGGGAGGATGAAAAACTGGCCTACTGGAAGTTCAGGAAGGCCCATTTCCAGCCTCCAGAGGGCCTCTGGAGCCTGGGGAGGCTGTTTTTGCTCTCCTGGAGGCTCGAGGAAAGCCTCCAGAGCCCAGGGAGGGCAAAAATGCCCCCCTGCCATGGTGCAGGAGGCCGACTAGGCCACGTCCACCATGGCCATACCCACCCAGCAACCAGGCAGAGAAAACCTTGCTAAAATTTTTGAAGCCCACCCCTGGCTTGTTGGCTAGGCTATAGCAACCAGCTCACTGAAAAATAAATCAGGGTTTACAAACCAAAAAAAAATCTGGATTAAGAGATCACATTAAGCAAAAACTACATGCTACATACTAGCTTAAAACTCTTTTAAGATAATGGGATGCAATAGGTGATTCCCACAGCCATCCTTATACCAGACTGTGCAAACCCATCTAGTCAAATTGGATTTATTGGAAGAAAGCCTTTTATTCTTGCTTGTTTTTCTTCTCACTCTCTTCACAAAATTTACTATAATGTCGGGACTGTCATATATACATAAACCCAGATATACTTTAATTTGTCACATATTACTCTCATGAACAAGTAAATAAATTTACATGACAGGAAAGGAAAGAACTAGTAAATATTTCTACAAACCCCCAAAGGATGGATTTATCTAAAGATCTAAGAAGGAAAATGGAACAGGAAAGCCAAAATATTGAGAACAATTTTGTCTCTGGGCATTAGATCTGCAGAGGCTCTAAATTCATAATGCTGACATTTTTCTCTTGAGCATTATGACAAATAAACAAAATCAGCGCTGGTTGCTTCATCGAGAAGTTTGCAAAACTGGAATAATTCAAAATCAGACTTTCTCCTGGCATCACCATAAGTTTTAAATGCTCTAAATGCTGCTGCTAGTGTCAGTTTGTCATGGTTCCACATAGATATTTATTTTATTTATTTATTTAGAGAATTTATATGGCCGCCCACTCACTTTCAGCGACTCTAGGCAGCTTACCAAAGGATTAGAAAATATTAAGGAAATTGTTATGTTCCTAAAGCTTTTTTCTCCCACATGAAGTACTTTCAGGGCAATTTTATTAGATGTTTCTTCGGCTTTTGTAATTTCCAAGTAAATGCGTTCTCAATTTTTTTTTCCCCTTGAAGTTTCTTGCAAAATTTATTTTGGGAGAGGTTTAAAATGCTCCAGCTTGGTGTGGAAAACACTTTTTCAAGTGCCCACAAGAAAAGCAGTTCACCGCCGATACCATATAATGCTTCTTCACATGAGGATCCACAGAAAATGTTAAAATTAAGAGGCAAGATGGTGGCTGGTATGGTACAATTGGAGCCTGTTCCTTTCTTCTTTTTTTTTATGTGTGCCACACATGAAAAATGACAGGGCTTAAATTGCAACATTGTGGCTGCCATCTTGACTTTTTGGGCCATACCCTACGGCAGGGGTGAAATCCAGCAGGCTCTGATTTTGAGCAGTTTGGAGAACCGGTAGCGGAAATTTTGAGTAGTTTGGAGAACTGGCAAATACCACCTTTGGCTGGCCACAGTGGGGTGGGAATGGAGATTTTGCAGTATCCTTCCCCTGGAGTGGGGTGGGAATGAGGATTTTGCAGTATCCTTCCCCTGCCATGCCCACCAAGCCACACCCACCAAGCCACACCACGCCCACAGAACCGGTAGTAAAAAAATTTGGATTTCACACTGCCCTGCGGACACCACTATCTCTTAGGTACGGTTAATGCAGAGAAGAGGGCTTGCCTATCCTGCTTGCAATCAGCGCCCACTGGCGTTGCTTCCTAACTCAAGTGCTCCAGACCCAAACAGCTTCATGTCACTTTCCTTTACTGATTACTCTAGAATAGATGGGGAGTATCAGAAAAGTCTCATAAATTGCCATTGTTCTCAAGCTCCCCAAAGAAGAAGAGGACGTAGCCCCATTCAGGCCTCGACAAAGAAAGAGAAACAAAGAAATTTGCAATCTTCTCAATCTCTGTATATAAGGCTAGTGGTGGTATTCACCCGGTTCGGGAAAACTGATAGTTGCAGGTTGGGTGGTGGGCTCACCCACTCGCCCACCCGCCCCGGCGCTGTGCCATCCTATTTAGCCACTTTTTCTAAGCCGCAAGCATGCGTGCAAGCCATGTGCAAGAGCAAAGTGCATGCGTGGAAGGCCACGTGCAAGCAAAGTGCATGCAAAGAAGGATGTACGCGTGAGAGCAAAGTGCACGCACGGAAGGCCATGTGCGTGCAAGCAAAGCACATGTGCGGAAGGCCGTGCACTCTCACATTTTCAGTGCACGGTGAATCGGTGGTAAAATTATGTGAAACCCACCTCTGTATAAGGGGTGTTCAATCTGATTTGTATGAACTACTTGTTCAGACCTTCTGTCAACTCGCAAAGCATCCCTGACCTTCTCTCAAGTTGCCATAGAGAAGGGGGATGGGAAAGCAAACTGATTTAATTAGGGCAGCTTTCGGAACCCTGACATCTTCTTTTTCTTCCCAAAAAAATGCAAAGAGTGCATCATCTCCAACAGCAAGATGGGCTGCTCAATGCCATGATTTCTGAGCCCTGGTGAGCCGTGTGGTGGCAGAGTGGTTAGAATGCAGTATTGCAAGCTACCTCTGTCCACAGTCTGAAGTTCGATGGGCTCGAGGTTGACTCAGCTTTCCATCCTTCTGAGAACAGTAAAATGAGGACCCAGATTATTGGGTCATAATAGGCTGACATTGTAAAGCATTCAGAGAGTGCTGTAAAGCACAATGGAGCAGCATAGTAAGTCTAAGCGCTATTGCTATGGTATCTCATTGTGCCCCTTCTGGCTATGTCCACTTTAGTCACAATCCCTGTTGATGTGAATGTTATTCCAACTTGGGACAAGGCTAGTCTGGTTTCCTCACTAGGCAAAGTGCAAGATGAGAGTCCAGCAAGCCAGTTAAAGAAGAAGAAGAAGATGAGGCAGAAGCAGTGATTGTCATCAGAATGAGTTGTTACTTAATTCACCCCCCAAAAAAATGCCCCCTTGTATGTATACATATTATTCCCCTACTTATTGCTCTGCAATAAACTGGCTTTTTTTTTTTTAAAGAGTTAGAAAAGAATCCAGTTGCTGTGTTTCTATGCAGACTATGGAAGATGACCTTGATGTAGATATGCAGACTCTGTTACCAAAGCGACAACGACTGAAACATATCTTAATTCACAGGAGTTTGGGTGGGGGTGGGGGGATAGGTACTGCACAATCAGGCTTGCAAGACTGATGTCTGGTATGGAAGGCCAAACCAAGGAATCAACTCCATAAGAAAACTAAAGCTAATTTTATTGAAATTAGCTAATTTTTATTGAAATTGGATATAATAACAGAATCTTGCAAGTTTGATTGTGCTGTATCTCCTCCTCCTCCTTCTCCTTCTACTCCCAGGAATTAGGGAGTGTCTTTCTGCCTCTCTTCCAAATATTATCTGTTGTGAATTTCAGATATGTTTCACCATTTAGAATAGAATAGAATAACAGAGTCGGAAGGGACCTTGGAGGTCTTCTAGTCCAACCCTCTGCTTAGGCAGGAAACCCTACACCACTTCGGTAACTGTTTAACAGTTCCTCAGCCAACAAAAATCTATACTGGGATAAAATTTGCTGCTATAACTATGATAACAATCCATGCAGGGGATCTGGTAGATTACATCGGAAGTATCTCCCACCTCCAAGCGATCTTTACAATGCATAATTTATCCTCATATGGTAGCCTCTGGGCGGTGTGAGATGCCCACTTGCAGATCTCAGAAGCTGCTTTCTACAGTTTCTGAAATGTTTATGATGTATGGTGTTCTGACGTAGGCTTCCCCAAACCACGAAGCAGATTCCTTGTCCTGACAAAAAAAACCCTTTTATTTAATTTACAGTGAATTCCTCTTCAGCAAAGTCTTTCTTCTCCCACAGTCTTTCAAGATAGTTCACAATTACCAACCTTTATCAGGCTTGGAGAGTGGCCAGGCCGATATCTTTCAGACGCCGCAATACTTAGCAAGAATGCAGTAATGAACTAATTGTCCCCTGCAAACTCCACTCCCCTTTCGCTCCTCTTTTATTCCCTCTGGGAGGGGCCATTCATTGTCCACCTTACTTCCAAGTCGACCCTTGTTCTTTAGCTGTTCCCTTCATCTGGCAACTCTGTGCATGTGCACACTGGGAACAGGATCCAGCTGTTCATCTGCCTCACTGATGTCTGACTCCGAAGGCAGCTGATAACTGGCATACGGCCCTGGCCCCTCTGCCTCTGATGCAGAGCCCTCATCAGAGCCTTCCCCAGACTGCAGGACTGGCCCATGTTCCTCCCCAACCTCCTCACTCTCTGAATCTGCTGCCAGATCCGCTGGCAGGCCACAACATATGGCAGGACATGCCATGCAGTTGGTCTTGTACCTTGTTTCTTCCTTTATCTACTCATTTCTGCTTCTATTTCTACTCATTTTCTGTCTTTTTGGATGCTTTTTACCTAGAAATATTCTTGCCTAAATACATCTCGAAGACACTCATCCTGATGATGTTACCATCAAAGTAAGGTGCAGGCACAACTTCAGATCAATATTTGTGCAAAAGTAAAGTTTGTGGGTTCGAAAGCTGCAAATTAACTGCTTGTCACATTTTTACACTAGTGTGTAAATCTATGGGAGCATTTGCTTCTCCTGGGACAAAGCTGAATCTCTGTTTCCTTTATTAGAAAACCACATACCTTATCTGGCTTCTACCCCTTTTATTTCTCCCGCTTCAGGTGAAAATTGAGGGGGGAATAAATATTTTTCATTAGCAGCATCACCTTTCTAAAACAAGTTCAAAGATGTCTGAGCATTCTTAGGAAGTGGTGTAAAATCACCTCTATTTAATAGCAGCAGTGAATGGTTGCACATGTCTCACTTTTTAGAAAAGGTGTAGGTTTGTGCTAGTAGGTGAAATAAAAGTTTCAGTTTCCACCCAGGAAGATAGGAGAACCAAGTGAGGGAACATTTAATTCCCCAAATTGTCAACGACTAATGCTTTTTAAATATTTCCTGATGGAAGAAGGGAAAGAAACTCTCTCTGTGGAAAGTAAAATCATCTAATCCCCTTTTCCCTATTCCTGTTCATAGACTGAGGCCTATGTGCAATGGTGGGATTCAGCCGGTTCGGGCCAGTTCAGGCGAACTGGTAATTAAATTGCTGGCTGGCTCTGCCCCTTCCTGCCCCGTCCCTTCCAGGAGTCCCCACGTGCCCCATTTTGGCTCCCAGGTAAGTGCAAGGAGGCCTCCTAGGCCCAAAACAGGGGACAGGGGGTGTCCCCCCCCAGTGGCCCGTTTTCGCTCCCAGGAAGCAGAGAACCGTTTCTAAATTATTTGAATCCCACCATTGTCTATGTGTCATGAATAAATGAAATCCAGGAAAATAAAAAGAAACTTTTACTAGTTTCTTTTATAGAATAGAATAGAATAGAATAGAATAGAATAGAATAGAATAGAATAGAATAGAATAGAATAGAATTTTTTATTGGCCAAGTGTGATTGGACACACAAGAAATTTGTCTTGGTGCATACGCTCTCAGTGTATATAAAAGAAAAGATACATTCATCAAGAATCATAAGGTACAACACTTAATGATAGTCATAGGGTACAAATAAGCAATCAGGAAACAATATCAATATAAATATTGTTGCTTGTAAGGACACAAGCAACAAAATTACAGTCATACAGTCATAAGTGGAAGGAGATGGGTGGTGGGAACGATGAGAAGATTAATAGTAGTGCAGACTTAGTAAAGAGGGTGAAAATCTGGGTGCGTTTTATACTCTGAATGTAGCCCCGCCCAGCTTCTCAAACGGAGGTTTCAGAGGCTGAAAAAAGCATCAGAAACGAAGCTTCAGCAAAAAAGCCCCCCAAAAGAGCTTCAGCAAAAAAGCCCCAAACAGAACTTCAGAAAAAAAGCCCCCAAACAAAGCTTCAGAGGCTTTTTTTTCTGAAGCTCTGTTTCGGAGGCTTTCAGAAGCAGGAAAAAAAGTTTTTTCTGAAACAGAGTTTCAGACGTTTCAGAGACAGAAAAAAAAGCAAAAAAAAAAAAAAAAAAAGCAAGGCACAGAGCTCACAACCAAGGAACCTGTTGTTAAAATTCACCTCTGAGAACAGCTGATTGGAGGTATTCCGGGAGGTTAATCCACCTGCCAATCAGCTTTTTTCTTATTTTCCTCCCCAAAAACTAAGGTGCGTCTTATACTCCAAAAAATATGGTAGTTTCCACCCATTGTTTCTTAGAGCAACAAATATGGTTAGGGGTCTGGAGGGTAAAACATATGAAGAATGTTATCTGACCAGGTTATCTGAGGAACTGTCTCTTGCTGGTCACATCTACCCAACCCACAATAGAGTGGGGAGGCAAGGAATGTTGCAGGTCCCATCCCTTAAGGAGATACATCTGGCAGGACCCAGAAGAAGGGCCTTCTCCATGGTGGCTCCCTTCATCTGGAACATCATCCCTCCGGAAATTAGACTGTCCCCATCCCAACACTCTTTCAGAAGGCCCTGAAGAGGTGGTTCTACCAGTGGGCCTGAAGAACCCAGAGTGGAATGGAGCCCATTAAATGGCTGCTCTGAATATGTGTTTCACCGGGGTGGGGCAGGCGGTTATTATTTTATTATTATTATTTTTAAATTATTTTTTATTTCTTTTATACTGTGCTTTTATGTCTTGCAAGTCACCTTGAATGTGTGAGTAGGCGGCAATATAAATTTTCTAAATAAATTTGAATGGTTGCAGGAATTCATTTTGTCTAGTCTAGTGAACAGAAGGTCTAGGGCAGTGTTTCTCAACCTTGGCTGTTGGACGATGTATGGACTTCAACTCCCAGAATTCCCCAGCCAGCTGGCTGGGGAAATCTGGGAGTTGAAGTTCACACATCGTCCAGCAGCCAAGGTTGAGAAACCCTGGACTAGGGGGTGACATGATGATAACAGTGTTCCAATATTTGATGGGCTGCCACAAAGAGGGGGGGGGTCAACCTATTCCATGAAATCTCCTGCAGGAACATTTCATTGCTGCTCTCCAGGACATGATGGCCAGAACGAGAACGGAGGTGACTGGGATGCAGCTTTGCAGCTGGGTGAGAGCGGCCTTGGCGTCTCTCGGCGGCTGCCGGGCTGGCAGAACGGCAGCTATGACGTCGGCGGTACTGCCCCTCGTTGGGGCTCCGGGGGAAGCTGTGAGGGCGGCAGGAGATTCTTGCGGGACCCAACAGTGGATGGAGGCGATTTCGGGGTGTTGGCGACATCGATGTCGGCGTTGGTTGCAATGCCAGGACGAGCGACTGTGGCTAACCTGGAGGCTAAAACATATAAAGAACGGTTGCAGGAACTGGGTATGTGTAGTTTAATGAAAAGAAGGACTAAGGGAGACATGATAGCACTGTTCCAATATCTCAGGAGCTGCCACAAAGAAGAGGGAGTCAACCTATTCTCCAAAGTACCTGAGTGTAGGACAAGAAGCAATGGGTGGAAACTAATCAAAGAGAGAAGCCACTTAGAACTAAGGAGACATTTCCTGGCAGTTAGAACAATTAATCAGTGGAACAACTTGCCTCCCGAAGTTGTGAATGCTCCAAAACTGGACGTTTTTAAGAAGATGTTGGATAATCATTTGTCTGAAGTGGTGTAGGATTTCCTGCCTAAGCAGGGGGTTGGATTAGAAGACCTCCAAGGTCCCTTCCAACTCTGTTATTCTACTAAAAGGAATTCTGGAAGATGAAGTCCACCCATTTTAAAGTTTGACAAAAGTGCCAAGTTTGACAAATACTGTTTGAGATGATAGGCATGACAAGACTGGAATAATTGACACTAGAGGATGGAAATGAATGGTTTTGATTTGGGTTTTTTTGCAATGATTGTATTCATTTCATAAATAAATTAAAGGTTACCTCCCCTTTAATTTCAAATGTTTCTTTCCAAAGATTAAAAATCTATGTGGATCTAATTTTATCTTCTTATCCAAAAATCAGAACCAGTGCTAATTAATCTACATTAAAGAGAAATTAGCCAAATCTTGAAACAATAGAAGGAGGACAAGAAGAGAATATCATCCTATAATGTCCTCATTAACCAGAATGGCCTTGATGAGTGTTCCATCATATGACAGTGAGTGTCTGGTCTCACTTCATTAGCAATGAGGTTAATTACTGGCAAGAAAGTAGGTAGAATTGCTGTCCTCCCCCTTCTCCACCTTTAACCATTCATGGGTGGGAATTCAAGCTCCCTTACCAACTAATGGCTGCTAATGTGACTCTATTTTTAAAGGCAAGACAGGTAGAACAAGACCATTTTTCAAAGTGAGATGACAAAAGTGCATTTCGCTGTGAGTTGGGGTATATAACAGGAGGTATTGGGACAATCAGTTATAGCAAAGAAAAAAAATAAAGGAAGAATGATTAACTGGTAGCTGACAAGCGGATTTACCCTCCATTTCCTCCAAACCCACTCCCAGTTTTGCATACTTTTTAAGGGAAACTCCCCCTAAACTGATTCTCATGTACGAATTTATGAGCAACATGGATGGGGGAATAGCGTCATTGCGAAATGAAACTCAGCTGGATTCAAATAAGGATGTGCAATTTTCTGTCTTGTATATTGATAGTGGCTTCAGCTGACAAGGAAGATCAAAGCTAGAGGATGAAAAGCCTCACATAACTTCAATCTAAATTTATACACCAGGGGCATGTAGGAGATGACCAGGCTGACACCAAAGGGACGCGTCAAATAGGTCATAAGTCATGAGGGCCTGCATGCCTGCAATGCCTAACTGTAGGTCTTTGGTTATTCGGGTTTTCTCCCGCGTAAAATTGGAAGTGTCTTGGCGACGTTTTGACGAAGTCCCATTCGTCATCTTCAGGCTGGTGTCTTTGGCTTCGTGCTTGAAGCTGAAGACACCAGCCTGAAGATGACAAATGGGACTTCGTTGAAACGTCGCCAAGACACTTCCAATTTTACGCAGGAGAAAACCCGAATAACCAAAGACCTACACACACACACACACACACACACACACATTAATCTTTATAATACATTCCCATTTTTTCCATATTCATCTCTTTTATATAATTCTTTATCACAAATTAATCATTTTTCTCCATATCTTGTTATTTCAGCTTCTGCCATATTGTTTTTTTTAAGTCCATTTTACATATTTCCTACTTTAGCCATAATATTCTTTTTCCATATTTCTTTATTTTATCTTAATTTCTTCTTAATACATAAACAGTATCACTATCTGCCCTTAATTCCTAATCTCTTACAATAACATCAATTAATTATCTTATTTCTCCATTACATAATATATTTCTCTAAATCTCCATCCCACTTTTTAACATTTCAACTTTATCTCTTAATTTAAATTGTCTTCAAAATTAAACCAAATTGCCATTTCACAATTCATTTGCTCGTCTGTTTTACTATAAGCAATATACATCATTATATTCAAATCTTACATTAAGACTCTTTAACTTAGTTGACCATCCACAATTAATAATATTAATTCAGTTCCTTTAAATCTACCAATATGTACCTTATTTCCCTTCCTCCTTTCCACTAATCTTCCCTTCTTTAACCATTTTCTCTTGGTCTCTCCAAAATTCCACTTCTTGATAATTTTCTCCTTTTATCCCATTCTCTTAACAACTTCTTCTTCTTCTTCTTCTTCTTCTTCTTCTTCTTCTTCTTCTTCTTCTTCTTCTTCTTCTTCTTCTTCTTCTTCTTCTTCTTCTTCTTCTTCTTCTTCTTCTTCTTCTTCTTCTTCTTCTTCTATTTATTATATCTTTTCTCCTGGCTCCTTTTTCTCACTTTTAGATATATTATTCGAATAGTTCTCCCACTCATTTCTCTTAATGGTCAGTTGGTCAGATTCTTGTAGAGAGCTCAAGCTTGCAATAAATCTTTATACTCATTTGAATTGCCTGAATCTCCCAATGACTCCGGCACTTGACAGGGGATATAATCTTGGCAACTTTAAGACTTGTGGACTTCAATTTATTTTATTTTATTTTTATTTTATTTATTTTGTCGAATACATATTAAATAATATATATAAGTATAAGCATGAATTGAATACATAAAATGAATACAATTAAAGGGAACATTTAGGACAGAGATGGTAGGCACCATGGTGCTCTTATGCACGCCCCTTACAGACCTCTTAGGAACGGGGTGAGGTCAACAGTAGACAGTCTAAGGTTAAAGTTTTGGGGGGTTTGGGATGAGACCACAGAGTCAGGTAGTGCATTCCAGGCATTGACAACTCTGTTACTGAAGTCATATTTTCTGCAATTGAGTTTGGAGCGGTTCACTTTAAGTTTGTATCTATTGTGTGCTTGTGTATTGTTGTGGCTGAAGCTGAAGTAGTCATTGACAGGTAGGACATCGTAGCAGATGAATTTATGAGGTATGTTTAGAACATACCGAAGGCAGCATAGTTCTAAATTTTCTAAACCCAGAATTTCAAGTCTGATGGCATAAGGTATTTTGTTGTGAGCAGAGGAGTGGAGGACTCTTCTTGTGAAATATTTCTGGACTCTCTCAATTGTATTAATGTCCAATATGCAGGAATTCCCAGAATTCCTCAGATAGCATAGCTCCAAGAATCTTTAAATTACCAAATTTAAAGCAAATGTTAACTTAACAAATAACTTGTTAAGCAAATGTTGGACACCCCATTATATATTCTTACAAAACTTAAGCAAATGTTGGATACCTCGTTATACATTCTTACCAAAAGATAGCCTATGTGAGCTCAGCTGTTCCTTTCTCGTTGCTACCTAATTTTTAAAATGAAAGGTAGAGATTGGTTCCCATCCCCCCATGTCATTTTAATGGGAGTATTTTGTGTTGACTTGACTTATTAACTTTCATTTACAACCGTTTTCTTTCTAATCAGATTTTTCTGCTTAAGTCAGATTTTATTTTCTAAAAAAGGGGGAACATTGAATTATGCCTGCTATATCTCTGAGATGCAAATATTCTGGATGTAAGCAGGTGCCTTGGCTTTCCACACAAAATGCCAAGAATGAGAAAAATGAAATAATTCTTTCAGGTTTTTCTCCTGGGGCTTTCACAATTTCTATAAAGAAATGCCGGTGGACAGAAAGTTACAAAAGAAAAAAAAATGCAGAAAGTAAAATGGTTTTGAAATTTGTGGTAAAGTAACAATAACCTCAAGGGATGATTTGGAGTCTCTAATAAGAAAGGAACAGAAGGGAAGTGTAGCTAAAGGCCTAAAATTTTGGCTGCTCACCAATGGAAGCATCAGATTGACTTTAAATGGAAGATAGCTTCATCTTTATAAGGAAAAAGGACATAGCTTGGTCTTGTAGAAAGAAAGGGACCCCAGATCAAAAACTGATTTCCAATTCTATGAAAACAAAAGTAGCTGGTGATTAATTTTCTATAATGCAGCTCAGTAGAGTTTGTTGTGGTCCGCCAGCAGCCTGTGGAGCTGGCATCAGAGTTGGACAGTGAGGAGGCTGGGGAGGAACATGGGCCAGTTCTGGAGTCTGGGGAAGGCCCGGATGAGGGCTCTGCATCGGA
This sequence comes from Pituophis catenifer annectens, assembly GCF_029215685.1. Classification (NCBI taxonomy): domain Eukaryota; kingdom Metazoa; phylum Chordata; class Lepidosauria; order Squamata; family Colubridae; genus Pituophis; species Pituophis catenifer. The sequence goes on along the minus strand of NW_027256886.1, from coordinate 75,388,595 downwards.
GGCAGAGATGGAGCCAGGGCCAGGGTGTGGACTCTGGAGCCTCCAGAGCCAGACAGCAGAGAGGCAGAGGAACAGAAGGAGCCTGTTCCTAGTGTGCGCATGAGCAGAGCTGCCAGAAGGCACGAACAGTTAAAACAAAAGGGACGACTCGGGAGTAAGGCCTGGAGATGATTGGCCCCTCCCATAAGGCTTAAAAGAGGAGCAAAGGCACATGGGCATTTTGCAGGAAAGCAATGTTGTTAGTTCTGTTCCCAGTCAGCATCTCTGTTTGATTCTGGAATCCGTGTGGCTTTGCCAAGTAAGTCTTTGGCAGAGTGTCAAGGGGGATAAAGGTTGGTGATTATTCCGAAGGACTTCTCCCGAAGGACTTTTTGCAACTAATTGGGATTCAGCTGTGAATGAACGTAATTCACAGCTGTTGCAATAAAATAGAATTTTGGGACTACTCATGTGTTTTAATGACTCAGGAAGCCTAGGTCACAACAGAGTTCTACCACTGCCATGAGATGATTTAAACATTTGAGATACCTGCAAAATGAAATATTCAGGTATAGAAACATTAGATATAGTGTTTCTTTTGGAGTGTTAGCCACACTGATGACTGTTGTCCTTTAAAGAGAAAGCTTGAACAGATTGGAGAAAAGTGCAAATTTCACATCTCAAAATGGATAAATGGGGGGGGGAAGGGGTGTCCCTCAAATGCACAGCTCCAGATTTTATTCTTACATTTATGCAGCATTGAAATGTATTTGAATGTTGTGCAGTCTGGTTGATAGTTTTTTTCCTGGTTGATGGTTTTCTTCCAAGCAGGAAGAAAACTATCAACCAGGCTACATGAACACTTCCTGATCATCAAGAGTCATGACCCTCTATCCTGCATGTCCGTCCACGAAGACTCAAAAGGACACAAATTTGATCTAACTGAGACCACACTTGTAACCTAGGTGAAGTCAAGGAGAGAAAGGAAATTCCCGGATGCCTGTTTTTCCACCAATAAATCAGTAAACAGACACATTAACATTGGCCCGATCTACCCACCACTTAGAACAAAAGGACAAACATCAACTACAATCCCGAAGGCAGCATTTAAAGACCAATGAACAGCCACACTGCAAACTAAGTTTTTAACTCGACAGACCACAAGAAATCAGACCACATCACATGCAGCTGATCAAATCAACCTGAAACCAGACCATGGGTGAAATGCTACCGGTTTGCTCCGGTTTGAGCAAACCAGTAGTGATAAAAACTACGGGTTCAGGCGAACCGGTAGTAAAAAAATGCTTTAAATTTTTTTTAAAAAAAGTTTCTGACGATCACGCAGCACAGCTGTGCCATGCGATTGTCGGAACCTTTTTTAAAAAATTTTTTAAAGCATTTCTTACTACCTATTTGCTGGAATCGGTAGTAAAAAAATGCTTTAAAAAAGAAAGAAAAGGTTCCGAGGATCGCGCAGCACAGCTGATTGTCACACAGCTGTACAGCGCGATCATCGGAACTTTTAAAGCATTTTTTAACTACCTATTTGCCCGAACCAGTAGTAAAAAAATGCTTTAAAATTTTTTTAAAAAAAAGTTGGGCATGCCCACACAGTCACATGATCTTTCCACCAAGCCACGCCCACCAAGCCATGCCCACAGAACCGATAGTAACAAATTTTACATTTCATCACTGAACCAGACCATGACATCATCAGAAGACATCCGAACAAAAACACCAGCACTAATAGTACATCACACAGACGGTACTTAAAACCTAGGACTATGACTCAGCAACTATAGCCAGCCAATCACACAATCCAAAATCAGACCAGGACTCAGAAAGGTCTGATTTAAAGGCCAATGCTCTCCCAGACAAGCACAATCCAAAATGCACTGAAGATGTCTTCTCGAATGGGGACGAAACGTTTGCAATCAAATCACCAAGCTCGGAGCTCAAACCAGCAACATTTATGCAGCATCTCTGAATGTGCTAGTCTCATTTTACTTCCGAACAAACAATTACTCAAGCAACCAAGGAGTAATGTTTTGGGGCTTTACCAACAGAACGTACAAGGTGTTTGTGTGTGTTTTTGTCCTACAAGGCAATACTGATTTTTTTCTTTAGTAACAACTATCCAGAGATGGGCTGCTGACGGTTTGGGCAAACCGATAGTTCTGACCAGTGGCTGGGCACACCCACCTGCCCTGGCACTACCCCATCCTATATAATCACTGTTTTTTTTCGATGCTGCACGCATGCGCGCTCACATTTTCTGGGCGAACCGGTTGTTACAGTATGTGACACCCACCTCTGTAACTATCCCTTCCTTCTGAAAAGTTCCAAACATTTATTACAGTCTTGTTGTTTTGATGGATTTTGTCCAATGGAAGACTTAAAATAATTGTGGATCAGATTGTCAGGGTTCCAAAAGATTGGCCTGGAAGCCATCTTTTTTCTCGGATCTTCAGACCTAACACAGATTGCAGTAATGTTGCTTAGGTAAGAGAGCTGAGCAAATTTATATCTTCTCTCTATTTATTAGTATTTGTGTTAGATATTGTATATAGTGTTGAATTTAAGGTAACCATGTGTTGGAGACCATATAAACTAGATAAATATTTCTCAACCTTAGCAGCTTTAAGATATGAGGACTTCAACTCCCAGAATTCCTCTGCCAAGTGAATTCCACACATCTTAAAGTTGTGATGGTTTCTCTGATCCTTTCCAACTCTAGGATACTAGGAATCTATCTCTTTGCACCCAGGAACTCTTTTGACCACAAGGGTAAATATTAAGAGATGTAGATAGAGATAGATGGGGAAGGAGTCTTTCACATGCCATGTCTGTTCCTCACCTGGCCTATTGTTAGTTAAATTAGCTTTATATGTAGGAGACAAGGGAATATGTTCTCTCTTGGTATTCAGAAAGTAAATTAGATTGAAGGAGGACTTTCCTGTCCTATGTGTTTCTTAATGAATCTTAATTTTACTTTGCTTTTACTTTACTTTTACTTTAAATTTCAACGTTTTTTACTACCAGTTCTGTGGGCATGGCTTGGTGGGCATGGCATGGCTTGGTGGGTGTGGCAGGGGAAGGATACTGTAAAATCTCCATTCCCTTCCCACTCCAGGGGAAGGTTACTGCAAAATCCCCATTTCCTCCCGATCAGCTGGGACTCAGGAGGCAGAGAATAGATGGGGGCGGGGCCAGTCAGAGATGGTATTTACTGGTTCTACGAACTACTCAAAATTTCTGCTACTGGTTCTCCAGAACTGGTCAGAACCTGCTGAAACCCACCTCTGCTTTAAACATTATGAATATCTGCTAGCATTCATTAACAGCTGGGCTAATAATGAGCAAAATAAATATAAAGTTCTCAAAATAGCATCAATTAATTAATTCTGTGCTCTTGAATACTTTATATCATTTTAAAACTATAGAACATGATTAAGATCAAATCAGTGCATGAGCATTAGTGACAGTAATCAGTTCCATATAAATATAAGTGAAAATGAAAGATTGTCATCTTATCGAGTCAATAAGAAATCTATCCTTATTTAACAAATTTCAGTTGTGGTATAAACTCAGAGGTAGAATTATAGTCCAAAATTGGCTTCTGAGTGAAATTAAATTCTGTATAGATTTGTTTTTAAAATATGAGGCTATTTTCGACATTGAGACATACTTATACAATTTAATGTGCCTTTGTTGAATTTAAAAATAAATTATGTACTTTGCAGGGAAACTTATGGAGCATCCCAGCATCTATTAACATATAGAAAGCAAGTTTAATATACTTCGTTGAAATGCAAACTTTGGTAATATTTAATAGTCCTGGAAAAAAAATCTATGTGATTGCTAAGAGTTGACAGTAATTTAATGACACATAATCCATCAGTCAACATTTAATGGGAATGTGGCAGGCTGAAAAGGGAATTGAATTTTAACAATCTGTTTCATTCTATTATAAATCGTTTTCCAAAATTGTTGGACTTTATAACATTACTTCCAAATAAGGACAAACAATAATTATATATCAAATAGTTTTTTGGAAAATGAATTATCAGTTTTACCAGTCAATACTGAAGTGATATACCATTGATAACTTACCAGTTTAAGTGTGATATTCGCTCTAAATTTAATATATCACTTAAAATTTAATATTTTTCTTTCATTGAAATGCCCACTCTTGCATATCAATTATTCTGTCTAAATTCTGTATCGATTTAATCATAGAGACTTCTAGATGAGACTGTTCAATTTTTTGAGCTGTATTTCATCAGCAACTTATAAATAAGAGCCAGGAAATAAATTCCTGGGTATGTAACTTTCTTATTAATAATATTAAAGCCCAGGTACTTACTGTAGATACTGCTTTTCTGTTTCAGATAAAGTTTCATGTCAGTATTTGACTCTTGTTCTTATTAATCTGATGACCTGGTATATTGAACCCTATTCATATTCATAATGAAACATTTTTCTTCATAATTGTACTTTTTGCTACTTAATTACTTGGTATTCTGTAAATGTTCAGGTGCATAATCTCTAGCAAAGACTCTTGTCTGATTTAAATCTACAATATCTATGCCGTCACAAAGCAGGTTAGACGAAAAACATTCCCCGCTTGCCTTCTGGGGGAATTTCCAGGAGGTTCTGATCTTGTCACCCCATGGTCAACTAAGTCCTTCTGAAAGAAATCTTGAAGATTCTCTACCCCCTCCCCCTCAAAAAGTGTGGCACTCATATTTATGTGTGTCGCTGCAGACTAGCTGGAGGGCACATTCAAAAGGGCAGAAATAAAACTAATATTAACTGAATGTACAATTACTAATTAAAATTAATTGCTTGTTAAATACAGCACCCTAAATGCAAAATTAATTAATCTCCATCTATATATGCATGTACAACCCAGTCTCTCTCTCACATGACATGAATACATAAAATACTTATAGACACACACACATACACTTCTTCAAGAAAAAAAGAGAAATGGATGAAGGAAACAGCTATACTGGAAAGAAGGAAAGGGGAGAATTCAGTTAAAGAGAGATGAGAAGAAGATAGAGAAGGGAAGGAAAGAGAAGGGAAGGGAAGGTCAAGATACTTCTATGCTGGACTCGGCAAGGATTAGTTGCTATCTAAGTTCTTACTTCCAGATAAATACTCTTTAAAAACTCATACTGATCAATTATTATGAAATCCAACTGCAGTCTTCTCCAGTGGTGAAATCCATATTTTTTTTACTACCAATTCTGTAGGTGTGGCTTGGTGGGCATGGTGTGGTGTGGTTTGGTGGGCGTGGCTTGGTGGGGTGGCAGGGGAAAGGTACTGCAAAATCTCCATTTTCACCCCACTCTAGGGGAAGGATACTGCAAAATCCCCATTCCCTCCCCTCTCCTGGGGGAAAGATATTGCAAAGTCTCTGAACTACTCAAAATTTCCACTACCAGTTCCGCGAACTACTCAAAATTTCTGCTACCAGTTCTCCAGAACCTGTCAGAACCTGCTGGATTTCACCCCTGGTCTTCTCCCATATAAAGTGAAGTGGAATTCAAATATATTAGCACAATTCCACTCCCTCTTCATCTTTTATGTGTAGACTGGAGAGCTTACAATGGATCAGGAAATGGGGAGAAGTTGCAACCATTGATTTGCCTGTCTGAGAGGATGCTAGAAAAATGTCTGGTGGAGTCCATTGAAAAGACATGGTCTCTGTTCATGGAGTAGATGCACTTTTCTAGATTCACCATGCTTATTGAAGAGGTATTCTGCAAATGTCATCCAAGGCTCCCACTTCACAGATATTATGGAACTACAGCTTTTGCATAAAATGACAAAAACATTCTTCTATAAATCTCCATGACTTTACAGAAGATTTATAGCCGATTCAGGGGGAATGGAGTTTGATGATGGTCAGTTTCTACTCCCTGGGCCTCAAATAAATCTTCCGTACTCTTTTAACCCTTACTTTTTGACAGTTCCATGGAACTCAATGGGGAATAACCCTAATTGACCCACTGGGTTCCCACCAAATAGTCTATGATGATTTTCTCCAGGGAGAAAAAAGAACTTCCTTGGATATAATTTTGTCAGTAGAAGAGTCATCTAGACTATTAAAGTTGTCAACCATTCAGCTTTATAAAAGCTCCATGAACCAAGAGATTTTCTAAACTAAGAGAATCAAGACTGAACTTGATAAAACCCTGCCAACTGCAGACTAGCTTATTGTAAATTGAAGGAGTTGTATGTGTACCATCCTGTCTACTTCCTGCAGATTTTTACACCATTTTAAGAGCCTTTGGGGACATAGCAAATGACTAGTATCCAACACCCTTCTTGTTGGGGAGATGGGTTCCAAAGTTCAGATATTGTTGATCTTCTCTACAAACCATTAAATTCTACTATTATATTATAACAATGCAGTTAATATTCATCCTTGAGATTCATTCAATCATTAACACACATCAATCTTTCTTTCTTTTTTTCTTCCTTCCTCTATTTAATTCAGCAACTTAAATAGCCCTTAGTCAATCAATATTGTTCAAACTCAGTGTTTCTCAACCTTGGCAAGAGCCTGGTGGCGCAGCAGACTAATAGCCTGTTATTATCATCCAGCTGCCTGCAATTACTGCTAGTTCGAATCTCCCCAAGCTCAAGGTTGACTCAGCCTTCCATCCTTTCTTAGGTAGGTAAATTGAGGACCCAGTTTGTGGGGGCAATAAGCTGACTTTGTATAAATATACAAAAGTATGAAGGCTATTGCTTAACGCATTGTAAGCCGTCCTGAGTCTCCGGAGAAGGGCAGCATATAAAAATCAAATTTAAAAAAAAAATCAAATTAAAGATGGGTAGACTTCAACTCTCAGAATTACGCAGCCAGCACAACTAACTGGGAAATTCTGGGAATTGAAATCCACCCATCTTAAAGTTACCTAGGTTGAGAAATAATGCTCTAGCCCAAACACCTAGACAAATAAGATCAAATACCCCATGTAAACACATCCTTTACTGCTGCCAGGCCTCACCAAGCTATTCCAAAATAGGATGTATCTGTCTATGACTATTACCAATCCTCCTGCATTAGTGATATATGGAGCTGAAAACCATCTAGACGTTGATGGCAAGGGGACTTGGGATGAAGTTGGTGATCAAGCTGATCACATGATCTGCAGCCCACCGTACTGGGAAGGACTGAATTGCAAAGCCACAGGAATGCTAGTGAAGCATGGTTAAGTCATCCATTTCTGCTGATTGTTTCGAAAAGTCCTTACGGATCATTTTTAGGATACAAGATGCATTCCACCCTGTGCAAAAGGCTGTAATCACGATATGAAACAATGCAGTGACCTGGAACATTTCTATGGATGAGCAAGCATATCCAGAAGACATTTTGCTTGCTTTGTGGGGAAGAAAAATTTCCCTGTGCTCTCCATACCTGCTGTACAAAAATAATAAGTCAAAAGGAAGAGTCAAAACAAGGTAAGGAAAGTCTGCAGAGTGTGGCTTATGGGGTTCTTTCCAACTCTTGTATTTTCAACTATGCAGAGTAGTGCCTCGCTGTGATAGTGTCCTCTTGTGTTGTATGAATTTGTGTCTGGGCAAGCTCTTTATTCTCTGATTTGTTCATATGGCTGGAAAAGATGGAGGAGAAGCCTTAGAACAGAGCAGTCGGCAACATTTCAGGCCCCTACCCAGTTGCATCTCCCATAGGAATGCTTCATCTACATTTATTTTGGAAGTTTTAGTTTTCTTCTCCATAGGTCCTAACCTGCTCCATTTTATTTTGAAACTCAACATTTCTTTTGCTAGCTTATCCCCCCCCCCCCGCCCCCATGCCGTATTTTATCCAGTTCCCTTCTGGACAGGCAGACAACAAGGGCAAGCTCTTCTCAGCTAGGACTCTAGCAAGAATAAAAGAAATATGGTTTAGTTACTCCAATTTCCAGAGTTAAACATCAAAGTAGAGAACTAGTAGATTCTTTGGAAGAATCCAGCCCTGAGCAGCATAGAATATAATCCTGTAACCCCAGAAGAGGACTCCCCCTCCAAAAGGCAGGATTTTGCATACCTAATTTAAATATGTATATGCAGATTTTGAAATAATTGTAAAACTTTCTTATTTTAGCCTTGATCAAATGAACCAATTTTATATTCCTTCATTTTACCTCTTAAAATCTTAATCTTTAGTTCATTCAAATATTGTCAAATATTGTTTGTTCTAGTCTTCTTTGTCACATCCCAGACAAGATTTCTATGAGGCTTTAAAAAATCCTCTTTTATAAATCCAACAAAAAGACATTATCCAGATCATTCTCATGGTTTATCATTTGTATTTCCCCAGTACAGAGTCTCTATTCAGTTAATTCTCTTAGCTTGTCATTTCTATTTCCACTTTAAATGCCTCCTCTGATTTACAATCCATTTTTTTTGTTAAAAAACCCCAATCTTTCTGATTCTACTATTTCTGCATCAAGCAAGATGTGTTTTACAGCTGCCATTTCTTCATTTAGCATCCTTTAAACATAGTTTATCTATAGAAGCAGATACTATTATTGATATTGTGGCTATTAATTTCTGGCCCTGTCCATCCAAGGTGTCTTTAATATTTCAAATGTTATAGTGTTTTTGTATCATTTCTAAAACCCAGTCCTAATCAAACTTAGGGAAGGTGGAGGTTTTTCGGTCTAGAATCTTTAATCCCTCTGGTGTCTTTAGTTCCTTTTATGACTTACAATAGACAAAATGATTTTGATTTCCATGAACCAATTTTTTTCTTTGAAAAAGAGCCTGGTGGCTCAGCAGACTAAAAAAAGCATTGTGATTAACACCAGCTGTCTGCAATTACTGTAAGTTCGAATCTCACCAGGCTCAAGGTTGACTCAGCCTTCCATCCTTTCTAAGGTAGGTTAAATGAGGACGCAGTTTGTGGGGCCAATAAGCTGACTTTGTATAAATATACAAAAGTATGAAGGCTATTGCTTAACACATTGTAAGCCGGCCTGAGTCTCCGGAGAAGGGCGGCATATAAATCAAATTAAAAATAAAAATAAACATAGTGGACCATATGAATGTGACTGTGTAACAAAAGCTAAATTTTTCAGAGGATCTTATTCTCTTGAATTGCATACTTAGTATATGGAATTTGACAACTGAACAGTGTTAATTGGATTCTCCATGCCCTCACTAGGGCTAAAAGATGGATACTTCAGCATTGGAAAAATAATTTTATGGCCAATTGACTCTTTTGAAGACCTAATTGCATTTGTTACTTATGATCAGATTGCCTATAGAGGCAGACTTTATATGGATAAGTATAATGAAATATGGCACTCGTTTACACAAAATACAGCAGGTTAAAATAAAAAAAGCAGCATAATTGTATAATTGTATTGGAAATCCACCCACCCACATTTGCATAATGTTTGTATTAAATAAGGGGCATGATGGATCAGGGGTTAAAGATGCTGAGCTTTCCAGCTGGCAACCCAGACTCGAGACTTGAGCACTGAGTGAAAAAGTGTGCTCCTGTTATTTAGAGCTGAGGTGGCGCAGTGGTTAGAGTGCAGTACTGCAGGCTATTTCAGCTGACTGCTAGCTGCAGTTCAGCAGATTGAATCTCACCGGCTCAAGGTTTGACTCGGCCTTCCATCCTTCCGAGGTGGGTAAAAGGAAGACCCAGATTGTTGGGGTAAATATGCTGTCTCTGTAAACGGCTTAGACAGGGATGTAAAAGCACTATGAAGCGGTATATAAGTCTAAGTGCTATTGCTATTTGCCCCAGCTCCTGCCCACCTAGCAGTTTGAAAGCATGCAAATGCAAGTAGATGAATAAGTACCACTTCAATGGGAAGTTAAAAGCATTCCATGCACTCGGCTTATAGTCATGCTGGCCATATGACCGCAGGAAATGTCTTCGGACACCGCTGGCTTCTTCAGTTGAGAAACGGATATCAGCACCATGCCCTAGAGCAGGGGTGTCAAACTCAGTTTCATTGAGGGCTACATCAGGGTTGTATTTGATGATGGGGGGAGGCAGGTGGGCGTGGCCAGGGTAGGCGTGGTCAGCTTAACATCATTTGTTTCAGGGGCACCTCCTGGAGCCTCCTACACTGCTCTGCCAGCACACGGCCTTCCCAAGCTCCGTTTTCACTAGCAGAGGTACCATGGGCTGGTCCTTCGCTGTCTCCAGGGCAGCCCGCAGGCCAGATCTAAGCACCCTGCAGGCCAGATCTGACCCGCGGGCCTTGAGTTTGACATCCCTGCCCTAGAATCAGACACAACTGGGCAGGGGAAACCTATACTTTCTTTTTGTATTAGATAATTATGTATAGAATTGTATCTGATTACTATTGTGTCAACGTTTTATACTTAATATTTTATTTTATTTTTGTTGTATTTTTTCCACTTACAGTATTTCTAAGCACTTATCTATTTTTGTGTTCTTGAGTTTTGTTCCTTTCTGTTGTGGAGGTTAATAAAATCAATGAACCATGAACCTTTGTCTCTATGAATTTATACTTTAACAAATGAGCCTTTAAATTATTTAACAGTAAATGTTTTTATTTACATAATAAAAACATAACAATATCTATACAATTAATAAACAGCACTTAGTTACTATTAGTTACTATTAGTTACTATGATTAATTATCCTGTCAGCTATATATCTATATCTATATCTATTCTCTCTAAGCTATGTTATCTATGACTATTCTTCCTCAGAAGAAATATTATTATAAATCACCAGAACTGCTCTTCTAACAGACTTCCAAACTGCTCACAGTTGTCTAACGGAAGATCCTAGAAGAGTTAAGACCTAAGACCAAATAGCTAAGACGAGTGAAGATCGAAGAGCAAAGAGTTTCTGACAAGAATCTCCTTTTATACTGCTAACTATGACAGTTAGGGTAGGACCCTGGAGATTCAAACATATTAGCTGCCCTCTGATTGGCTTACGTATCTGTCCATTCCAAAAGCCATTAATAGGCACAGCTATAGAGAAATATTTTTTTTTCTAACACTTTCCCTTCTCCCCTGCCCCCTCTTTCTGTTTGTTAATTAAAAGCAATAAAGCAATAAAAATTCTACTTCACCAAAAGCGGCTAGCTCACCAATACTCACCAGGATGTTGACCTCAAATGAATTATGCTTCTCACAAGCTTTAGGCATCCAAACCAGGGATCTAAGACAGGGGTCTCAAATTCAAGGTCCACAGGACAGATCCGGCCCACAGGGTGCTTAGATCTGGCCCAGGGGGCCGCCCTGAAAACAGAGAAGGACTGGCCCATGGTGCCTCTGCCAGGAAAAACGGAGCTCGGGAGGGCCGCACGCAGAGGGCTGCAGGAGGTTGTCACAGCCGAAAACGGAGCCTGTTTTCACTGGCAAAGGGCTGCAGGATGTTGAGCTGGCCACGCCCACCATGGCCATGCCCACTTTCCCTGCCCCCCCCCGAGGTCAAACACAACCCTGATGTGGCCCTCAATGAAATCGAGTTTGACACCCCTGATGTAAGAGGTTTCTTTGAATTCCGGGCACATCCTTTTTACTTCCATGTCATTTCCTTTTGTCTCAGTAAATGTTTCATCCAAATCCATAGAAATTAATAGGCACATGTCACAAAGCTGATTTTAATTGCAGCTTTTCTCCTCTTTTTAAATGAATATGTCTTCATTGGGGGAAAGTTATTTTTTTTCCCCCTCTCAGTCAATGCAGCCGTTTCAAAGTTCTTAAGGATAGTAAACAATCTCAACACAGATGCAATTTTATACATTAGGAGCCCTGTGGGTTAAACAATTACAAAGCAGCTTATCTCAAATGCAAAAAGCAATGAAAAGAAATTATCATTGGAACGTGGGAGTTTTATATTGTGCTAAGTGTTATGCAGTCTGCGGCGGGGAATTCTTTGCAGAAAAGGTTGTCATGCAAAAAAAATCAAATAATGATCTTGATTGTGTCATTCAGGATTAAACATTCACCTGGGGGTTAATCTGCCTAATTCCAGAATGATTGGAAGATTGCTAAGGAAATATCTCTAGCAGAAGGATCAGTGGCCATCCTGGAAAATACAAATGTAAGATGGATGACCAGAGATGGCAGAAGATGCTTGTAAATGAAGAAAGATATTTAATTATGTAGCCTTAATTTGGTTCATCTAACAAGATTCTAATAAAACATATGGGATAGTGAGACATGCCCAGTGGTGGTATTCAGCCAGTTCGGGAAAACCGGTAGTGGCGACCTGCGGGTGGGCCCGGCCACCTGCCCTGGCGCTATGCCGTCCTATTTAGCCATGTTTTCTAAGCCGTGCGCATGCATGCAAGCCGCGTGGGCTCACATTTTTGGTGTGCGGCAACCCGGTGGTAAAATTATGTGTAACCCACCTCTGTACATGCCCGTGGACTTCAAGGTTGAGAGTTATGCCTGCACAGGTCCCTTTGGCGCGTATCTGGAGTCTCTCTTCTTTATTAATGGGCACTTTTGCAAAATCTTAACTTGTTTTTATTTAAGTGGATCAATAGTTCTGGAATCCTCATTACAGCAAAATGTGGGGATTTCATTTACAGCAACAACACATCCTAAAACTCTTTCCTTTGTATGTTAAGCACACAGCAGAAAGCCATTTTGGGCACATTATATTCAATTATTTACTTTCCCCCTTTGAGAGCTATGCAGTTGCCTTCCCCCAGCTAGTTAGACTCACAAACACAGCAAAAACGAAAATGCACATCTGGTAATAGATCATGTATTTATATGTTTTAATTAGTGCTTATTCTCTTTAAGGCAATCTGAGCAATTTTGCTCAGGAAAAAAAAAATCGAGGCTTTGCATTTTCTAAATAGTACAGAACACGATTTGAAGACCAGACCATAGGAGTAACAAAATATTGGGGTATGCAAATCAGTTTAGGGCCAATTTAGATTGGAGATTTCATGATGGCATGATACAATTTAATTTGAAGGAATAAGATTTGATTGAAACCCATTTGAAATTCAAGATTAATTCAATGGATACTGTGTCTTATATTTAAATCCTATTGATTGGAATATATAATGATCTAAACTCAGCAGATAAATTCCTTGAGTTCTGGTGCAATGGATTTAGGAAACCTCTTCACATTCACTCTAAAGCAGTGTGTCCTTAGGCATTTCCAGATGTGTCAATTTCCCCAACCAACATGTTAATGCAGAGAATTCCGGAAGATCAATCTGGAAAAGGCAAAGGGCAGGAAACACTGATATAAACCCTAATAAACTTCCCAAAAGGAGAACCTCAAGCTCAAGCTCAACCCTTCCAAGACTGAGTGGCTGTGGCTCCCGGCATCCCGATATAGTCAGTTGACTCCATCACTGACTATTGGGGGCGAGTCTTTGGCCCCCACAGAAAGGGCTCGCAATCTGGGAGTCCTCCTGGATATGCAGCTGTCCTTGGAGGAACATCTGACGGCTGTAACCAGGGGGACCTTTTATCAGGTTTGCCTGATTCACCAGTTGCGGCCCTTTCTTGATCGGGATTCCCTGTGCACAGTCACTCACACTCTCGCCTTGACTACTGCAATGCTCTCTACATGGGGCTCCCCTTGAAGGGCACCCGGAGCTCCAGCTGGTCCAGAACGCAGCAGCGCAGGTAGTGACGGGAGCAGCATGGCGCTCCCATGTAACACCGCTCCTGCACGAGCTGCACTGGCTCCCGGTGGTCTTCCGGGTGCGCTTCAAGGTGTTGGTTATCACCTTTAAAGCGCTCCATGGCATAGTGCCTAGCTATCTTTGAGACCGCCTGCTGCTACCGACGACCTCCCATCGACCTGTGTGCTCCCACAGAGAGGGCTTCCTCAGGGTGCCATCAGCCAAACAATGTAGGCTGGTGACCCCCAGGGGGAGAGCCTTCTCTGTGGGGGCACCTACCCTCTGGAATCAGTTGCCCCCAGAGATAAGGAGAATCCAAGACCTCAGTGCCTTCCGCCGTGCCCTTAAAACCCTCTTTTTCCAGCAAGCCAGGCTGGTTTAAGAAGAAATTTTTAAATTTTTTAAATGTTTTAATTGGTTTGTGATTTTTAAATTTTTGGGCCAAATTTATATATATATTAATTGTTCTTAATATTTGTATTTCATGTTCTTAATTCTGGCTGTGCACCGCCCTGAGTCCTTAGGGAGAAGGGCGGTATATAAATTGAAAAATAAAAAATAAAATAAAATAAACCTCAAAACCCAACTGCAAAATCTGAAACCCAGAGTCACATACTGCCCCTAGGAACCTTGAATAGGAACCCTGGAAGTATAACCCTATAAGAGAGTTGGAAGTGACCTTGGAGTCCAATCCCCTGTTTAAGCAGGAGACCCTATCATTTCAGAAAAATGGCCTCCAGTGATGGAGTACCCACAACTGAAGCAACCTTTCCACTGGTTAATTGTTCTCATTGTTAAGAACTTTCTCCTTAGTTCTAGGTTGCTTCTCTCCTGCTTTAGTTTCCATCTGAAGGATGCAAACGAAGCGAAGCGAAGCGAAGCGAAGCTAAACTAAACTAAACTAAACTAAACTAAACTAAACTAAACTAAACTAAACTAAACTAAACTAAACTAAACTAAACTAAACTAAACTAAACTAAACTATCCATTCATTGTTTCTAGGTTTTTAAAAATCTGATACTGCTTGGAGAGATGTTCTGGGAAATTTTCTCCCCATGAAAAGTCTGCTCTAACATCTAGTGGAAAACTCACCTATTTATCCAGGTCCTTCAAATTTCAATGATAGAAAAATGTCTCCCCATAACTTTTTAATGAATTGGTTTTATTTTTAGTCAATATTGTTATATATTGTTTTAAAGTGTTTTAATTAAGTATTTGTACTTTTTATGAATTGTAAACAACTTTGGCAAGTTTCAGCATAGGAAGTGGAATGTAAAGCTCCTGAATGAAGTCAATTAACTCAGGCAAATGTAGATTTTGTCCTGGGCCTTTTCCTATTCTTGGAGTAAATTTCAGCCAGATTGATGAACTCAGTTACAGGAGGGAAGACTTGAAGGACCAGGATGGGCACAGATCATCCTGAAGAAAATCTATGCATGTGGTCCCTAAGAGTTGACCTCAGTTTGGTATCACATAATCAATTATTTCTGACAATGCTATTCCATCATCAATGGGGGTACTCCATCCTCCCAAAATTGTAGTTTTGATTTTGGCTTAGTGTACCATTAATGGGGAAGCATTGATGTTAAAAAAGACTCTAGTGGAATATCTCTTCAGCTGCATTTTTGAGTTACTTTTCCCAAATATTGTAGCTATTTTCCTTTCTATAAACCAGTGCCTAATGTTGGAATTATATTATATTATGCTGGCATGTAGGGATGCGGTGGCTCAGTGGCTCAGACACTGAGCTTGCCAATCGAAAGGTCGGCAGTTCAGTGGTTCGAATCCCTAGTGCCGCGTAATGGGGTGAGTTCCCATTACTTGTCCCAGCTTCTATCAACCTAGCAGTTCGAAAGCACGCAAAAAATGCAAGTAGAAAAATAGGGACCACCTTTGGTGGGAAGGTAACAGCATTCCGTGTGCCTTTGGCATTTAGTCATGCCAGCCACATGACTACGGAGACGTCTTCGAACAGTGCTGGCTCTTCGGTTTTGAAACGGAGATGTGCAGCACCCCCTAGAGTCAGGAATGACTAGCACATATGTGTGAGGGGAACCTTTACCTTTAATGTTGGAATCTCCCCATATTTAGAAAGATCCAAGCTTGGGAAAAAATATTGATCTATATTTCTATGGGCTAGAATTCAGGATTCCCCCCCCCACACACACACGCATCTTTCGGGTGTCTTCTTTGTGCCTAGAATTCTATCTTCTATCTTTCTAATGGTACTCTCAATGGAGTAGTTATTGATCCATGGTGAAGCAACAGAAGATGGACTGTTGACCCAGATCTATTGAGACGACACAAGGGAAATGCATACTAAAAATGTCACAGCAAATGTTCACGTGTTCGAGGAAATTCACAGAGTCTCATCAGGCAAGAAGGAAGATGATGGATGGAGTTACCACCCAACCTGTGACTTTCACCTCCAGTTGTCGCTGCTAACAAATTGCTTCCTAATTCAGTTCACTAGTTTCTTTCAGATGATACCCCCCCTTTACAATACTTCTTTCTACAGACAGGATCTTTACTTTAGTTACCAAAAATCTTCTTTTTCAGAACTTCCCAAGGGATGACACATTCTTCTGGCTAGAGAAAAGTTACTTTGACAAGTTTCAACTGTTTTATAACACACGTCTGTACCAAATTTTAGCAATTTCAAAAGAAGTGGCAGTAGAATGAGAATCAAATGACAAAATATGCATTCTGATGTGTTGCATCCTTAAAGCACTTGCATTGCAATATTTCACAGAAGCATGACTAAAGCATAGGCTAAAACATATGAAAAACGGTTGCAGGAACTGGGTATGTCTAGTTTAATGAAAAGAAGGACTAGGGGAGACATGATAGCGGTGTCAATATGATACCAATATCTCAGGAGCTGCCACAAAGAAGAGGGAGTCATGCTATTTTCCAAAGCACCTGAAGGTAGGACAAGAAACAATGGGTGGAAACTAATCAAGGAGAGAAGCAACCTAGAACTAAGGAGAAATTTCATGGCAGTTAGAACAATTAATCAGTGGAACAACTTGCCTCCAAAAGTTGTGAATGCTCCAACACTGGAAGTTTTTAAGAAGATGTTGGATAACCATTTGTCTGAAGTGATGTAGGGTTTCCTGTCTAAGCAGGGGGTTGGACTAGAGGACCTCCAAGGTCCCTTTCAACTCTTTTGTAACTTCAAATGTTCACTAAATGAACTGTTGTAAGTTGAGGACTAGCTGTACTTCTCTTCAATTGATTGATTTGGTACTTAAATTGATTTTGTACTTTTAGATAAGGGTAGTAGAAAAATGTTCAATAAATAAAACTAATATGCCAAAATGCCAGTAGGAAGACTATACTGTATAGCCAGCACATGTTTTAGACAGATATATCTTCTTAGAAGTAGCGTAGATCCAAAAATAGCCTCCTTGCTGATGCCCTCAATGCAGCCTATGCTAGGAGATACTGTTATTTATTTCCCATTAATCAAAGTCTTAAATCATAGTTCTACATTTCAGGATTGTCTCTCAGGTGAGTCCCATGTGTGCTTCTCAGGCCTAGAACAACATTTAGGTGTTGTTCTGACTTAGGCTTCCCAAGAGCATGGAGCAGACTCCTTGTCCCGACAAAATCCCCTTTTTATTAAGTTACTGTGAATTCCTCTCATTCACATCCAGCAAAGTCTTTCAAGGGAGAATTTACAGTCACAGACCTTATCTGGCTTGGAGAGCTGCCAGGCCGATATCTTCCAAACTTGGCAAGGAGTCATGGAGAGTCACGAACCAATTAAGCGAACTAATTGTCTCCTGCAAACTCCACTCCCCTTTTGCTCCTCTTTTATTCCCTATGGGAGGGGCCATTCACCGTCCACCTATGGCTTTACACCCGAGTCGACCCTTGTTCCTTAGCTGTTCCCTTCTCCTGGCAGCTTTGAGCATGCACATACTGGGAACAGGCTCCAGCTGTTCTTCTGCCCCATTGATGTCCAACTCCGAAGGCAGCTGACAACTGTCAGATGGCCCTGGACCCAGTGGTGCGATTCAGCCAGTTCACACCACTTCAGGAGAACCGGTTGTTAACTTTCTGAGCAGTTTGGCAAACTGGTTGTTGGAAGAAATAATTAGGGTAGAGAACTGATTGTTAAATTACTTGTATCCCACCACTGCCTGGACTCATCTCTGCCTCTGACGCAGAGCCATCATCAGAGCCTTCCCCAGACTCCAGGACTGGCCCATGTTCCTCCCCAACCTCCTCACTGTTTGAGTCTGCCACCAGCTCCGCTGGCCGCTGGCGGGCCACAACAGGTGTATGAAGTGGCCCTCAACACTTCAAAGCCACAGAAAGAGTTTATCAGCTGCATGTCAGCGTTCCAGAAAACCCCAACTCCGAGTAAAGATGCGGAAGCAAGCATTTTCCAAAGTTCTCTTTACTAGAATAGGTAAACTGGCACACTGGGGAAAACCCAAATCTGAAAAGCCCGGGTTTTCCCTCAGTAAGTCAAAACCCCCAAAACCATCACCTCACTCCCCAGTCGATCACATGCTCCAATCAACGTCCGTCCCATCTCTACCTAGCCCCCTGACCACTTCTTCTCTAGATGCTGGATCGCCCTGACCTTGACCGACAGGAAGAATGCTACTAAGTCTACTAACAACCCCTCTCCTTAATCCCCCCTCCTACTTTCCCACACATGAGAAGGTGGCAGCATTGAAGCTTCCGGCCTAATATGGCTTCCAAAGCTGACACTGCAAGTCACAACTAAATATCAAGGGAGTTACAAGGTACCATGCTGTACATACTGTATTAGCGAGGAAGTCAGCCATCAATCAGTTTTACAATGAGGACACAAACCAAAAGATTTCACAGCACAGTTGAAGGTTTTGAAAAAGATTTGTCTTCTGGTGTTGTTGCTTTTTTTTCATACACATTGTGAGAAACTTATGGCATTTTTTTTCTACAATCAACGATCTGCAGAAGCTATTTCCCTATTTGGAAAAGCCAATTTTTTTTTTTTATAAGCCAGTGAATTGCTCGTGTCCTAACTGCAGGTAGCAGAACTCCTTTCATTCAACTATCGCTGGCATGTGAAGAAATGAGCCATTTGAACCAGAAAAAAAAAAAAACAGGGATGAATGTGAGATTAGATAGACTTCCCTTAATTGTTTATCCTGATAGATGCTTCTTAGGTGGACTGCCTTTATTGATCTGATTTTGATAATGATTTTAAAGTCCTGAATTAATGTGAGATTGGCTCTGTAATTCAGAAAGAGCAGAGGCTAAAGTTTAATAAGACTCAATCAGGGATGTTGAGGGTTATTTTTCTTTCCGTGAACACACTCGGTTTCTGATTGCTTGACCTACAAAATGTCTGTGTTTTTGCAGGAACAGATGTACTTGAGGGAGTAGCAAATGGTTAAGCATTTATATGATATCTTTTGTGACAGAAATGGGGGGGGGAACCCTAATCTCCAGCTCCCAGTATACAATTGAGGCTGAGAGTTACTCCTAAATATGACCCATTTAGAATGGCAAAGAATGATCTCCCAAAAATAATTTTACTTGACACGCACCTGAAAATAAAAAACACACCCCTTAAAGATTAGTGTCTTATGCCTTGCTAGCCAGGAAGAAGGTTGATGCTTTAGGATTATCGCCGAGAATATTTTTGCTGGCTATGTATACCTCTAGACCTATAACCTTCTATAAATTACATACATACATACATACATACATACATACATACATACATACTGTACATATATTAGAATTTGTCAAACAAAAATGATAACAAGAATAAAAGAATAAAAATACAATGACAGGGATGATAGGCATGTTAGTGGACTTATGCACGCCCCCTCTACTGATCACTTAAGTATGATGTAAGGTCCACAGAAGTCAATTTGTGACTGAAACCGTGAAAATTTGTAGCTGAAGCAACCAAATCAGGTAGAGCATTCCAGACTTTGACAACTCTAGTATCATATTTTTTTATAGTCAAGTTTCATTTTATATATACAGTATGTGTGCACACACACACACAGCTTCCCTAAAAATAAGACCGAACCGGAAAATAAGCCCTAGCATGATTTTTCAGGATGCTCGTAATATAAACCCTACCCCAAAAATAAGCCTCAGTTAAGATCGTCAGCAGATGGAGGCATTTAGTACTGTATTTCCCCCAAAATAAGACCTAACCGGAAAATAAGCCATAATGCGTCTTTTGGAACAAAATTTAATATAAGACCCGGTCTTATTTTGGGGAAAACACAGTATATGTATGTATATATGTATGTATGTATGTATGTATGTATGTATGTATGTATATGTATATGTATATGTATATGTATATGTATATGTATATGTATAATGTATGTATATGTATATATATGTATATGTATAGCCATTTCATCATTATCATTCTAGCCATTGTTTATCTCCTGCAAGATGAAGGCCTCTTCCTCATGTTTCCAACCTATACTGTCCCAAACTTTCTATTTATTCTAATTTTTTAAAAAAGACTTTATGACATTTTTATACCCACTCACTGTTCAATGTTACATATCCATGTTTCTGAAAGTAGGCAATACCGCCCCCTGGAGGGCCTTTGAATTATTCAGAGAGGTGTTAGGCATTAAGGGAGTGATGGGGGGGGGGCATTTGATGGGAACGGGGTGACAGGATGGATGATTAGGATTAAAATAACAGAAAATTATGCATAATTTACCCAACAAATTTTATTGTGTAATTCACACAATATTTTGTCTGTGTGTGTGTGTGTACTGTATATATAATAATGAAAAATGTAGCCCATTTGTCCTCAAAAGTCCAGGAACTTTAACACCTAGTGCAGTCTGTGTTCACCCAGAGAATAACTGATCCATTATTGATTTCTGTTTAGACTGGTTTGGGGCATTTTTGTTCACCTAAAGAGTCCTGACCAATGAGAAGTTGTTATCTGATGGCGTTAAAGGTCTTATTGCAGGATATAAGCTATTCTTATTATTTTTATCTGTTCACCGCACCAACCTCTTTGGAAATTGTTTACTAAGCAGAAGACAACAGAATTGATCAAGGTTTAAATAAAAGAATTTGGAGGGAGGGTTTTATTTGCATTTACCGAGTTTGGATGACTTCCCATCTTCCAGATAGAGAGATATGCGCATAAACAGAAGACTATAATTTTGAGGGGAAACCATACTAGGATTCTTCCTTTGATTTAGGAGTCTGAAGGTTTCCTTTTTGTATAGAGAAGCATTTGACCACATAACCCACATTGGCAATTAGTGGTAAATCCAGGGGTGGGCTGCTTGGGGTTCGCAGGGGTTTGAGAGAACCTCTAGCTAAGATTCTGTACATTTCAAAGAACCCCCAAATCCCACTCTTGACTGGCCCTGTCCACCCCACCCCGCCCCTCCCAGGAGTCCCCACGTGGCCCGTTTTGGATGCAGGTAAGTGCAGGGCACGAATGGAGGCTCGGGAAGGATGAAAAACAGGCCTACCAGAAGTCGGGGAGGCCCATTTCCGGCCTCCAGATGGCTTCTGGAGCCCGGGGAGGCTGTTTTCTCCTTCCCGGAGGCTTGAGGAAAACCTCGAGAGCTCGGGGAGGGCAAAAACGGACCACCACTCCCCGCCGTGGTGGAGGAGGCTGACTAGGCCATTCCCACCATGGCCACGCCCACCCAACAACTGGGCAGAGAACCCCTTGCTAAAAAAATTTGAAGCCCACCCCTGGGTAAGTCCCAGGTCTACATTCCTATGCTACCCCAGCAAGAAGGCCCATTTGCCAATATAAGGGTGGGCCATCCTTTTCTCTTATTCCCTACTAAGCATGTCAGCTATTTCCTTTAACTCTGTATCAATACCATGGTTAATTTACAGGGCAATAAAAGTTAATTAATGCTGTAGTTACAAGCCCATTACAATGTAATTATTGTTTAATTGGATTATAACTTATGTAATTTTCAACAAAGTGCTTATTGCTTCTGTAGTAAAACAGAAGAAGATATTTACAAAGTGATTAATTGTCACTTTCCGCAAGCAGCCAGCGATGCTTAGAAGAGGCACAAATGCTCTGGTTTTCAGTATTTTTATTCTTTCAGACAGTAAGCCTCTTCCAGACATGTTAGCAGTCTGTTCCTCCAGCTCAGAGAGCAAGTTTTTTTTTTTTAAAAAAAAAATCTATTTCTATTAATGAATTGTTCCTTATGCTAACATATTTGTGTATTCTCCGAAACCTTGATAGAGCATTTCCCTCGAGAAGTCAAACTGCTCACGTAATTCGTTTTTAGAATCCTAAGAAGTTATTCAAACCGAATCCCAAATAGTTGGGCCCCTCTCAAATTGCTCAGAAAGCTGCTGCATGAGTGGACTGTCAGAAGAAATATCCATCTGGTTCAGTTCCAAGCCGGGAGAAAGACACTGGAAACATGGAGGCTGATTGGAAAGAGGGTCTAATGGTGAACAGAACCACCAAGCACATGGTCCTGGAGCAGCTGAACACATGGAGTTGAGAATGAGCGGAATTTATACCTTCTTTTGGACTTTGCACTTTAACTTCCTGTTCCTGTGCAAGAACATGTATTCTGTTGGCTGTTGTCAGACTCCTATGGGGTCCTGTTTGTCTGAGCTCCCAGGTTTGGTTGACGTTTGCTGGGTGATGCAATGTCCTTAGGAGATTGCAATGCAGTGAGCTCTGTGTCTTCTGCTAAATGGTCCTATTATGTCCTGAAGGGCCATGTCTTAATCCTATCACCCTGGAGCTGAAGGTCTTTTGTCTTGTAGATAAGCTGGCTCAGTCCTGCTGGGGCTATTAAGAAAAAGCATGTTGAAATATAATATCCTGCCTTTTTAAACATTTCCCAAAGTATTTCATTCTTCTAGGAGGGGTGGCTTCCCTCAGGACACACAAGCACATCCTCCTGAGCAGAGCTCAAAGATGTTGGTAAAAAATTCCAGCAGGATTTTTAAGCATCTTGCAGCTCCTTTTGGATTCTAGTTGACTCAGGTTAGTGGAGGAGGAGGAGGAGGAGGAGGAGGAGGAGGAGGAGGAGGAGGTGGTGTTGGTGGTAAAGGTGAAGGAAGTCATTGTTTTTTTTTAAGTACCATATGATGACAATGGAAAAAAGGACATCTCTCAATAGAACATGAAATGAATAGTTTTTTACTCTGTTTGTCCTTTCTAAACGTATGAGACTCTACCCATTAGACAAATGTGTCTCGTCTCCCATGCATTCAGAAAAGAAAGGAGGGAGGGAGGGAGGGAGGGAGGGAGGGAGGGAGGGAAGGAAGGAAGGAAGGAAGGAAGGAAGGAAGGAAGGAAGGAAGGAAGGAAGGAAGGAAGGAAGGAAGGAAGGAAGGAAGGGGAAGGACAACAAGCACAAATTATCACATTGGGTGATGTAGGTAGTCCTCAAATAAGACCTCAATTGGGATTGGAATTTCTGTCATAAATTGAGTCATTGCAGGCATAAGTCAAATCTTGTGGCCATAAAGAGGAACCCAGATTAATCAAAAGGATATTTTCCCCGTTGCTATTTTTCTTTGTGCCAGAAACTGCCAAAATGTCACAAATCACGAACATGTGACCATGGGACTCTGCAACCAGTCATAACTACAAGTCAGTTGCCAAGTGCCCAAATTGCAATCATGTGACCACGGGGTGAAGCAATGGTTGCAAGTTTGATTTTAGGTCATAACTGACTTTTTTGTGAAGTTGTCATTAACTGAGCCATCATTTTTAAAAATGGTCATAAGTCAGAGACTGCCTGTGGATGACTTTCTCGCTTAAGCACAGTAGCAATCACCAAGACAATGGCTCATTCTGGATGTGCCTTCTGGTTCTATGTTTCTCCCTATCTCAGCTATAAGACAGCCAGATGTCATTGAGTAATGGGGCATGTGGCTATTATGCTGCCATTGGCTTGCAATTTGATTGAAAATAATAGGGATTTCCCCAGAATGAAAATTTGAAAAAGGAAGGAAAAACTCATTCCTGTTTGGGGTTGAGGGAGCTGTTCTCTTTTCTTAGCCAAACAACAAAACTTCCAAGCTATTATTTCAACTTTACTCTGGGGAATTAACAACTTCTTATACAATGCCTGAAATACATTGTTCAGTGCAACCCCTCTGCCAGACCCCCAACCCCACCCCCCCAGACACACACATACCATTTATCAGAAATTCATTCACTTGTAAATATGATGTATCAGGAGTGGGCTTCAAAAATTTCAGCAATGGGTTCTCTGTCCGGTTGCTGGGTGGGCGTGGCCATGGTGGGCGTGGCCTAGTCAGCCTCCTGCACCATGGGAGGGGCATTTTCACCTTCCCCAGGCTCCAAAGGTTTTCCTCGGGCCTCTGGGAGGGCAAAAAGGGCCTCCCCCTGCCTCCCTCCTCCTCCTTCCGGGAGGCCCATTTTTCCCACTCTCCGAGCCTCCGTGTGGGCCCTGCACTTACCTCGCATCCAAAACGGGCCATGTGGAGACTCCTGGCAGGGTGGGGTGGGCGGGGCCATCCAGGGGTGGGATTTGGAGGTTCTCCAATCCAACCATAATGTTAGCTATGGGTTCTACCAAACCTGTGCAAACCTGTAGCAGGCCACCCCTGTGATGTATGCTGTTAAGTATAAGCAATGTTCCTCCATTGCTTACATAGGCCAAGCAAGCCAAGCTCAAAAGAACAAACAAAAGAACAACAAACTCACCAGATGTTGTGGCCCGCCAGTGGCCTGCGCGGATCGTGGCTGATCCCGACGATGAGGAGGCTGGTGTGGTGACGCGCCAGCAGCCGGCACAGCCGGCGCTCGCGTCAGACAGCGAGGAGGCTGAAGAGGATGTGGTGCCAGAGGCAGAGACTCAGCCAGGGCCTTCAGAACCTCCAGAGGCTCCTTCAAGTGGAGAGAGCGAAGTGGAGGAGCCTCTTCTCAATGCTGCTCGAGCACGCAGGGCTGCCAAAAGGCAGGAGTGGCTACTCAGGAGGAGGAAGTCTCCTTGAGAGTAAGGTTTGAGGATAATTAGCCACTCCCTTAGCCTATTTAAGTCACACGCAGTTAGTAAGTTTCTTGCTGGAAACAACTTGTAATTTTCATCAGAGCATTTTTGGAAAAGTCTTATCGTATTTTGTTTTCTGGGCTGGCTGCCAACCTTTGCCGGACTTTGGTTTATTCTTGCTACTTAATAAATTTGATAAGGACCGTTGGTGTGTGTCAATATCCTCGGAAATCCGGAGCTGGGGCAGAACACCAGGCATTAGCATAGCCACATTTGAAAGTAATAACATTTTCAGGCTCCTGGGAGAGATATTCCTTCATTTTGCTGGGTGAAGCTCGTTAACAAATTTGAGATTATGGAATTTAGAAGCACATAATATTGGGATGCTTGTTTCCCACCACCACAAAATGCTTTTTGCTTGTTTTGTGCTATGCTACACTTCTATGGTATAGTGAATGGTTGAGATATTTTCACAGCCAACTGTCAGCCCCGAAGGCAAGACAACATGTTCAACTGTTTGAATCAACACCTTCAAGAGAGACAGATGCTTATCTGAGGAAACTCACGCCGCCTCTTTCCCTTCTGGAGAGGAATAAGCCAGTGTCTTTTTTACTAAGCCCCCCCACCCCAAAAAATAAGTAAAGTAAATTGTTCTTGAACCTCTGATTAAAGTCAGGAAATCCAGGGGGAAAAAAGGGAATTGTTTGGCTCAGGGATTCTATTTGCTTCTGAGGACCAGGAAACAAGATAAATTTGAAATCAACATTATGATTTTTTTGCTTTAATCCAGTAAAACTATATGGCCCAGTTCAGTGGTGGGCTGCTGCCGGTTCGGACCAGTTCAGGTGAACTGGTAATTCCGATGATCAGCTGGCCCCACCCACCCGCCTCCGCCCTATCCTGTCCTATATTTCCTTCTTTCTGGCTCAGCTGATTCGTGCAACACAGCTGATTTCCGCGCCTCCGCTGTTCTACTTACCAGGGTTGCCTTAGAAGGTAAGCAGCTGAGCTTCGAATTACTGTATTTTGAACACTGCGTGCAAGTATGTTAGGCACGTGAGCGTGCAAAGCATGCGTGCGTGTGCACAGGGCGGGCTCACCAAACCGGGTGTTAAACTGTTGCAGCCCACCACTGGCCCAGTTGATGTAATGGTTAAGCACCTGGCTAGCAACTAGGAGTCTGCAAATTCTAGTCCCATCTGAGGTACAAAGCCAGCTGGGTCAGTTTGGGCCAGTCACACTCTCTCAACCCTAAGAATAAGGCAATGGAAATTTACTATTGAAAAATCTTGCTAAGAAAACCTCAGGGAGAAGCAGTTTGGTGCAGCACTAGGCTAGAAACCAGGATAGTGTGAGTTCTAGTCCTACCTTAGGCACAAAATCAACCGGGTGACTTTGAGCCAGTCACTCTTTCTAAGAAGAAGACAAGGGCAAATCATTTCTGAAATCTTGCCACGCAAAGATCTAGATTCTCACCTGGAAATCACCTTACAGCAGGGGTCTCCAAACTTGGCAACTGTAAGACTTAGGGACTTCAATTCCCAAAATTCCTCAGCCAGCATGACTAGCTGAGGAATTCTGGGAGTTGAAGCCCACAAGTCTTAAATTTGCAAAGTTTGAAGACTCCTGCCTTACAGTCAACACTGACTGGAAGACACAAGATGAAGTTGATAATAATGTCTGATTTATAGCCTCACACGTTTTATTTTCTCTGGGTAAATTCACTTATTATATGTTTGTTGCATCTTAGTTTCTCTGTGCAACAGAGTCCCTTATGGAAATGTCCTTTAAGATGCCATCTGTGGTTTCTGCTGTATATTTATTTCCTCTAACAGTGACTGTTTTTACATACAACCATTGAAATTTAAAAAGGACTCTTAAACTTCTGTGTTTCCTGATAGATTGTTTTTCAATAAAGCTTTATTGTAGTTAACCCTTGTGAGATCAGCGTAACCCCCAAGGAAGAAGGGCCACGTTTATTAATCAGAGGCCTCAACATTTCAAAGCCATGAAGTCATGTTGTATAATTTATTTCAGCTTTTTAGTTTTTTTCTGTTTTATTTGCCAACAAGGCATACAAACTGTGGTATCTCAAACTATTTCATAGACTGGAATTAAAGGGGAAAACGCCAGTTAATGTCATTCCCCTCAGTAGACATGTCTTCAATTATAACTGCAACTGTGCTGTACGTCCCTGGATCCATTTCTTATACAGGTAGTCCTTAACTTACAACCACAATTGAAAACCCCCCTCCCAAATTTATGTTGCTAAATGAGAAATTTGTTAAGTGAGTTTCCCCCCACTTTACAACTTTTCTTGACCTATTTGTTAAGTGAATCATTGCAGTTGTTAAGTTGGTCACTTGGTTGTTAAGTGAATCTGGCTTCCCCATTGACTTTGCTTGTCAGAAGGTCACAAAAGATAATCACATAACCCCAGGGACACCACAACCGTCATAAATATGAGCCAGTTGCCAAGCATCCAAATGTAAATCACGTGACCATGGAGATGCTGCAAAGGTTGTTATGTGAAAAATGGTCTTAAGTGACTTTTTTCAGTGCCGTTGGAACTTTGAACTGTTGTTAAGTCGAGGACTACCTGTAGTGAGCTGGTAGTTACATTTGATGTTATAGCTTTGCAATAAGTTTCAGTGCAGGCAACCTTACTCTGTTGTTTTTATGCTGTTCTAGATCAGAGGTATCAAACTCAATTTCATTGAGGGCCGCATCAGGATTGTGTTTGACCTCGGGGCGGTGGGGTAAGCATGGCCTGGGTGGGCGTGGCCAGGGTGGGCGTGGCCAGCTCAATGTCACTAGTGTCGGGGGCATCTGTGGTGGCCAAGTGCTAAGGCAGGACTTCCCTCAGACCCTACCTCACTCTCATTATAGTCTTCCTTCTTTCTTTCTTTCTTTCCTTCCTTCCTTCCTTCCTTCCTTCCTTCCTTCCTTCCTTCCTTCCTTCCTTCCTTCCTTCCTTTTCTTCTTTTTCCTTCCCTGTTTCTTCTCCTTTGTTCTTCCTTCCCCTCTTCCCTTCTTTTTCTTTTTCTTTCCTCTTTCCCTTTCTCCTTTCCTGTCATTTCTTGCATGTTTAAATGCAAAAGGGGAAACGTTTCTCCTTTTGTTTTCTTTTTAGTTCGTTTTGCTAGCCCTCTGCGAGCAAAAATGGAGCCCTGGCCCCATTTTTGACTATGACAATCTCCAGCCTTCTGCCAGCGAAAACGGAGCTCGGGGGGTGCAAACGGCCCTCCCTAGCTCCGTTTTCAGTGGCAGAGGCACCACAGGCTGGTCCTTTGCTGTTTCCAGGGCAGTCCCATGGGCCAGATCTAAGCACCCCACTGGCCAGATCTGACCTGCGGGCATGGGTTTGACACCTCTGTTCTAGATGCTCAGTGTCAGGCTTCGTTGTTATCTCCAAATAAATGAATTTCCAAACGCCCGATCTTTGAGGAAATTTTTCTCTTTATTGAGCATAACGAACTGACCCTGACTCAATGCGTAGTTAGCACTGAACTTCCCCCCCCCCAAACCCTCTCTTTCCGGTTCCCAATTCTCTGCATCTCATTGGCCATCTTCCAAGTCACTCTTCTCATCCCATCTCCGTCAGTTCACAGGAATGTCTCCCCCCCCATCCCATCTCTGTGGAGACAGTTATTCAGGGGAATTAAGTAGGTGAAAGTTCAAGCCTCTCTTCTCTGTCCTTATGGCAGCTTGGAAGCTGACATCCAGTTGTTCTTCATTTGCTCTTGTTTTTTAGGATTTGTTCTTTCTGAGGAAAACATAGAGGAGAGGTCCCTGGTTTGGAAATGAGAGCAGTTCAATAGCAATACTGACTTCCTCTACTGGCCACTTCTCTTGGTTTGTTCCTAATGGTTGAGCCACTTCTGGAAAAAATGTATATTCTTTGCCCTGTCTGGACCCTTGCAGTTCTTCCAATTCTACTTCTGTGAATGCTTTGTTTCAGATTATAAATGAACACTGATCCACTAGTTAACCATGTAATGAAAAGAATGTCAGGGTTCCAAGTAACATCCCCAACGAAAGAAAACTCTGAGGCTTGAGTTTCCTCAAAGTTACATTTTATTAGAGATGTCATATTGGCACATCTGGGAAAACCTGAATCTGAAAACTTCCAGGTTTTCCACCCAAAGGAAAGTCCAAATCCCTGCCCAACAGCCAGAAATCCATCACATGGTCCAATCAAAGCACCGTCTCAACTGGAGATGCCTCCCAGTTCCAGCCTCCCAGGTGCAGGGCAAGATGTCCTTGGACCTCTGAGAAAAGAATATTATGGCTATGTATCATCCATGCTCCACACAATCCCCCTCCCAGTTTCCCACAGTAATAAATGTGGCAGGTCTGAAGGCCCAATACAAAAGATGGCTTCCAGGCCTGAGAAAGGCAATGTTTCTTCTTCTATTGCTGAATTTCAACAAATATTTTTTTGTGGAGTTTTGAGTTTTGAGTGGCTGAAAGGAGAGATAGATTCCTGTTTGCCACAAAAACCAGCCAGTGACTCAAATTTTTAGTAAAATAGAAAGTGGTATCCTCAACAGAGTTTGATTATTGTGTATATCTAACTCATTATATCTTTAATTCATTGCTGTTTTAGAAGATGAGGCCACAGTCTGCTGATTTTTCCCAATTATTTTTGTTCTCGGTTCTGCTCTTACATTTCAGAATCATGGACGTGGGGAACGGAGAGGAAAATAAAGCCTGGAGAATTTGCAATTTTCATTTTTCAAGGCACCGGGTTAATGTAAAACTCCAAAGAGAATCTCTAGGTAGTATTCAGGATAATCTCCATCTCTGGTAATTTACTTTATTTTCCCATTCAATATCAGGTTTGATGATACCATTTTCTCCTCCTCTGTTAGTATTCTCCTCCTCCTCCTCCTCCTCCTCCTCCTCCTCCTCCTCCTCCTCCTCCTTCTCTGTTGCGTAATTTTGAGGATCAGACTCAATAAATGATTCAGGAACAAAGTATTTAAACAAAGCACTATTTATTTACAGTAGGCATTCTATATTCTCTGAATGATCGTAGATAGAAGCAAGTGGGAGGTCCATACGTCTCCTTTTATATCAAAGAGGCGGAGTAATGGATGGGAGTGGTTACATATGAATACATTAAGAAGGAGATATAAATTAACCCCTGATATTCTGTGAACATACATTTTCCTCATTTGAGAATAAGGCATTTACTTGTGACAAATCCCCTTCTAAATGCCGATTCAATATACAACAATAATTACATTCAGATTCAGAACAATATAAAACTTGTAGTTTAGAAGTTAAATATTTGTGTTGTTTAGATGGTAAAGGCTTAGTCAATATGTCAGCTATTTGTTCTGAGGTTTCGCAGTGAACGGCTTTAATAAATCCATCTTGTGATAATTGTCTTACGTGTTTGAATTTGATATCTATATGTCTGGATCTTTGACCAATAGCATCAGATCTAAATATCTCAATAGCAGCTTTGTTATCTTCATGTATGATAAATGGTAATGAAGGATTTTTCCAAACATCTGATAATAAATCATTAAACCATACAAGATTATTGGAGGCTTTAGACAAACAAACATATTCTGCCTCGGTTGTTGATGTGGCTACTAAATCTTGTTTTCCAGTATACCAGTAGACTGGACAATTGTTAAGAAAGAATATATAACCTGAGGTGCTTTTTCTGCATTTAGTGTCACCTGCCCAATCCGCATCAGTGTAACAAGTGAGGATGGGCTCTTTAATATTATTGGGTTCCAGTAGTAAGCAGAAGTCTAAGCTGTGCTTTAAATACCTTAATATTCGTTTAACGGCTTCCCAATGATACATTAAGGGTTTACCAACATATCTGGATAACAGATTGAGGGGTAAAGCAATATCAGGTCTAGTCCAATTAGATATATACAAAAGGGAACCAATAACTGATCTGTAAAGTGTATTATCTTTAAATTCAGGGGATGATTCATCCATGTTTCTTAAAAAATCGGCCTGCATTGGGGTATCACAAGTTTTGGCATCATTCAAATTACATTTGTTCAGGAGTTCTATAATTTTATCTTTTTGAGAAAGTTTAAATCCTTTTTTAGTTTTACTGATTTGAACTCCAAGATATTTGTTTACTTTTCCCAATGATTTTAAAGAAAAATGTTCATTTAGTTTTGTTACAAATGTATCTCTTTTCTCTTTGTGTTTACCAATATATAAAATATCATCCACATAAATTAACACAAATTCTAATGAGTCACCTTCTTTTTTAACAAAGAAACAATTATCTGCAGTTGTGGCATTAAAATTCATAGTTTTGAGTATGTTGACTAAACATTCATACCAACGTTTGCCAGATTGTTTTAGCCCGTACAAACTTTTATTTAATAACCAAGTTTCATTTTTGTTTGTGTATTGGCTATGAGGAGCTCTTACATATATCTCTTTGTCGAGCTTTGCGTGTAAATACGCGGTCTGTATGTCATATTGAAAGACATCAAGATTAAGTGCAGATGCTATAACTAAAGCTGTCTTAACACTCTCAGTCCTTACTGTGGGAGAGTATGTGTCTGTGTAATCCTCAGGATACTTTTGAGCATAACCCTGTGCAACTAATCTAGCTTTATATAAAGTGTTGCCTCCTTCCAGATTTTTAATTTTGAATATCCACCTGGTGCCTATAATAGTTTTGTCCTTAGGTGCATGAGTAGGTGTAAATACATTTAATTCTCGCAAACTGTCCATTTCTTTGGCCATGGCTAATTCCCATTTTTTTCTTTCTTCAATGGGGAGCTTTAATACTTCCTCGTATGTGTTGGGTGTTGGTGTTTCATTATTCATGTACATTATGTAATCCTTGTATTTACTTGGCACCTGATTTCTGTTACATCTGATTGTTTTTTCTGGTTTGCTATCGTTATCGTGTAGATATCTTGCCTCCTTTTTTGTCAATGAATCTGTTTTTATTCTGGGGTGACTATTTGTCCATGTTTTACTTTTGTTTTCATGTGCATTGTGATTGAGTTCTTCTCTATCTACTTTGTCTTGATGTTCAGTATCTGTTTTTGTAGTTGGGAATATTTCATTAAGATGTATTTTAGACCAATTGGCCTGTTCATGAAATACAGCTGTTCTAGAAATTATGAATTTGTTGTTATTATCAATAAATCTGTACCCTTTTGTGCCTGTTTCGTATCCCATGAATCTAAGTCTTCTGGATACGTTCTCTTCTTTACGCCTCAATTGTTTTGGTATGTGTACATCCGCTGTGACTCCAAATATGTGCATGTGTGTTATCTTAGGTTTTCTATTATACATTAGTTCATATGGCGTTTTGTTTACAATGCTGGACCAAGTTCTGTTTTGAGTATAATTGGAATATAGTAATGCTTCTGACCAGAATTGTTTTCCTAAGCCAGCATCTTCTAATGTACACCTAATCATGGTTTGTAGTGTCGAGTTCTTTCGTTCTACCACTCCATTTTGGAATGCAGAGAAAGGGCTAGATGTGAAATGTAGCATTCCTTTGTTTTTTAGCCATTGGGAGAATTCTTTTGACATGAATTCAGATCCCCTGTCTGTCATGATTTGTTTTATTTTAATATTATGTTGTGTTTCTACACGTTTGTAAAACTCTTTAAATTTTTGAAATGTTTCATCTTTGTGTTTCAAAGTATAGACAAATCCATAACGACTATAGTCATCTACAATAGTTAGAAAATATCGTTTTCTATATGTGATTGATGGGGTTAATGGACCAACTAGATCCATATGTACCAGATCAAAAATGTGATTAGTTGATCTTGTTGCCTTTTTTGGCTTGGGATTAGTTCTCAGAACTAATACTGAGCATTCCAAATAATTTTTACAATTTTTTATTTTGACACCTTCAGCATGTTCAATCATTTTTTGTACTACAGGAAAACTAGCATGTCCCAACTTTCTATGTAATATGTGTGCACATTCATCGTGGATTGGTGTTCCAATCGTAGGTTTTTTGTTATTGAGTGTGTCATTAATAGATGTGTTTTTGTGATTGTGATTTGTTTCATGTTCCTCATTATCACTATTGCTATTGTCTTCATTCTCTATGTTAGTGTCATCTTCCATGTTTGAATCAATATTGTGTAGCCATTTTTCTTCTGTGACTAAATATGGTAGACCCCCTTTGATAACCACACTACCCAAATTTGTTTTGTTTTTCTCTAGTGTTGCTTTTCCTTTTGAGAATACTATATTTATGTCAGAATCTCTACTTAGTTTTATTGCACTAAGTATGTTATGAGGTATTTCTGGTATTAATAATACCCCCTCTATTTTCCCTAGACCAGGTAAGTTTACATTTCCTCTTCCAATAACTTGGACCTTTTCTTGATTGGCTACCTTAATTACAAATTTATCTTCTATAAAAGAAGATAGTATTTTTTTGTCATGTGTTGTGTGATTAGTTGCTCCAGAATCAATGAGCCAAGCATTACCCTTGAATCCTGTGTGTTAGTTATATTATGTTTATCTAATCCATTTAATGATCCAGACTTTCTATCTCTTGAATTATCTCTGCCCCCTCTACGCTCTCTAAAATTAGGTGAGTTTCTATATCTATGTCTGTCAATAGACTATTGTCTGTTATGATATCTGCTTCTATAGTCATGTTTTTGTCTTTCTCTAAGAAATTTAGGACAATCTCTTCTACAATGTTCTTTGGATTCACAATTATAACATTCAATTGATTCTCGATATTTTTCTTGAAATACTACTCTCTTACTTTGTCTATGTTCTATGTGTGTATTACAGCGGCTTTTTCTTAAATTATCTTCAGCTATTAGCTTATTTGATAAATTTTCTATGGATAAGTATCCCAAATTAATTGTGTCTAAATGCGATATGTAGTTATCCCACGATGGGTCTAATGAATTAATGATAACACTTTTCATTGTTTGATCTGAAATTATCTCTCCCCTTAAATGTAGCTCTGCTCTGATTTTGTTTAGAGATATTAAATGTTCACTTATAGTAACCCCAAGTTTTATCCTAGCTGAGAAGAAATCTTTAGACATTCTTGTAGTGGTTGCTACACTTTCACTATGAAACAATTTAAACATGCAGTGAATAATCTCTGAGACAGTCAAGTTATGCTTAATACTATGATACATAGCAGGAGATATACTAGATATTAATAAGTAGAATGCTCTGTGATGCAGGCAGTCCAATTTTAGAGTCCAAGGCCTTTTGGGGGGGTTAGTTATAAAAAATAATAAGTTCTCTTTTAGAAAAACAACATGAAGTTGTTGACACCATTCTTGTAAATTAATACCATCTATTCTCAGTTTTGGGAAATCATTGGGCAAGTTCCCAATATTATTTGTTCCATTACTTACAACTAGAGGTTGTCCATGATCTTGTAAATGTTGATAGTTGCAGAATGGTGTGGGTATGCTCGCAACGAGTCTGAATGGTTCTCTCTGTTCTTCATGTCCTCCGTAGTTGTCTGCGTGTGTTTGCGCATGCACGTTGCTCATTTCGCTTCTGAAGCTGTCGGGAGAGGTTCTCATTGCTGTAGCTCCCTCGTAGTGTTCTTCCTCCGATGACTCGGTCTCTGGCTCGATCTTGGGTGTCCAGGTGACGACTGGCGCTTGCTTCTTTTCGCTGAAGTTGTTCTTGTTGAGGTCTCTGGCCCCTGGAATCGTCTGCAGCGTGGGGGAGTATTTACAGGGTTCTCTGGGCTCAGGCGTTGGTGCTCTCGCCGTTTGGATAGAAGCGGGTAGATTCCGAGACGTTTGCTTGCTTGCTTGCCTTTTCTTTATTCTTTGATCGCCAGCTTTCGTTGGTTCTTTTGTAATTTTTA
This sequence comes from Pituophis catenifer annectens, assembly GCF_029215685.1. Classification (NCBI taxonomy): domain Eukaryota; kingdom Metazoa; phylum Chordata; class Lepidosauria; order Squamata; family Colubridae; genus Pituophis; species Pituophis catenifer. The sequence continues at coordinate 75,354,198 of NW_027256886.1, read as the reverse complement.
AATTCGGGCCGAATGTTGCAAAGAGAGTTTTCATTGCTGATTCTATTTGTAGTTCGATTGAAGTTTCTTCGATGTCTGTATCAGATTCTTCTGAAGAGTAGATTTTTCCTTTTTTACTTTTTACACTATGTAGGGCTTTTCGCGCCAGACATTTTGAATTCTGTTTTCTGATTGGCTCTGCTTCGCTCATCTTAGTGGTCTGTTGAAACCAAGATGGCTGCCATTCGAAATTTTGTGCGGGACCGTTAGTCTTCCTTTTCATTATATTCTTATCTATAGGCAATTCGCTCACCATTTTTAGTCCTTTAGATTCATCTGTTACGATGTGTTATTCTCTCGCTGCTCCGCTGCTTTTTATGATGTCTTGGAGGTTCGCGATGAGATTTTCGTCATCTTTTTGGCTTTTCAATAGTCTCAGTATCTCTGATCTGAGTTCGTTGTTTTCTATCTCGTTTTCTTCTTGGTCATCAGTTTCATCGATTATCTCTTCGTTGTCTGTAGCGCAGTCTTCAGATTCTTTTGTTATGATAGTTGTGGATTCATCGATCATTTCTTGATCCGTTTCCATCTCTTTATTGTGTGCCCTGGTGTTGGGTCTTTCTCTTTTGTTTCTGGAGTTTTCTCTCTTAGGCATATCTAATTTTTATTGAGTCAGTCCAACCATCCTCTGCTACCAGATTGTTGCGTAATTTTGAGGATCAGACTCAATAAATGATTCAGGAACAAAGTATTTAAACAAAGCACTATTTATTTACAGTAGGCATTCTATATTCTCTGAATGATCGTAGATAGAAGCAAGTGGGAGGTCCATACGTCTCCTTTTATATCAAAGAGGCGGAGTAATGGATGGGAGTGGTTACATATGAATACATTAAGAAGGAGATATAAATTAACCCCTGATATTCTGTGAACATACATTTTCCTCATTTGAGAATAAGGCATTTACTTGTGACATTCTCCTTCTCCTTCTCCTTCTTCTTCTTCGTTGCAAAGTCGTGTCTGACCCACCGCAACCCCATGGACAATGTTCCTCCAGTCCTTCCTGTCCTCTACCATCCCCCAGAGACCATTTAAGGTCACGCTGACTGCTTCAGTGACTCCATCCAGCCACCTCATTCTCTGTCGTCCCATTCTTCTTTTGCCCTCAATCGTTGCCAGCATTAGGCTCTTCTCCAGTGAGTCCTTCCTTCTCATTAGGTGGCCAAAGTATTTGAGTTTCATCTTCAGGATCTGGCCTTCTAAAGGCAGTCAGGGTTGATCTCCTCTAGACTAGGACTGACCGGTTTGATCACCTTGCAGTCCAAGGGACTCACAGGAGTCTTCTCCAGCACCATAGTTCAAAGTCCTCAATTCTTTGGTGCTCAGCCTTTCTTATGGTCCAACTTTCACAACCATACATTGCAACTGCGGAAACCATAGCCATCCACTTCTTTTAGTGGAAGTCAAATGAGTTACAGGTATTTTAACTGAGTTAAGAACATTTTTGAGATGTTCAAAATGTCTGTAGTTCCTAAAGTTTTATTCTGATACCTGGTACTCCTCAATTTTTCATTCTTGATAGAATATTTTGCTACATCAGGTTCCCTTGAATGAAAAATAACCACTGAAGGGGAAAAGACAGAGAGAGAGTGCATAGTGTAGTCTTCCTTCAACTGCAGCTCCAAAAAATTTCCAACTGACTAAACAAAAGCAGAGAAATCTGAAAGTTACAGTTCCAGAACTTTTTTTTATGCATGACTTTTACTAAAACTTTTAAACAAGAAGATAACTAACATTATAACACTAATATAAGGTAAAGAAGAAAAGAGAAAACGAAAAGCAAGAAAAAGTAACTGCACAGGAAGAAAAAAATTTGAAGAAAATTAGAAAAGAAAGTAAAAAGATGTAAAAGTGGATTCTGATATTTTTTCACAGCAGTTATGAGTACAAATATATTTTCATTTCTTTCTCTCTCTGAAGTTATATCGTATGCTCTCCTTTCTATAATCTTTCTTGTCTCAAGCACAGGAAATCAGAGAAGGGCCTGGTGGCTCAGCAGACTGATAGCATTGTGATTAACACCAGCTATCTGCAATTACTGTAAGTTCGAACCTCACCAAGCTCAAGGTTGATTCAGCCTTCCATCCTTTCTAAGGTAGGTAAATTGAGGACCCAGTTTGTGGGGGCAATAAGCTGACTTTGTATAAATATACAAAAGTATGAAGGCTATTGCTTAATGCATTGTAAGCTGCCCTGAGTCTCCGGAGAAGGGCGGCATATAAACCAAATTAAAAAAAAAAAAAAAAAAGTCCAAACAGTTCAAATGAATATAGGTTGATTATTATCAACCTATATTATATGTTAATGCTTTCCATAAGAATCTGAACTATTACTTTCTTTAAAAAAAACATATAATGAAATGTTTTATAAATGGCATTTACCACCTGCTAGGTTAGCCAAAATTTTCAAAAATACAGTGTATATTTAATATTGCATGTATTAACAGCAGCGAGGATTGTATTTGCGCAGCATTGGAAAAATGAAGAAATACCACTAGATCAAGAGCTAATTGAGAAGATATTGGACTGTGCAGAAATGGGCAGACTTACGTTGAAGACTAAAAAGAAAGAAGATACAAAATACTATCAAATATGGAATTTATTTTATTAATGGTTGGAAAAAAGGGGTAAAGATTAGGAATATAATTTGTATTGTTAAGCAAAAAAATTAACCCAGATAACACGATGTTTATTAAGCACTAATTAAATTAGTATATAATTAATAAACCTTTATAACAGAAAAGAACTGAACTACTAATGGTCAAAGCAAATTGGTGGTAGATAAGAATCAACGGAATTCAAGGTGGACTGGACTTAAATCTCTTGTGGGTACAAAGCGTTGGTGACGTATTTAACCCCTCTCTCAGGCTCAACCTGGTCATTTCCTACATCCTGTCTAATCACCAAAACCATAAATCACAAGTTCATTTTTTTTTTATTTTTATGCTAAAAGTTAATAACACGCTTCCAGTCATCAATAGATGTAGATGTTGTCTTTTTCCTTATCAGAAAAACAGCCCCAACACTTCAAGGGTGTCATATTGAGGAAGGTTTTTGTTTTTTTTTTTCAATTTGATTTATATGCCGCCCTTCTCCGGAGACTCAGGGCGGCTTACAATGCGTTAAGCAATAGCCTTCATTCTTTTGTATATTTTATACAAAGTCAGCTTATTGCCCCCACAAACTGGGTCCTCATTTCACCTACCTTAGAAAGGATGGAAGGCTGAGTCAACCTTGAGCCTTGGAGAGATTCGAACCAGCAGAAATTGCAGGCAGCTGTGTTAATAACAGGGTGCACTAAATCACTGTTGACAAACTAAAACAGCAAACTTGGCTTCCAATTTCAGAAAACCTATGAATTCACCAATGCAATCTCTGCTCTTAAAGCGATAGCTCAGTCCTACCCTATTTCACGCATTAAATTTATGTGACCAGACACACACTAGCCGTGCAGTCCTGCATGTATTTATTTATGGACCATTTCCCAACTAGTGACTGATAGCAACTTCTCAGGTCAGTCAGCCCATCCTGAGGTAAATTTGTCTTCATTACTATTTTAACAGCACAAAGATGGCCTCTGGAAGACCCTACCAAACCCTAATGAGAATCCTGCCATAAGTAAAGGCATTTTTTTCAGTAGAATGTCCTCCATATTAGCATGTCATTTTATCAAGGAACGTATTAAAATTAATACATTTAACTGCATCCAAATTAAACTTTAAATGGCAATTCCATATTGGTCCAAACATTCCTCATTTTTAAAAACAAATGTTATTTACTGAATTGATGGTTTACCTGGAAAGTAAGTTGAGGGATGCATTGGGAGCAATCTTTGAAAACATGCCCAATCCTTGACAGCACCATTCATAGTCACACACCCCAAAAGTTGTGCATCCAAACTTTAAATGACCCTCATTTATCTTAAGCTACATGTCAGTATCATATATTATTCAGACATGAAATTCTATACGAATACTCAAAGTCCAAATACTGTATGGCAGGGGTGTCAAACTCGATTTCATTGAGGGCCACATCAGGGTTGGTTTGACCTCGGGGAGCCGGGGTGTACATGTCCAGCTCAACATCACTCATTTCAGGGGCGTATATGGTGGCCCAAGCACTCTGCCAGCAAAAACGGGTTCCTGAGCTCCGTTTTCGGCTGTGATGGCTTCCTGCAACCCTCTGTCAGCAAAAACGGAGCTCTGGAGGGCCGCCTGTGGCCCTCATGAGCTCTGTTTTCAGCTGCAATGGCCTCCTGCAACCCTCTGCCAGCAAAAATGGAGATCGGGTGGGCCGTGTTTGCTGGCAGAGGCACCACGGGCTGGTCCTTCGCTGTTTCCAGGGCAGCCCGGCAGGTCAGATATAAGCACCCCATAGACCGGCTCCGACTCCTGGGCCTTGAGTTTGACACCCTTGCTGTATGTCATTGCATAGAAAATTATCTTGATTATTCCTAGGTAGTTCACAAGTAGTTCACCATAGAAGAGTCCATTTTTATTATTTTTCCAACTTCAGGAATTTGTAGTTCAATCCTGATAAAACAGAAATATCACCAGTAATTTATTGTCTCAACTACCCGTCATAATAAAAGAAGCACACTGTACAGTAGTTATGACAGCAATTTTAATCACATATATTTTCCTACATGATGTGGTCACTCACTGAAGAGGTTTTCGAAGAGAATTAAATTTATGGGAGATAAGTCTATCAGTGGCTGCTAGACATAATAGCTACATATTGCTTCCAGCATTAGAGGCAATAAATCTTGGAGCAATAGTTTTTAGGAGCAAAAATGTAAGATTTCTGTTTTCATATCCAGTCTGAGGACTTCCAAAGGTTTCTGGTTGGTCCTAGTAGAAACGATATGTGCAGAACTAAACAGGCCTTTGGTTCAGTGGTGGGTTTCAACATTTTTTACTACTGGTTCTGTGGGTGTGGCTTGATGGGCGTGACTTGGTGGGCATGGCAGGGGAAGGATACTGTAAAATCTCCATTCCCTCCCCAATCCAGAGGAAGGTTACTGCAAAATCTCCATTTCCTCCAGATCAGCTGGGACTTGGGAGGCAGGGAATAAATGGGGACGTGGCCAGTCAGAGTTTTTCCTACCGGTTCTCTGAACTACTCAAAATTTTTGCCACTGGTTCTCCAGAACTGATCAGAACCTGCTGAAACCCACCTCTGCTTTGGTTGGGCATCAAAGGAGTCTAAAGTTTTACTGATCTCATAGTAGCTAGGATTGTCTGTACAAAGAGATCTCAGATCAGAAGACTTGAAGACACATCTTTGAAAATATCCTGCATACAGTTACTGATATTTTGCTTCATGGGAAAGCTCAGGCTATGTTGTAGGGTACATGAATACTATCCCAAAAGGCATTATCAGCATCTTCTGAAGATATGTTATAGACCATGGGTGTCAAACTCAATTTCATTAAGGGCCACATCAGGGTTGGGTTTAACCTCAGGGGGGAAGGGGGCGTGGTTAGCTCGATGTCACTCATGTCAGAGGCACCTTGCTCTTCTTTCACTGGCAGAGAATTGCTGGAGGCCGTTGCAGCTGAAAACGGAGCTCGAGGGGCCGCGCACTCCCTCCCCAGCTCCATTTTTTTTCTGGCAGAGGGACCACACAGTCCTTCACTGTTTCCAGGACAGCCCCACAGGGCAGATCTAAGTACCCCATGTGCTGCATCCGACCTGTGGGCCTTGTGTTTGACACACCTGTTATAGACTATCTAGTCATAACCCATTGATTACCCAGTTATTGTTGTGACTCTGACTCCCGAGGCCAACTTATCGGAGGGAGAAGGCTCTGAACATGAAGGAGAGGAGTTGGCCAGGCCTCCCTCTCCAGGACCCTCCTCTCTGGCAATGCCTCAGGTGTCTCCCGAGGGAGGAGAGATTGGCCAGGAGCCAGGTATTGCCTCACAGTCGGATAGTGACGGAGATAAGTTTTGGCTGGATCCACGCCAGCGTCAGAGAGACAAGCGCATACAGCAGAAAAGGAGGCATGCCAGAGATTAAGCTGAGTCACTGGACCACACCCCACAGGGGATATAAGGGGGTGAGGTGGCCATTCAGACTCTGTGATGGACAAAACTAACTACTAGCGAGTCACATTGTATCTTTGCAACAACGATATCTGCCTTGGAATTAATATGGACTGGACTTGACAATTCTTGAACTGTGTGTATCTTGTTTGGCTTAATCTGTCGGAGGAACAACCCCTCCCTTTATGGATAAAGTTCTTGGCAAGCAGCTACTGGGTTGCTGCCAATCCTCTTATCAAAAGAATTTGTTGTCTGCCAGTTTTATTTAACCCCTGGATATCTGTTTGTGTGCATGTGTGAGACAGGGACAGAACAGTTATTTCAACCAAAACTCTGCAGAAGTCACAAATGCTTTGTTGAAAATATGATTGGTTCCAGTGGTAGGTTGCTACCGGTTCACTCTGGCGATGGTGGGAGGCTCCACCCACCCGCCTGGACGTCTCTGCGCATGCGCGCCCATGAGCGAACCAGTAGCAAATGAAATTGAAACCCACTATTGATTGGTTCCTTCACTGAGAATCAGCGTTGAAGGTTCCTTGGATTGAAAATTTGCAAACTTCTACTCCGCGAGTTAACTTTTATGAGACTAAAAAAAAAAAATCAATGGATGAAGTAATTAGGCAATAGCTGAGTCATCCTTTAGGGTGAGCCACCATAGCAGGAAAGGGTCAAAGTTAAACTCACATGGGTTCATTCTAACAAAGATTCTTAGCGTGAGATCTAGCCAGAGCAAGGCAATAGCTTGTGCTTTGTTTATCCATGAATCAAGTCGCTGACAGTATTAAAGAGTGACCTTAGTACAAAATATGAATTCATTGAACACATCACCAACCTGCACACTCAGTAAGAAAAGAAGCACAGTGTTCATTAAGTGATTTGTTATTGTCCATTAAATCAAAAGTGCCAAATATAAAAGCAAGGGACATTCTCGGTCCCTTTTGGAATCCCAGTGAACACTGCATGAGACCACATGAATTATCAAATCAACTTTAGAGGCTGGAGTTTCTATGCTCTTAATAGATACAAAGGTTGACTCAATTCCTGGCTGTTATTGTCTGTACACAGCACAATATTTGCATGCATAATGTAACACTGTGGTTTATCTTAACCATGGATTATTGACTAAGTCATAACAGTCTATTTCGTTCAATGAACCATGAACTATGAATCATGAACTATGAACCGTGGCTTACAGACCATAATGTTTTGGTTTATTTTATAGTAGTGGCCAAAATTGTGGAAACCTTCTGGGGAAAGTGTATTTTCTAAAACTAGCTAATAACACCTCTTCTTCTTCTTCTTCTTCTTCTTCTTCTTCTTCTTCTTCTTCTTCTTCTTCTTCTTCTTCTTCTTCTTCTTCTTCTTCTTCTTCTTCTTCTTCTTCTTCTTCCTCCTCCTCCTCCTCCTCCTCCTCCTCTTTTGGAGTAGTACCATAAAATTATATATCAATGGAAAGATAATTTAGTCAAGAATGTAATGCAATAACTTTTATGAAGAATAGCAGTTACAGTATAAAGAAAAGGGGAGTGGTGGCTCAGTGGCTAAAACGCTGAGCTTGTCAATCAAAAGGTCGGCAGTTCAGCAGTTCGAATCCCTAGTACCGCGTAACTGGGTGAGCTCCCGTTACTTGTCCCAGCTTCTGCCAAACTAGCAGTTCAAAAGCACTTAAAAATGCAAGTAGGAAAATAGGGACCACCTTTGGTGGGAAGGTAACAGCGTTCCATGCGCCTTTGGCATTTAGTCATGCCAGCCACATGACCATGAAGACGTCTTCGGACAGCGCTGACTCTTCAGCTTTGAAACGGAGATGAGCACCGCCCTCTAGAGTCGGGAACAACTAGCACATATGTGCGAGAGGAACCTTTACCTTTACCTTACAGTATAAGGAAGAAAAGCGAAACACGTAGAAAAAACGAGATATACAAATATTATCACAATAGAAAAAAATGAGATATACAAAAATTATCACCATGTCAGTTAATAGTTGGGTAACCTTTAGCATGAATTACAGCTTTACAACATCTTCCCATGAGTGAACCAAGTCTTTTAGTTCTGCAGCTGTTATAATGTGAAACCTAGATTGAATGATTGCTTCTATTAACTGGGTTTTATTGCTGGGTCGCTTCTGACTAACAAGTTTCCTTAGTCGGCTCCATAGATTTTCCATTGGGTTAAGGTCTGGGCTATTCCCAGGCCATTCCAGGAGTGGAATATGATTATCTTGAAACTCCAAAAAAAAAAGTGGTGTTATTAGCCATCAAGCCTCAAAAATACACTTTTCCCAAAAGGTTTCCTTAATTTTGGCCATTACTGTAACTTAACAACCACAGTGATTCCCTTAACAACTGTGGCAAGAAAAGTTGTAAAATGTAAAAAGTGAGACACTTAACAAATGTCTCACTTAGCAACAGAAATTTGGAGCTCATTTGTGGGCGTAAGTCAAGGACTAGATGCATTCTGAATAAGTTCCATCTCTGCATTTGTTCAAAGTTCTCAACAGAAATGGATAAAACCATCCATTTTCACTTTGCAAAAAATGAAATTAAATTCACGAGGAATGAGAAAGCAAAGAGGACGAAAAGAGGGAAGTAGAAGAGTAAATTGTGGCAAACTTTTTCATGCCCAAATGGTTGCTTACGTATGTGACAATCATTGCTTCTTCTCTTTTTTTCCCACTAGGCTAGGGTGTAAAATGTTTCCCTCTGGGGACCGAAGCATGTTATTGTTGCTGGTTGTTTAGAATTGTGGAAGATGGAACTCCATTAAGGGTGTTATAGGCAGGAGAGTACACAAGATGACTTCACACTGGATAAATGGATTTAATAGTTCGGCAGGAATGGGCTGAGGACTGCTAATGGAAACAAGGAAACAGCAGTCCTAATCTAGTCTACATGAGTTGCCACTGGAAGCAATAAAGACTATTTGTAGAATACCTTACAGAGTTGATGCATCTAAGATTGTCATCATTTTCTACTATGGTAAAAAAAAAAAAAAAAAAAGACTTCCACATCATGCTGCAGCATGGTGCATAGCAGATAACTTTCTATTTGATGGGTGACCTACAGAAGCCAGAGAGCAGCAAAGCTGGAAGGTTCAATCCATTGCTTTGCTTATCTTCCATTATACGTGCATAATCAGGACAGCATCATTTGGCATCAGTCAGAACCAGGGGTGGGTTCTAAATTTTTTTACTACTGTGGGCGTGGCTTATTTTGTGGGTGTGGCTAGGAGGTCGTGTGACTAGGTGGGCGTGGCTAGCTGGTCAGAGTCATTTCTGGAAGGTCCTCGCACTTACAACCAGTCCTCGCACATACGACCCGACTCATTTGTTTGCTTTTAACACTGATCAGCTGTAGGATGGCCCTTTGAAGCCCCGCGGCAAGAGTTTAAACAGTTTTTTTCCCTCTAGTCATCAGCTGGGACTCAGGAGGCAGCAATAGATTGGGGGTGGGACCAAATAAAAGGTAAGAATAACGTGGGTGGGTGGGGGGTGGGAGGGCAGGGGAGGGGAGAACCCGTTCGGTGACGTCATATCGTCACCGCTACCGGCTCGGCCGAACTGGACCGAACCGGGAGGAACCCACCACTGGTCAGAACAGAGGAACAAGAGACAAAAGAAGGATCCACCCTCAGGACCCCAAACATCCACCAATTAGACTGTGGCATGAGAAAGAGTTCATTTTAGAGTTCTGCTCATTTTTCTAGGTGGTTTAAGCCGCATCCAGTTAAATTGCATCCAGTTTTGCTCACCACATTATTAAAAAAAGATGTTGAGACTCTGGAAAGAGCACAGAAAAGAGAGCCTAGAGCAGTGATGGCAAACCTTTTTGGCACCGAGTGCCCAAACCAGAACATGTGTGCATGTGCCAGAGTGCCATAAACCTGAAGAGCAGCTGGCCAGTGCACACATGCCTGTTTTTTGGCCGGTTTCTTGGCTGTTTTCAAGCTGTTTTCCAGGCCATTTTCTGGAGCATTTTGGGGGCAGTTTCAGGCTATTTTTTGGGCTATTTTCAGGCCTTTTTCAGCACTCCGGCACCTGCAAAGACCAGCACCTGAAGCCAGAAGAGCAGTTGGCAATGGCACAGGTGCCCACAGAGAGGGCTCTGTGTGCCACATCTGGCATCCGTGCCATAGGTTTGCCATCATAGGCCTAGAGAATAAAACATATGAACAATGGTTGCTGGAATTGGATATCTCTAGTCCATTGAAAAGAAGGACTAGGGGTGACATGATAGTGTTCCAATATTTGAGTGGCTGCCACAAAGGAAGTTCCTTCCAACCCTGTTATTCTGTTCCGTTTTCTCTGCTTCACCTCCTATATGTTATTTGGCATCTCCCAAGTTTGTTTATCAAATTTATATGGCCATCCAATTCACAAGAAATTATGGGCTGCATAAAGCAAAAACAAAATGTGTAAAAACAATAAAAATGTGCAAAACAAATAAAAACAATAAAAAATCTGCTTTGGTTAAAGTGGGACAGTGGTTAAAGCACAGTATTGAAGGCTAACTCTGCCCACAGCCTGGAGTTCAATTCTCATTAGCTCAAGGTTGACTCAATCTTCCATCCTTTCAAGATCGGTAAAATGAGGGCCCAGATTGTTGAAGGTCAAACTGCAAATAATCCTTCTACATTGTAAATGGCCCAGAGAGAGCTGTAAAATGCTATGCGGTAATATATAAGCCTAGATCCTATTTCTATTAACACACACACACACACACACACACACACACACACACACACACACACATGCAAGCAACAGATCAGCAACAGAACCACCTTGAGATCCCACCAGTCTCCTGAGACCCCCAAGAATCAAGAAAAAGCTGGGGGGAGGAGGTCATTTCAAGCGGAAGAATGTTCCAAAGTTTCAACTAATGTGACATAAAGATGCATGTGAGAAGACTCCAAAGAAGAAACTATCCGAAAAAGGAAGGAGGTAGACCATGTCCTGTTTGGGCACCCATCTCACTCTGTAGAGGCATAGACTGAAGCTGACCAGCTGCTGACCACTCACATCTTTTCAGGGACAGGAAGAAAAGGATTAAAATTGAAAAATGTAGGAAAAGTAGCGAATGAGTACATAAGAATACCACCAACATATACACACATCAGTTATCTCCAGATTTCAACATTTAGGAGCATTTTGGTAAATTTTAAAGATGAGAATAGAGGTTGGAGACCTCTGGGAGGAATCAACTTAGAGACCCTAACTAACCAACGAAGCAACTAGCTGTCCTTCATATCTCATTAAATTATCCTTAACTCCAATTTTCCAGGCAAATTTTTGACCATTTCTGAAGGCTAGGATAGGGGAGAGGTTTAAGATAAGAACAGATTGTTTTCTAAAGTCCTTATAGTGTCATTCCCATTTTCAATGCCAACACCCAAACACCCAAAAATAAAATGAACCCTCTTCCTCCCAGAAGACCTACAGAACCTAACTAACCAATGAAGCAACTAGCTGTCCTAAAATCCTACCCAGCTTTGTGGTAACCGTGTGGACAAAGAGGTTGATGGTTATTGTGTTAAGTCCCAATCTCTTCTGCCAATTTCAAACCAGAAAGGAGCAGGGACAATGATCAATGGTGCTCAATGACCTTGCACCTGCAGGAATATGAGAAGGAGGAGGAGAAGAAGGAGGAGGAGGAGGAGGAGAAGGAGAAGGAGGAGACAGAGGAGGAGGAGGAGGAGGAGGAGGAGGAGGAGGAGGAGGAGGAGGAGGAGGAGAAGAAGAAGAAGAAGAAGAAGAAGAAGAAGAAGAAGAAGAAGAAGAAGAAGAAGAAGAAGAAGAAGAAGAGGAGGAGGAGGAGGAGGAGGAGGAGGAGGAGGAGGAGGAGGAGGAGGAGGAGGAGGAGGAGGAGGAGGAGGAGCAGGAGCAGGAGCAGGAGCAGGAGGAGCAGGAGGAGGAGAAGGAGAAGGAGGAGCAGGAGGAGCAGGAGCAGGAGCAGGAGGAGCAGGAGCAGGAGGAGCAGGAGGAGGAGGGGCAGGAGAAGAAGAAGAAGGAGGAGGAGAAGGAGAAGGAGAAGGAGAAGGAGAAGGAGAAGGAGAAGGAGAAGGAGAAGGAGAAGGAGAAGGAGAAGGAGAAGGAGAAGGAGAAAAGTTTTGGGAATGAAATAAACTTAGGAAACCAGCTCAGATCAACACTGAAATGAGGATTATACCATATCAAGATGGACATAGGGAAATTGGGTGCATCAAGAGTGAAAAACATGTAGGTGGGATGTTCACTTTTACCTGTTTAACCTAATAAACAGATTTTCTTCCTTCCTCCATCCTGTATAATCCAGAATTATTAATTTACTTGGTTAAGAAGGGATGAACAAATAATTGCAACTCTGAGCCATAGGTTGTGCTTCTAGGCCATAGATGGACAGAGATGCTGGTTAGGTCATTTAAAATGAGTCAGGTGGCCATGCAACTTTCTTTCACATTTATATTAAAAAACTTATGCCAATACAGGAAAGTTACATATAACTACGATGCTTGTAATGATATACCTACAGCAACATCTTAAGCTGAAAGGTCATTCTACTTTCCTTTCTTTATCTCTAGTCTCAATACATTTGCATGCATATATTTTAGACCAACGCAATTCTTTGAGTACTCCAGATAAATATGAGAGTTTGCAAGTGAATCATCTAAAGCCCTGCCCAGGTCACATTGTTAATGTAGAGATGTCATTAGCTATGGTGATAACAACTGCATAGTTACAGCATTTTAGAGCACTCCAGCTCTCATGATAGAGGAGACACTTTCTATGTATGATGGTGTTCTTCACATCTGAACAGACACTTAGTTCTCCAATTCTGCACCAATCATTTATTTCATAATAACAGAGTTGGAAGGGACCTTGGAGGTCTTCTAGTCCAACCCCCTGCTCAGGCAGGAAACCCTATACCATTTCAGATAAATGGTTGTCCAATCTCTTCTTAAAAACTTCCAGTGCTGGAGTATTCACAAATTCTGGATGCAAGTTGTTACACTGATTAATTGTCCTGTCAAGAAATGTATCCTTAGTTCTAGGTTGCTTCTAGCCATTGCTTCTTCTCCTGCCTTCAGGTGCTTTGGCGAATAGCTTGTCTCCCTCTTCTTTGTGACAACCCCTAAGATATTGGAACACTGCTATCATGTCACCCCTAGTCCTTCTTTTCATCAAACTAGACAAATTGAGGCCTTTGAACTATGGTGCTGGAGAAGAGTCCTGCGAGTCCCTTGGACTGCAAGGCGATCAAACTGGTCAGTCCTAGAAGAGATCAACTTTGACTGCTCTTTAGAAGGCCGGATCCTGAAGATGAAACTCAAATACTTTGGCCACCAAATGAGAAGGAAGGACTCACTGGAGAAGAACCTAATGCTGGGAAAGATTGAGGGCAAAAGAAGAAGGGGACATCAGAGAATGAGGTGGCTGGATGGAGTCACTGAAGCAGTCAGCATGAGCTTAAATGGACTCCAGAAGATGGTAGAGGACAGGAAGGCCTGGAGGAATGTTGTCCATGGGGTCGCGATGGTTTGGACATGACTTTGCAACTAACAACAACAATCCAATTCCAGCAACCGTTCTTTATATTTTTTAGCCTCCAGTCCCCTAATCATCTTTATTGCTCTTCTCTGCATTCTTTCTAGAGTCTCAACATCTTTTTTACACCGTGGCAACCAAACTGGATGCAATATTCTAAGTGTGGTTTTACCAAGGAATTATAAAATGGTGTTAACACTTCATGTGATCTTGATTTTATCCCTCTGTTAATCAGCCTGTAACTGTGTCCTCCCAGGGGCCTACATCCTCTTTGAAACAAATAGTTGTAAATCTGGACTTTCTGTAGGAGCATTAGGGTACCACAACAAATATAAATATTCTTAGACCAGTTGATTTCTGTAGTCCTTAAGTCCACTTAAGAGTATATTGCACATTGGCCACAGGCTCTCAGAAATAGTCCATACATAATTGATTTATTTACCTCATGAAAATGCCTGCATCCATCTCTATGTTATACTCTTCAAGCATGCTGCATCATCGGATTAATGTTTCAAGCATTTGTGTGTAGTATCAGGGTTGTTGGTTTTTTTTAACATTCCATAATTTTTCCCCCTTCAGAAAACAAATTTATTAAAGGGATCTTTCAGACAGCTTAAATTAAATAATGTGGCATTAACAAATAAAGTTTTATATCTCAGGATGCCACAAGAAAGAAATTGCTGCAATATAAATAGCTATTTAATGCTATAACAGAAGGGGAGAAAGTCCATTTTTCTTTAGCTCCTGACAGCCATTTGTTATCTCTCCCCCTAGCCCACCCCCAGCGTCCCCATTGCAAATCACCCGGCAACCCTAGAGCAGAAATATCACAAATGTAAAGCCAGGGAATGTCATCTGTTCACTGAGATATGGAATAATGCATTTCTCAAGCAAACAACTCTTCCCCCTTCTTCCAGTATGAATACATACACACACACACACACACACACACACATCGATTTGTCGTGGCTATTTCAGAGAACTAAACCAAGATGGCTTTGATCCAACAAGACATGGACATCACAGGGTAACAGTCACAGTAACAGAGTTGGAAGGGAATTTGGAGGTCATCTAGTCCAACCCCCTGCTCATGCAGGAGATCTATACTAGGGGTTCGAACTGCCAAACTGCCAACCTTTCCGATCGACAAGCTCAGCGTCTTAGCCACTGAGCCACCTAGCCAGGTTCTGAAGGTGTGCTGAAGAAATCATTCAAAGATACTATGAATTCTACACATGTTAGAAGCTTGATCTGCTCGGTCCTTTTTGATCAATATCTATTGCTTCTAACTAGTCCAGGGGGGTCCAAACTTGATAATTTTAACACTTGTGGACTTCAACTCCCAGAATTCTCCAGACAGCCATGCTGACTGTGATATTTTTTTATTTTATTTATTTATTTTTTATTTTATTTATTTGTCAAACATGTACAAGATAACAGATAATAAGTATAAACATAAACATGGACATGGACATGGACATAGGAAATGGGGACGAATAAATGGGGACAGAAGGACAGGGACGGTAGGCACACTGGTGCGCTTATGCACGCCCCCCCTTTACGGACCTTTTAGGAATGGTGTGAGGTCCATGGTAGACAGTTTAAGGTTGAAGCTATGGGGAGTTGAGGATGTAACAATGGAGTCAAGTAGAGCATTCCAGGCATTGACCACTCTGTTGCTGAAGTCGTATTTTCTGCAATCGAGTTTGGATTCTGAGAGTGAAGTCCACATGTCTCAAAGTCTCCCAGGTTGGATATCCTTGTTCTAGTCAAAAGCAGGTTTCTTCTGCGTCTCTCCTAGCTTACATCTTTCACACATTCTGACAGGTGATTCCATCTTGCACCTCTGCTCTTCTAGCCTTCTCCATTCTCCTGAGTCTGGGCTCTTGTTTCGTTGGATTCTGCTGCATCAACCTCACAATCTTGGCTCTTCCATTCATCTGTTCTGCTGTAAAGTCTCCATTAGCTTTTTGGCTTCAGCTTAATGGACATATTAAATCTGCATAATGGTGCATTTAAATAAGAACAAGATATTCCCTGTACAGGGAAGGTAGACATCTACGTATTTCATTGCTACCATGACTTGCTCCAAGTATGGCTATTTTGATCCATAGTTAAAAGAACCATGATATCAGGTATCTGGCGGATCATCTGCAGCCAGCAACAGCTCCCCATCGCCCGGTGTGCTCACACAGAGAGGGCTTACTTGGGGTTCTGTCGGCCAAGCAATGTCGGCTGATGGCCCCTAGAGAGCGAGCCTTCTCTGTAGGCACACCTACCTTCTGGAATCAGCTCCCCTTGGAGCTCCGGGTGGCCCCCGACCTTCGCTCTTTCCGCCGTGACCTTAAAACATGGTTGTTTCGCCAGGCTGGCCTGGACTGAAGGGGTTTTAATGGGAATTTTAGATTCTTTTATTGTTGAATTTTAATTTGGACTTGTTGTTGATTATTGCTGTGAGCTGCCCTGAGTCCTTGTGGAGAAAGTCCGTTAAATAAATAAATAAATAAATAAATAAATAAATAAATAAATAAATAAATAAATAAATAAATAAATAAATAAATAATCTGGAGAATAAACTCACTTTTTTTATATTTTAATTTTTTTAATTTGATTTATATGCCGCCCTTCTCCGGAGCTCAGGACGGCTTACAATGCATTAAGCAATAGCCTTCATACTTTTGTATATTTTATACAAAGTCAGCTTATTGCCCCCACAAACTGGGTCCTCATTTCACCTACCTTAGAAAGGATGGAAGGCTGAGTCAACCTTGAGCCTTGGAGAGATTCGAACCAGCAGTAATTGCAGGCAGCTGTGTTAATAACAGGGTGCGTAGACCACTGTACTATCACTTTTAAAAGACACACTGAACTACATGGGTTGGGGAATCTCATATCATGCATACCTACAATGTAATTGGTTAATGTGTAGTTCATTGCGTACTCTGAACCCAAATTAGATTATATCTTGTCTCAATAAAGGAGAATATTTGTAGCCTAGGGTTGAAATGAGGAGTCTTGATGATCTCTAAGCCTGGCTGGTGTTTTTTTTTTGTTTTTTTTTTTTTTTTGCAACAGTGGTGAATATCTGTAGCTCAGATGTAGGATGAGGGTGAAGGTTCATTCTCTGAGCTCGTGGGTTGGTTTCTCAACATTTCATCACCAGGCTAGGTAACATGTTCAGCCGAATTTAAGGAGTGTCAGTGTTCTTCTGTTTATAGGGGCTTTAGATATGGGTGTGTCAAGTGAGGGTCTTGTGATGGGTCAGGTGGGAGTCATCAGTGGGAGTCTTGTGACTGGTCTTGTGATAGGTCTTGCTGGTGGGGGGGAGTTGAGTGTGTTGAGGGTAAAACTTCCCTCTGCATAGTAGACAACGGACTGGACAGCAAAGAGATACATTGCTGGTTAAACACACAGATACTCACAGACTCTGAATGGTGAAAAAAAAATAATTCTTTACTCTTAGTGAAAAAAACAAACTTGGTTTCTCAAAACAATAACACGTCTTCGAATAATCACTCTCCAACACAAAACATAGTTTGCTTACAGTTCTCTTCAGTCACACACAGTCCCTCTTCAGGAGATCAATCATCAAATAGCAGGAGCAGGAGCTCCCGGGCTTCCTGTCTACTTTTATGGCTGCCTGATAATATAGCACAGCCAATCATTCTTCTTATATCATTTAAAGTCACAAACATAGTTTTTCTATATATTAGCTACCCAACCGTAGGATAAAATATCCAACAGCGTGGATTGGTTGAGTGTTGGTGGTGTCTCTGGTTGGTTTGTTGGTTTCGATTCTGAGGGGTTTTCACAACCAGCCTCTAACCCTTCAGAATCCAAATCAACCACACAGCCAACCAGAGACAGCACCAAGCCTCAACCAACCCACCCAAGAGTTCACCTCCCAATGACCCTGACCTGATGTAACCTCTCTATCACAAGACCTGTCACAAGATTCCCACTGATGACTCACACCTGACCCATCAAAAGACTCTCACTGAAGCCCTTATAAACAGAAGAACACTGACATGACCTAAACTCTGCTGAAGATGTTATCTAGCCAGGTAATGAAATGTTCAAAAACCAACTCCCAAGCTCAGAGACCCGGCCCATCAATGGCTGGGCAGCCCAGGTCCATACCACCCTGGACGGCGGGGCCATGGGGGGCCCAGCCTATGTGGGGCCCTCCCCCTTTCCAAGCAACGTTTGATGGGAGTGCGGACCGGGTGGCAATCTTTCTCAGCCAGGCTATCAGTTATCTCGATCTCTATGGCCGGTTCTACCCATCCCAGTGGTCCATGGTGGTTGCCCTTACCACCGTTATGGCAGGGGAGGCTGCTGACTGGGTGGCGGACCTACACAGCGACCACGCCCGTGAGTTAACTGACGTTGGACTTTTTCTGGAGGGCCTTCGGGCCCGGTTCGAGGATGACTCTAGGACACAACAGGCCGAAGGGGAGCTTGTGTCCTTGAGACAAAAAGGCCGTCCTGCCAAGGACTATGTGAAAGAATTCCGTTCCATCGCTGGGCGGTTGCGGGCGTGGCCTGAACGTATGCTTGTGCATCAATTTCATTTGGGACTGGATCGGGACCTGAGACAGGCATGCGTATATCGAGGATTACCACCGCGTCTGTCGGAGTGGTTTCGAGCAGCCATAGACCTGGATATGGGGCTGAAAGAGTTCCGCAGCAGACCCAGTGCAGGACCATCAGCCCAAGTGAGGAGGCTGCCAGAGCGACCTGTGGCCAACCGAGGAAGTGCACCTACAGCGCTTGGAGACTCCGTTCGTCGGCCGACGTTTCGTTGTTTCCGATGCAATCAGATAGGCCACCGTGCTCTGGACTGCCCTCTTCCGCCCTCCCAACAACCCGTAAGCCGAACACCCGCGACTGGGGGGAAGGGCCGTGAACGCCAAAGGACCACGCCAGAACGGTCCAAGGTCGTGGCTCAGGCTCGACCGTCTGGTAACGACACGTCACCAATCGAGCCTGCAGAACGTTCCAGCACTGGCGAGGCATTCGTTGTAGAGGGGGATAGCGACGAGGAGGACAGCAACCGGGATCCAATGGTGAGTGCTCCCGTTCGTCCTTTTCTGATCCCGGTTACGATGGAGAACACACGACGGGGTCTGGCTGTACAACAGGGAGCGCTAATCGACTCTGGCTGTACTCGTTGCTTGATGAGACGAGCATTAGCGGTGCAGTTAGGGTTACGGTTATATCGGTTGCACTCACCTATTAAGTTTGAACAGGTGGACGGGTCAACGTTGGGGGGGGCTCCTGCTACGCAGGTAACGGAACTAGTACAATTACGGATAGGAGAGCATAAAGAGTATCTTCGGTTCATAGTAGTGGATGTTATGATCGAACCCATTATCCTGGGGTTAACATGGCTGGACAAATGGAAACCAACTATCTGGTGGGAAGGAGGGTATCGCAAACTCCGCCTTGAACTAGGGCCTGAACCAAGTGCTCCTGAACCCTCTAGTCGGTTGCTGGAAGGGACCGAACATAGGTCGAGACCCCTGACACCGGGGGTTCCAGCAGTGTATACAGATCTAGCAGCTGTATTCGACGAGGCGGAGTGTGATATATTACCACCTCACCGTAGGACAGATTGCGCTATAGAACTTGTACCTGGTGCGAAGTTACCGAAACCCCGAATGTATGCGATGACACCAAGGGAGGTAGATGAATTGCGTAAATATATCGACAAGAACTTAGCCCGGGGGTTTATTGAACCCAGTAGAGCCCATATGGCTGCTCCAGTACTATTCCGGGAGAAGAAGGATGGGGGCCTTCGCTTATGCGTCGACTTCCGGGGTCTAAACGCTGTGAGTGTAGAACCACTGTATCCCCTCCCGTTGATAAAAGACCTTCTGGCCACATTAGCGACGGGGCGATATTTCACTAAGTTAGACCTGAGGGAGGCGTATTACCGGGTTAGAATCAGACAGGGGGATGAGTGGAAAACCACGTTTAATTGCCCCCTAGGAAGTTATAAATTCCGGGTTATGCCATTCGGACTGCAGGGCGCCCCGGCAGTGTTTATGCAATTAATCAACGAGGTTCTCCATGAATACCTCTACCGTGGTGTCTTAGTGTACCTAGACGACATACTGATCTATACGAGAACAATGAAGGAACATGTACAGTTAGTCCGTCAGGTATTGCGGCGTTTATTGGACGCTAAATTATATGTGAAGGTGTCAAAATGTGAATTCCATCGTACTCAGTTGGATTATCTGGGCTATAGAATTTCTACAGACGGTTTGACAATGGATCCGAAGAAGGTCAGCACCGTTTTGGAATGGCAAGCCCCAGAGACAAGGAAACAATTGCAAAGTTTCCTCGGGTTTGCCAATTTCTATAGGCAATTTATTCCCTCTTTCGCCCATATAGCATTGCCACTCACTGACCTTTTGCAAACTAGGGGACAGGTGGGAAAGCCACGGCCGGGTCAGAAGCTGAATTGGTCGTCGGCTTGCCAGACGGCTTTCGACAGCTTGAAAGCTCAGTTTGCACAGGCCCCAGTACTACAGCATCCTGATCAAGAGACTCCGTTCATAGTGCAGGTGGACGCAAGTGATGTGGCCGTGGGGGCTGTGTTGTTGCAGCCCAATAGCCAAGGGCAGTTGCAACCATGCGCATATACATCCAAGAAATTTAGTGCCACGGAACGGGGTTGGGCTATATGGGAAAAGGAGGCTTTTGCTGTCCGATGGGCTCTCATTAGTTGGCGACACATTCTAGAAGGGGCCCGTACCCAATTTGAGGTCTGGACGGACCACAAAAACCTGATAGCTTTACAAACCCCCAGGAAATTATCCCCAAAACAGGTGCGATGGGCCCACTATTTCCAACGTTTCAACTTTGTCTTGAAATATGTACCGGCAGGAAAGAACTTCCTCGCTGACGCTTTATCACGACTACCCCAATTCCACAGTAAACGGGACGACGTTGTTCAGGCTATCCTCCCTGGTAACGGCCACGGTGGGAGGGCGGCGTCCAGCGCAGAAAACCAACGGTGTTGGGAGGAGTCAGTACGGGAGGCCACATCCCAGGATAAGTGGGTGGCAGAGAACACACAGCTCGTCACATATAACAATGGACTAGCTTGGAAAGGAGATAAAATGTATATCCCTAGTGTATTACGGCAAGACGTCCTTAAAAGGTGTCATGATGCCAAAACTGCCGGTCACTTTGGGTTCCTCAAAACATTACACCTGATCCGGCGCCAGTTCTGGTGGCCACGTCTACGGTCTGACGTGGATGCGTACGTCACAAGCTGCACTGTTTGCGCTAAATCAAAACCACGGCCAGGGAAGCCCCTCGGTTTACTACAACCAGTCGCAAATCCCATTAGGCCTTGGGATGAGATAGGTATGGATTTTGTGGTCGATCTACCAGACAGTAATGGGCATACAGTCATATGGACGGTGATAGATCTTTTTTCAAAACAGGCCCATTTCATCCCATGCAACGGACTGCCATCAGCCAGAAAGCTAGCCAAACTGTTTATTCAACATGTGTACCGGTTACATGGGGTGCCTCGGCGTATCATTTCAGACAGGGGGGTGCAATTCACAGCTAGATTTTGGAGGTCTTTTATACAAGCCATTGGCTCGACGCAAGGGCTCAGTTCAGCATTCCACCCTAGCACTAATGGAGCAGCTGAGAGAGCCAACGCCATGGTAGAACGTTACCTTCGGTGCTACGTCTCATATCAACAAACCGAGTGGTCCAGTCTCTTGCCATTGGCTGAGGTTGCCTATAACAACGCGGTACATAGCAGTACCGGTTTTACCCCTTTTCGTATTGTCACAGGTCGTGAGTTTGTAGCGATACCCGAGTTAGAAGACCTACCCAAAGGCGAGCAGAATCCGCAGGAATGGGCGGATAAAATACGTACACTATGGCCACAGGTTAGAGAGGCGTTAGATGAGGCCGCTACTGTGTATAAAGCGCATGCAGACAAGAAACGGGCCCATAGTGATCCCCTCAAGGTTGGGGATCTAGTATATTTGTCCACTAAATATATCAAACTGAAGGTACCAAACCGGAAGCTGGGTCCGAAATACCTAGGCCCGTTCCCTATACTTCGGGTAATAAACCCAGTTACTGTGGTTCTCAAACTCCCACCTTTATTAGGGAAGATACACCCCGTGTTCCATGTAAGTCTGCTAAAACCAGTAACTCGTGTCAGGGATAGACCGCCATATCCGGGGCCTGTTAAGGATGACCAATACGAGGTGGAAGACATATTAGATTCAAAACTGAGTAGGGGCCGGCTCAAGTATCTAGTTAAATGGAAGGGATACCCTGAAGAGGAGGCATCCTGGGTACCTATGGAGGATGTACACGCTAAAAAATTACAGAAACGGTTTCATCGCAAATACCCTATGAAACCGAGTCCACCGGAGATAATAGGAGCTAACGAATCTGCTTTGTATCTTTCAGACCACACCATGGTGAAGGGGTGCCGCATGTCGAGCTCGCCCTCACGCTCGACACAACTCACCGCCGATCCCTCGCCCTTCAGCTTCGGGGATGGACGGCCAGCGGGCGCACATGGTGGCACACGGGGGTGGGGCTCGGGGAGCTGGGGTAGGCGGCCGGGTGAGGTGGCGGGGTGCGTCGGATATAGGGCTTCTCGTGGCAGCAGCTTCCCGCATGCAACGTCATCTCAGCTAAAGGATTCTGCCGACGATTCGCTGGTTCGGGGGGGCGGATGGACGCAGCGCGGGCTACGCCCCACAGCAGCTGGGCGGAGAGGATTCCGCCGCTGATTCGCTGGTTCGGGGGGGCGGATGGGCGCGGCGCGGGCTACGCCCCACAGCAGCTGGGCGGAGAGGCATAAAAACGCTACGAGCTAAACGCCCATAGCGCCGTTTTTAAATCGCGTACGACTGCTGTATCCTTCGTTGCTACGAAAGTAAACCATCATCCCAAAGCAAAACCTTGTCTATTGGTGATTTGTTGTGTTTCTTCCGTTTCGTGGTCCGAGGATCCTGAGAATCCAACAGCGTGGATTGGTTGAGTGTTGGTGGTGTCTCTGGTTGGTTTGTTGGTTTCGATTCTGAGGGGTTTTCACAACCAGCCTCTAACCCTTCAGAATCCAAATCAACCACACAGCCAACCAGAGACAGCACCAAGCCTCAACCAACCCACCCAAGAGTTCACCTCCCAATGACCCTGACCTGATGTAACCTCTCTATCACAAGACCTGTCACAAGATTCCCACTGATGACTCACACCTGACCCATCAAAAGACTCTCACTGAAGCCCTTATAAACAGAAGAACACTGACATGACCTAAACTCTGCTGAAGATGTTATCTAGCCAGGTAATGAAATGTTCAAAAACCAACTCCCAAGCTCAGAGATCAAACCTTCATCCCCTTGGCTGTTTTCTTTTAGATGTTTCATTACCCAAATTAGGTAACATCATCAGTGCTAATAAGGCAGTGGATTTGCTCTCAATTTATATTACAGTATATATGGCTCAGTGGCTAAGACACTGAGCTTGTCGATTGACAGTTCGGCAGTTCAGTAGTTCAAATCCCTAGTGCCGAGTAACTTTTCCCGTTATTTTTCCCAGTTTCTGCCAACCTAGCAGTTCGAAAGCACGTAAAAAAATGCAAGTAGAAAAATAGGGACCACCTTTGGTGGGAATGTAACAGTGTTCCGTGTGCCTTTACTTTACTTTACTTTTATTTGATTTATATACCGCCCTACTCCCGAAGGACTCAGGGCGGTGAACAGCCAACAATAAAATACATATATACAAAATTTAAAAAGCAGAAATAAAATCGAATTAAATAGTTTGGCCCAGACAAATTAAAACCCCAATCAATTTAAAACAAATTTAAACTTTGAGTATTAAAACTTAAAAATATTAAAATTATTAAAATTGTTTAAAAAGAGGGAGAAAGTTAGGCCAGGCCCGCCTGGTGGAATAAAAAGGTCTTTAGAGCGCGGCGGAAGGTGCGCAGATCCGGGATCCTCCGTATCTCCGGGGGGAGCTCGTTCCAGATAATAGGTGCCCCCACAGAGAAGGCTCTTCCCCTGGGGGCCGCCAGTCGACATTGTTTGGCCGACGGCACCTGGAGGAGCCCCTCTCTATGAGAGCGTACCGGCCGGTGGGAGGCTATTGGTGGTAGTAGGTGGTCCTGCAAGTACCCAGGTCCTGAGCCATGGAGCGCTTTAAAGGTGGTAACCAAAACCTTGAAGCGTACCCGGAAGACCACCGGGAGCCAGTGCAACTTGCACAGGAGGGATGTTACATGGGAGCGCCATGTCGCTCCTATTACCACACGCACGGCCGCACTCTGCGCCAGTTGGAGCCTCCGGGTGCTCCTCAAGGGGAGCCCCATGTAGAGAGCGTTACAATAGTCCAGGTGGGAGGTGACGAGGGCATGAGCCTTTGGCATTTAGTCAAGCCGACCACATGATCACGGAGATGTCTTCAGACAGCGCTGGCTCTTCAGCTTTGAAATGGAGTTGAGCACCAGCCCCTAGAGCAGAGAACAACTAGCACATCTGTGCGAGGGGAACCTTTACCTTTACCTATATATACTATAAGGACCCTTCATTTCAACCCTGTCAGTGCTGATGACAGTGGTCTTGGAGGTTCATCTCCACCAGCAATCAACATCCAGATAAACATAGCACCAAGATTAACATCAGAACAACAATCAAGAAGTAAACAATACCCCAGTCAAGGAACTTCCAAACAAGCCAGCAGTAAACAGCCCAACCAAAGAACCTATAAGACCACCCACCACCACCACCACCAACACTGACAGAGAAAGCCACTAGAAAAGTGATGGCTAACCTTTTTGCCATTGCATGCCAGGAGCGGGGCGGATCACACGTGTGCATGCCCACACTCATAATTCTATGCACCCCGCCCCTGCGCATGCATGCGTGACCGCCCCCTCTCCCCCAGCTCTTGGTATGTGATGGCCCGGTAGGCCCGTTTTTCTCTCTCACCAGGCTCCAGAGCCTTTCTAGGAGTCTGGGGAGGGTGAAAACAGGCCTTCCCCATGTCAGGGTGCTAATTAATCCCATTCTGCTTTTGGGTAATCGCACTTTGATTTTAGAGATGTGGATCGAGACTTTTCCCTTGAAGCATACTTTTGCAAGAAAATAAGAAAAACTTATTTATTTGTTATAAAGAAAATAAAACATCTCACTATCTAAATAATTACATTTTGGCAACATTCCTGCCGGCCACCTCTCTGCAGCCGACCTCTTGGCAAGAGAACAAAGAAAGTAAGAAACAAGTGAAAAAATGCGGACATGCGTAGTTAGCTTACTGATAAGAAACTTGGCAAGCTACGGAAAGTCTTAGAGTCCAAAAATATGAGCTCATCTGGTAAATACAAAAACGCAGTGACACCCCACCACCCCCGAGGCCCTTTGGAGGCAGGAAACAGCCTGTTTCCCTACTTCTGGTGGGCCCAGAAGGCCCAAAAATCACCTGGCCGGCATGCACATGCATGCCAGAGCTGAGCTCGCGTGCCCACCAACATTGTTACACATGCCACCTGTGGCATGCATGCCATAGGTTCGCCATCATGGCACGAGAACATAAACTGAGAGCAACCCATTTCTTATTATTAGGCCCGGGGTACTTGCAGGACCATCTCCAGCCGTTCTCCCATCGTCCTGTGCGCTCTCACAGAGTCGGCCTCCTCAGGGTGCCGTCGGCCAAACAATGTCGGCTGACGACCCCCAGGGGGAAGGCGTTCTCTGTGGGAGCCCCGACCCTCTGGAATGGATTGCCCACTGAGCTCAGGACACCCCCGACCTTCTTTCTTTCTGTCGCGAGCTGAAGACGTGGCTCTTCCACCAATTAAACTGATCCGTTTGGGGGTACACTGGTATAATTTTAAATCATTTTTTAATTGGGT
Organism: Pituophis catenifer annectens; assembly: GCF_029215685.1. Classification (NCBI taxonomy): domain Eukaryota; kingdom Metazoa; phylum Chordata; class Lepidosauria; order Squamata; family Colubridae; genus Pituophis; species Pituophis catenifer. The sequence goes on along the minus strand of NW_027256886.1, from coordinate 75,328,678 downwards.
TACTGATTTTAATTTGGTATTGTATTGTGATTTGTATTGAAGTTGTCATTTTGTAAGCCGCCTTGAATCCCTAGGGAGAAAGGCGGCATATAAATCACAATAAATAAATAAATAAATAAATAAATAAATAAATAAATAAATAAATAAATAAATATTAGCACTGGTAATGTTGCCTAGTTTGGGTAATGAAATGCCTGCAAGAAAACAAGCAAGCTTAGAGAGCACCAAGGATTCCATGTCCTTCCTGGAATTTTCCCCAGTTTTTCATTTGCCTGGTTTTGAACAGCTCTTTCACTTTCCCCAAACTCAGAGCTGTTCTGATGTACTGAGCTGATCAGAATGATCAGCCAATCTTAATTTAGGTTCATGGTGGAGAAGTTCAGTGAATTTTGTTTTTACTGTTTGTTGATATCACCTCTTTTTGCTGGCAGCTTGAGCTACCACATCGGACTACTACCAAATATACTGTACTTCATCCACAGCAGGATTCTGTCTAGCTATTCTACATCCATAATCAATCTACAATGCCTCAGTTCCGACACACTCAACAACAAAGAGTAAGCAAAGAGCGTTTGGGAAGAAAACTTGATTTTCATTTCAATGGTCGAAGCTATTTTTGAATCTTAGCACAGAGACTAAAAATGGTTTTGTGATAAGATAGCTCATTAGCCAACTAGGCATTTCTTCCCAGGGTCCTTTCCACACGCAGATGGAATTCAATGTCTTTCTCACCATGTGACAGATTTGTTATCCATGGCTGCTCCTGATCTTTCCTTGAACCATTATTTTATTTTATCTCTCTCCAGCTGGGAACCAGCGAAGAGAAGATCTTCTCCTTTGACTTTGGAGTGTTAGGATTTAAAAGAGCTGACCTGGGCAAGGATCAGATTTGACCCTAAACTGTTAGACATAGACTGTCTTGCACTTCCCTATCCAACCTTCTGCTTTTTCCCAAGACCTATTATTGCTGATCCCTTGAAGCATTCAAGCCTTCTTACAGGCTGCCATCGGGATACAGAGGTAGAATTTATATTTGGAGTGACTGAGAGTTGTGAGTCAAAGGAAGGAAAAGACAAGCTAGAAGTGAAAATTGGATAGGGCTAACAAAAGGTCATCTCTATTAGAATTATATATTGCAAATTAATTGTTACATTAAATATATTACATAGATCTGTGTAGTTATAACTTAATAGCACAAAAACTAAAATTCATTTTAGACATACATATATACAGTTTTGGCGATAGTTCTGGTCTTTTTAAAGTCAATATCATGTCCTGTGGCTTTAAGGTGTTGGACCAGGGAAGAAGTTGGTTCCTCTTTTCTGACTGAGTTCTTGTGTTCTTCTATGCGTGCACTTATTCGTCTGTTGGTTTGTCCGATGTATGTGGTGGGGCAGGCGGTGCATGGGATTTCATATACTCCTTGATTTTCTAACTCAATTTTGTCTTTGGGGTTCCTTAGGATGGTGGATATTTTTCGGTTTGTGCAGAATGCTGTCTTGATGTTATGTTTGTGGAGGATTTTGCTTATTCTGTCTGTGGTGCCTTTTATGTATGGGAGGAGGGCCTTGCCGTTTTCTTGTTCTCTGTCTTGGATTTTAGTGGGGGTTTCTTTTTGGATTAGGTTGGTGATCTTATTTCTTTGGAATCCATTGGATGTGAGTACGTTAGTGAGGGTGTGTAGTTCGGTTTTTAGGTGTTGTTCGTCAGCTAAGCGTTTTGTTCTGGAAATGAGTGTCTTGGCTACAGAGTTGATCTGGGCAGGGTGGTGGTGTGAGAGTGCGTGCAGATAGCGGTTTGTGTGTGTTTTCTTCTGGTATATAGTGTGTCCTAGGGAGCCATTGGATTTTCTGTAGTCCAACACCTTAAAGCCACAGGACATGATATTGACTTTAAAAAGACCAGAACTATCGCCAAAACTGAACACTTTAACAACAGAATAATCAGAGAAGCCATTGAGATAGAAAAACGCCCACACAGCATGAACAAACGAGACGATACCTCCCGCCTACCAGCCATTTGGAAACCCGCCCTTATTGACAAACGAGTCCCTAACACGACGAATGACACCAGACCCACACTCACGAGTGCCACACCTGATGTCACCACCACACATCCACGCAGAAAGCAGACTCAAACCCACACTGATAATGAGCCACGACCAAGGACCAGAAGCCAGACCGCAGCTGCATCATTAGCCACTTTAAACCCCTCCAATCCATACATGAAGCAGACTGACACCCACCATGAAGAGCTCGCACGGCCACAAACACGAAGCCAAACAACAACAACGCAGCTCACCAGCTCAAATCCCCCTGCAACTCAGACTAAGCTGAGCACAACCAAGCCCCCACCCAAACAGAACACAACCCCAGCCAATCAGAGCACAGCCAAGCCCCTAACCAATCAGAACACACCTCCACCCAATCAGAACACAGCCAAGTTCCCACCCAATCAGCTCACACCTCCACTAGCAGTTAAAAGGAAGAGACAGCTGCGATCTCACATTGCTCCTGGAAGCACGAAGCCGAGAACACCAGCCTGAAGATGACGAATGAGACTTCGTCGAAACGTCGCCAAGACACTTCCAATTTTACGTGGGAGAAGACCCGAATAACCAAAGACCTACATACAAACACCCGCGAAAACCTGAGAAAACAAATATACATATATATATATATATATATATATATATATATATATATATATATATATATATATATATATATATATATAATTTATATTTTGCTGATAAAATCCGAGTAAGGGTATGGCTAGCTGATGAGAGCTAAATAGCTTGAAATAGATCTGTATTAGTCTCCCTTTATTTCTTTATCAGCAAAATATAAATTTGGTATAAAATGGTTTGTCATAAATGCGACTGTTTGAGGGCTCCTGGATTGGAGCTGAAAGGCGAAAGGGAAGCAGTATGCTCCCTCCCACATGTTGGGGTAGACCAGGTGCTTTGATAGAAAAACACTTTATATATCCTTCCATAGTCTGTTCCCAGGAAAGGACATTTTAATTGTTTTTAAATGATTCCACAATCTCAGACTTTTCAGTTTAATTCAGTATAATTAAAAGTAACCAAGAAAAAACATTGAACAAACTAGATCTGCCATTATTTTATTCAACACTTTCCATTGTTTTAATTTTTTGTTTCCTTCTGGACCTTGAATTCCCTTGGACCTTTAACTGAAACCCAATTAACCATTATATTATTATGCTCAAGGAAGTTTTATTTTGCTGAATTTCTGTCTATCGTACATAACATGCTCTAGAGTCAAGCCCAGCCTGAGCAGATGGATAAAGATGTTCCAAACTCCTTACTATATAAACATTAAAAGATAAATCAACAGCAAATCAACAACCAACTGGCCAACAAAAAATGTAAAGAACTCAAGATATGTTCTGAATTCATTCACAGTTAGGAAAAAAAAACAATTCAACATAGGACAGGAATAATAATAAGTTTTGTCTTTTCTGCTTAATAAAACACACTGCAATCTTATAACCTTCTTTACTCCTAGGAAATGAGTATCCTATGTATCGGCGTGCTCGTTCAGCTAGCGTCTGAGTAAAGCGTGCATAAGATTGTAGTGCGAAGCTCACCAATCGCATTAACATGACATGATTTTTCTCAAGGTCTCAAACCTTGCGGTTGAGAAAGTTGGATTAAAATATGTCAAATGTATCAAATAGTTGCACTATCCCAAGGATGGGCATTTTTCAACCGGCTGATGAAATCCTCTGTGGTCAGGTTTTGCTATGGTGTATTTTTACATTTCGCCGTAATCAACACATCCTCGCTGTGTGATTATGTGTGGGTATGTGTATGTGTGTAGAAAAAGAGGAGGGGTGTTTTCCCTTAGCCCCTTTCCCTTAGCCTGTCTAGGAGGCACCTGCAACTGGGGAAAGTGATGGCTGACAGGGAGTGAGATATGGATGAAGGGAATTTGGCCTGTGTTTGCTACCTCATTATCTCATGGATCTCCGTGCTTTTCAAAGAGCCCCATTATTTCCAATCCCCTTCATTTGCCAAAAGTAATTTAGGGACTTATTATTAAGACCACATGGCCCTTGACCTCCACAACCTCTTTTGGGGGGTGGGAGCTGCTGCCTCACTCTGTTTAAACTCCCCCCTCCCTTTTCCTATTCACACTCCTTTCTTAGCATGGGGGCCTCTCGCCTCTATGGACAAAGCCACCAAGCAGCCTCCTGCAAACAGAACCTTGGCCCCAATTATCAGCCTTCCCAAAGGGATAGGAATTTTAATTAGTAGACAAGTCAATTATATCAATGGACAGCCGTACTTCTCATTATTTTTCAGTGCTCTGTTTCCAGTCCTCTAAGTGGGCCAGTCTTGAAGGACGGAACCCTCCCAATCACATCCCACCCACAACACAACTTCATATCTAATCTCTCAGATCTGTTTAGGAGAAACAAAAGGGGGCAGGAAAGCCCCATTGTTAGTCAGGGAGCACCTCCTTGTTTCCTAGCTTCCTTTCTGATATTAATACCAGAAGGAGGCACAGCTTCATCTTTCATTTTGTTTTTGTTTTGCCTCAGTGGGAAAATTTAAGAAGCAAAAAGGAAAGTTGTTCTGTCCCCAACCACATGCACACACACCAACAGACGTTCAAGAGTTAAAGACCAAACCAGCCGGCAAAATCCTTTTCCTTATGATAACGGAACTTGGCAACAACCTAGTGGCTGCCTGCCAAGAGTTTATTATTTACGAAGAGGAGAGATAACTTCTCCCCACTTCTGATACATCAAAAGAAACAGCTCAATAATTACAATCAAGTCCAGAGATAATCCAGCAAAGTCTAATAGCAAAAGTCCAGCAATGCAGAATGGCATGGAAGCTTTCAGTTTTGTTCGTCACAAGGTTTGACTGGCCACCACGCTCCCTTTTATATCCTGTGGGGTGTGGTCCAGTGACTCAGCCTAATCTCGGGCACGCCTTTTCTTCTGTTGTGTGCGCTTATCTCTGCGACGCTGGCATGGATCCAGCCAAGACTCATTACCCTCATCACTGTCCATCTGTGGCTGCATGGACGTGCTTGGCCCTGGCCCTATCTCTTGCTCTTCGGCAGACACCCAAGGCATTGCCAGAGAGGAGGGTCCTGGAGAGGGAGGCCTTTCCAACTCCTCTCCTTCACTCTCGGAGTCCTCTCCTGCCGATGACACAGGCTCAGGTAACGGAGCCACAACAAAAGTAGTGTTCTCTGGTCCAAAACTGAGACCTCAAACTTTCATGAGAAAGTTATTCTGATATCCGCAGGAGGTTGTGTTTGTCTTCCCAAGTGTGACTCTGCCCATCTGGTCCAACCCTTTGGGGTGGCCTGCTGAGGCTTTTATTCTGATGAGAGGTGTATGGGATGTGTTTTCAAACCCAGTTTTGGAACACATTTCCAAAACACACTAAGGGTCTTTGATCCTCCATGGCTTAGGGCCTGGTTATTTACGGGACCGCCTACTACCACCAATAGCCTCCCACCGGCCAGTACGCTCTCATAGAGAGGGACTCCTCCGGGTGCCGTCAGCCAAACAGTGTCGACTGGCGGCCCCTAGGGGGAGAGCCTTCTCTGTGGGGGCACCTACCATCTGGAATGAGCTCCCCCCGGAGATACGGAGGATCCCGGATCTGCGCTCCTTCCGCCGTGCTGTGAAGACCTTTTTATTCCATCAAGCGGGCTTGGCCTGATCTCTTCCCTTTTTAAATATGTAAATTTTAATCTGTTTTTAAATTATTGGGGTATTTTAATTTGTCTGGGCCAAAAAGTTTAATTTGATTTTATCGGGTTTTTAAATTTTGTGTATTTATGTATTTTATTGTTGGCTGTTCACCGCCCTGAGTCCTTCGGGAGTAGGGCGGTATACAAATCAAATAAATAAAATAAAATAAAATAAATAAATAAATAAAATAAATTTGCAAATCTCTAAACTCCATCTTAGAACATAGAACATGGAATGATAAGAGTTGGAAGGGATCTTGGAGGTCTTCTAGTCCAATCCCCTGCTCAAGCAGGAGACCCTATACCATTTCAGAAAAATGGGATTGTTGAGTCTCTCTTTGAAAGCCTCCAGTGATGGAGCATCCACAACTTCTGGAGGCAAGTTGTTGCATTGGATGATTGTGTTCACCACTAATTAATTATTCTAACTGTCAGGAAATTTCTCCTTAGTTCTATATTGCTTCTCTCCTTGATTAGTTTCCATCCATTGTTTATTGTCTTGCTTTGGAAAATAAGTTGACCCCCTCTTCTTTGTGGCAGCCCAGGGATGAAATGCTCCCGGTTCGGACCGGCTCGGGCGAGTAGGTAGCGATGATGGCCGGTGGTTCGGAAAACCAGTAGCAATGGCAGCTGGAGGCTCCGCCCACCCGCCCACCCGCCCACCCGCCCCATTCCCCAGACTCGGGGAATGCACCATTCCCCGACTCCTACTGCCCACCTTTCTCCCGCAGCTGGCTGTCAGGGAAGGCAAGCGCCCGAAAGGCAGTGGAGTCGCTCACTCTCCTTCTTGAATGAGCCGCTCTGGTCCAGGTGCCAGCTGCGCAAGCGCACATCGTTTATTTAATTCAGCAGCAGGTTGGGTGTGCGCTTACGCAGCCGGCGCGTGGACCAGAGCGGCTCATTCAAGAAGGAGAGTGAGTGACTCCGCTACCTTTCGGGCACTTGCCTTCCCTGACAGCCAGCCGCGGGAGAAAGGTGAGCAGTAGGAGTCCGGGGAATGGGGCGGGTGGGCAGAGCCGTGGGGAGAAAGAAAATTAAAAAGTTTTCCTACCGGGTTCTGTGGGCGTGGCTTGGTGGAAGGGGGTCTTGTGACTGAGTGGGCGTGGCTGTGAGTGACATCGAGTTGGCCACACCCACTCAGTCACAGGACACCCCCCAAGCCACGCCCACAGAACCGGTAGGGAAAAATTTTAGATTCCATCCCTGTGGCAGCCCCTCAAATATTGGAACATTATCTTGTCCCCCCCAGTTCTTCTTTCAATTAGACTAAATATACTGAATTCCTGCAACTGTTCTTCGAATGTTTTAACCTCCAGCCCCCTAATCAATCTTGTTGCTCTTCTCTGCACTCTTTCCACAGTCTCAACATCTTTTTTATGTTGTAGTGATCACTTGTTCAAGCAGACTCTTTTTTTGGCAACCCTTGTTCATCTAATACATTGTTATATGGATATTTTGCTATTTATATCTTGTTGATCATAGATTGTTAATGCCAAGGGTCTATACAATAAAAAATACAACATTTTTTTAATTGTATAGTCCTTGGCAGTAACAATCTACAATCAACAAGATAGTAAACTCATCCATGAGCAACTAAGCCATGGTTAAATAATTGGTATTTGCACAATATGCTAAGCCTATGATTGATCACATTGGCTTGAGACTGGGGGCTGCGGTGGCTCACATGGTAAGACGCTGAGCTTGCGCTCCGCTGAGGTCGGCAGCTCGGCGGCTCGATTCCCGTGAGCGAATAAACAGCGTAGGGACAGGAAAGGAGCCTCCCCCCAATTGCCAACTGGCATTCAGGCGTCCCGCGGGCAAGATATCACCGCCCCCCCCCCCAAAAAAAAATCCTTTCACAGAGGCAGGCAGCCACCTTGGTGATCCTTGGCTAACACGTGCCGTACGCTAAAAAAAAAGAGAAAAACTTGAGATGACACTGTGCCACAAATGAGCCAACCCCTTGTCACTTAGCAAGTTGTGAGCCAAAAAATGCCTCAAGAGTTTGAAAATGCTACTTGCTCCCTTTCCATAGCCTAAAGATCAGCTGCCTGAGTTGTGGTTTCAAAATGCTACTTGCTACCTAGAAATAACAAAGTCAATGCAACATCATAGATGCTCTTATTTCTGATTCTCTCCACTTGATGCTAAGCCTTTTACCTCTATTCTGCTTTTGTTGATTTGAGTTGCATATCTAGACCATGCTTTAAGAAATTGCTTAAATACATATCAAAGACTCTCGTAGTTACCATCCCTGGGAAATATTTAAGTTCCAGTTGATAGTCTCCCATGCCAATTCACAACTTACTCATTTGAGTTTCATTTGAGGATTTAGAACATCTCCCAGCTGGGGTGCTCCAGCTATGCAATTCAAATTTCATTTGGAGAACATTAGATACAGTCACTCCATCAAAGCAAATCTGAGAATCAAAGGAGGAACTTCAAATCGGATCTGTGACAGGCATCCCATCAAAGCAAAGGACTCTCCTGTTTCTTTTGGGGTTGTTATAGACCAGGGCTGTCAAACTCCTGGCCTGCGGACCAGATGCGTCATGTGCTGTGCTGGCCATGCCCACACCTGGTTAAGCAAAGGGGGGTAAAAGTCCCAATACATCACGTGATGCTGCCATGATGACGTGAGTTTGACACCCCTGTTATAGACAGTATTGAAACTTACTTCTAGGGAAAATTTGATAGGATTTATGCTCCCTAACTCAACTGATGCTAGATTTACACTCTGGGATAATTGTCTATGGAGATTCTCAGTCATCCAGGTCATAGTTGTCCCAAAGGTGCTTTTTCAAAATCCAGGCAACTGGCAACTGTTGAAAGGTTCCAAGAAGGCTCTGCACCCATTTGCATTACTCAGGTGATCCTGATGACACAGATAAACCTCCAGGTTAGGATTAGGGCAGTGGTGAAATCCATTTTTTTTTACTACTGGTTCTGTGGGCGAGGCTTGGTGGGCGTGGCAGGGGAAGGATACTGCAAAATCTCCATTCTCTCCCCACTCCAGGGGAAGGATACTGCAAAATCCCCATTCCCTCCCCACTCCTGGGGGAAGGATATTGCAAAATCTCCATTCCCACCCCACTCTGGGGCCAGCCAGAGGTGGTATTTGCCAGTTCTCCAAACTACGCAAAATTTCTGCTACCGGTTCTCCAGAACCTGTCAGAACCTGCTGGATTTCACCCCTGGGTTAGGGTCTCTAAAAGAACGCAAATGACCAGCTGTCTGCAAGGAGTATAAATCCTTCCATTCCCCATGAAGAAGTTTCTTGAGAAGCGAAACGTCTCAAAAAAAATAATAATACAAGAAAGTCGAGCTGCTTTTTGAAAAAGCAGCTTTGGGACTCTGGGGGTAATCCAGGTCTCAGAATTGATTCAAAGCTAATCTTATGGAAGATATGGATAAAAGCTGGATTTTTTACATAAATTCAATTAGTAGACAGTAACAATCAATGAGCATGATTTTCTATGTTAAAACCTTAGGGTTTTTTATTTATTTATTTATTTATATGCCGCCCTTCTCCGGAGACTCAGGGCGGCTTACAAGGCGTTAAGCAATAGCCTTCATACTTTTGTATATTTTATACAAAGTCAGCTTATTGCCCCCACAAACCGGGTCCTCATTTTACCTACCTTAGAAAGGATGGAAGGCTGAGTCAACCTTGAGCCTGGTGAGAATTGAACTTGCAGTAATTGCAGGCAGCTGGAAGCTAAATACTACTTTTAACAGTAGCATTAGTCTGCTGCGCCACTCAGGCTCCTTAGTATTGTTGTCACATACCCATTAGCAGTATTGCAACAAGGAGGAGAAAGGAAAATAAGGAGAAATTTCCTGATGGTTAGAACAATTAATCAGTGGGATGCCTCCAGAAATTGTGGGTACTACATCATTGGAGGTTTTTAAGACGAGATAGGACAACCATTTGTCTGAATTGGTACAGGTTTTCCTACTTGAGCAGGGATTGGACTAGAAGACTACCAAGGTCCATTTCAATTCTGTTATTTTTTTTATTTTATTTTTTATTTAATTTGATTTATATGCCGCCCTTCTCCGGAGACTCAGGGCAGCTTACAATGCGCTAAGCAATAGCCTTCATCCTTTTGTATATTTATACAAAGTCAGCTTATTGCCCCCACAACTGGGTCCTCAATTTACCTACCTTAGAAAGGATGGAAGGCTGAGTCAACCTTGAGCCTGGCGAGATTCGAACCTGCAGTAATTGCAGGCAGCTGGTCTTAATAACAGGGTGCTTTAGACCACTGTACTACCAAGGCTCTTTTATTCTGACAGAACTCAAAACACACCAATAGTCAAAACCTTAATTGTTCCTCTGAGCAGTGATTATGATTTTATTCCTAGGCAATCAGATGTCAGCTATTTCCAACAAAGTTTCTAAACTTTTAATAATAACCATAGCTTGTAAAAATCAAGTGGTACTTCCTTTAACACTTCACACTTCTCTGTATAAGTTCCATTTCATTTTAGTTTTACACGATTGCTTTATATCTGTTTTTTAATCTTTTATTTTTTTAAAAAAATGGGTCAAGGACTCTTCATAAATAAGGACATATTATATATTTGAGTTTGGAACAAAGCAGGGGTGAAATGCTCCCGGTTCGGACCAGATCGTCCGATCCAGTAGCGATGACGGCGGGTGGTTTGGGGAACCAGTAGCAAAAATCCCTGCCCCCCCCCAATGCCCAGCTGAGCCGCACGATCATCAGAGGCTTTTTTTTTTTTTTACTTTTAAAAGCATTTTTTTTTGGCCGAAAAAATGCTTTTAAAAGTAAAAAAAAAAGCCTCTGATGATCGTGCGGCTCAGCCGGGATCGTCAGAGCCTTTTAAAAGCATTTTTTACAACCTCAGCCAAAGAAAGTTTTAAAAGTGTAAATAAAAAAAAAAAAAGTTGGCCACGCCTACCCAGTCACATTATCCCACCACCAAGCCACACCCACAGAACCGGTAGTAACAAATTTTACATTTCACCACTAGAACAAAGTATGTTTTTGGATGCACACATTCTGTTGAACTGTATACTTTCTATGTGGAAATTGACAACTGGACAGTAGAAATGGTTTTTCCAGACACTTACTGTGGCCAAGAGATAAGTTCTTCAAAAATTGGAAAGGCATATGGATGGCCCAATTATGCAGTTAATTGAAAAACATGATGTTAATTGCACCTACAAATGAGTTATCTAAAGACACGGATTATGCATGGATAATTACAATGAAGTCTAGCTATCTTTCACTGAACTCTTAAAAAAATATTTCATACATACACATTTATATATGCATGAGCAGCACTCATATAAACACTTCTCCATCACATTATTGCATTTTTAGCTGTTTTTATGCATTTTCCTCTTTTCCCTCCCTCTTCTTAAACAAAGCAATAAAAGCATGAAAAATGAAAGAGCAATCTGCTCCTTTTAGCCTTGATCATTGTAACATCAGAGTGCCAATAGTACAATAAAAATAAAAAATAAAGCACCTGTGCTAGTTAGTGCCAGAGAAGGGAATGTAGGAAGGGAGTTGAAAGGCATCCATGTGTGATAACATCTGGGAAAGCAAAGGAAAATAATGGGGAGAAAGAGGGAACAATCCTTAAAAATAAAAGGCAGGCATTGGTACACTAGTTAGCATACAAGCTAGGAAGGAAGGCTATATGAATGGGAGGGGAAAGTAGCAGGAATTGACCAATCAGGGCCTCTGGTGTCCATAGTCCAATTAAATCTAGGGAGGTGGAAATTTAAATGATGACAGCTAATCAGTTTAGAAAGAAATCTTCTATATAAATAACATGTCAGGCCTGGAAGCCATCTTTTTGTTGGATCTTCAGACCTGCCACATTTACTACTGTGGGAAACTGGGAGGGGTATTGTATGGAGCCAGGGTGATATATAGTCATAATAACATTCCTTTCTCAGAAAGTCAAGGACATCTTGCCCTGCACCTGGAGGATGTGACTGGGAGGCATCTCCAGTTGGTACGGTGCTTAGATTGGACCATGTGATGGATGTGTGGGAGTTGGGCAGGGACTTGAACTTTCCTTTGGGTGGGGAAAACCTGGAAACTTTCAGATTTGGGTTTTCTCAGATGTGCCAATATGACATCTCTAATAAAATGGAACTTTGAGGAAACTCCAGCCTCGGAGTCTTCTTTCGTTGGGGGTGTTACTTGAAACTCTGACATAAGAAACATTTTGATCTGAAATGTTCTTTTTCAATGTTACAGTCAATTTTGAGTGAAAAAGCCAGCCAATTTTACATTTGCCTTCCTAAATTATAACTAACATTGACTGTTTTTTTTATCTTTCCTTTTGTCTTTCCAATATTCTAAGCTATTTAAATAATTGAATACTAATAATTTTTAAACATATTTTATAAACCTCAATGTATGGAAACAATATGATATACTAAGATTTATAGCAATATAATTTTAAAAAAATGATAACAGCTGCAAACATCTCTTCAAATGCGCCTCAAGAGTTGCCATATTTTAATTCCTTTAATCTCTTCTTTTCTCTTTCCCAACATTTATAACTACAACCGCTTTCCTTTCCTAATCTATTCTCACCTTGCCTTTGAAGGATAGACCATAAATTACTTTTATCCCATCCAGGTCAGGGTTTTCTGCAGATTGTGGTCAAAAAAGTTAATTTAGCAACCACAATGAAGTCATTCAATCTTGACCTGTATTTATGTGCACATAAAAAACAGGGCTTTACTCAAACTATCATAGCTGCCATCTTGACTTTTTTGACTATATCCTGCATTTTGCCAAAAATTAAAAAAAATAGCTTCAGGTGTTTTAGGTGCTTCGCTGTCCTAGCCTGGGAGTGATTTTTCTTGAATCAAATCTAACATTTGGAAACAGGAGAGATTAAATTGATACACTCCAGTTCTTTTGAGTTCGATAAAACCATTCTCTCTTTGTCCCAAAGGTGCTTTTTCAAGAGGCAACTGGACTGTCTTGTTGTTGTTTTTTTGAAGATGTTTCGCTTCTCATCCAAGAAGCTTCTTCAGCTCTGACAGGATAGTGGGGAATGGAAGGATTTATATTCCTTGCAGACAGCTGGTCATCTGCATCCTTTTAGAGGGTCGTTGAAGCACTTGGAGGTTTATCTGTGTCCTCAGGGTCGCCTGAGTGGTGCGCCTGGTTTCTGTAGTCTGCAATTTTTTTCCCCCTCTGGAAATCCATTCCTACTTCCACACCGTTCAAAGCAGTGGTGAAATCTAAAATTGGTTACTACCAGTCCTGTGGGCATGGCTTGGGGGGGGGGAGGGGTAATGTGACTGGGTGAACGTGGCCAATTTATTTACTTTGTTTACTTTTAAAACCATTTTTTCTACAACCTCTTCGGCGAAGAGGTTGTAAAAAATGCTTTCAAAAGGCTCTGACGATCCCAGCTGAGTTGCCTGATTGGCAGAGGCTTTTTTTCTTTTAAATGCCTCTGACAATCCAAGCTGAGTTGCCTGATCGGCAGAGGCTTTTTTTCTTTTAAATGCCTCTGACGATCCAAGCTGAGTTGCCTGATCGGCAGAGGCTTTTTTTCTTTTAAATGCCTCTGACGATCCAAGCTGAGTTGCCTGATCGGCAGAGGCTTTTTTTCTTTTAAATGCCTCTGACAATCCAAGCTGAGTTGCCTGATCGGCAGAGGCTTTTTTTCTTTTAAATGCCTCTGACGATCCAAGCTGAGTTGACTGATTGGCAGAGGCTTTTTTTCTTTTAAATGCCTCTGACAATCCAAGCTGAGTTGCCTGATCGGCAGAGGCTTTTTTAAAAACAACCTTTGAAGAAGTTGTAGAAAAAATGCTTTTAAAAGTAAAAAAAAAAAATCTCTGATGATTGCGCGGCTCAGCTGGGCATGAGGGGGGGCAGGGGTTTTTGCTACCAGTTCTCCGAACCACCCGCCTCCATCGCTACTGGATCAGTCGATCCAGTACGAACTGGGAGCATTTCACCCCTAATTCAAAGGGTGTTCATCCCAAATTGTATCGGTCAAATTCTGTGGAGATTCTCAGTCATCCAGGTCATGGTTGTCCCAAAGGTGTTTTTTTTTCAGGAGGCAACTGGCCTTCCTTATTTTTTCTTTTGAATGACCTGGATGACCGAGAATCTCTACAGACATTCTCTCTTTGATCCTCAAATCTCCAATCTGAACAGACTCAGGAATGGTTCCTTCTGTAGTATTTGGAAATTAGAAAATAGACGTTGCTGCCATAGTAACTGTTTCTAAGGAAAGGAAATTTCAATGTGATCGAAAATGACAAGTGAGAAAAAACACGGTTGCTGATCATAAAATACAGTTTGGATTGGTCCAGAAATTGACAAATGTGATTGGTGGATAGAATGTCTATATAAAACTTCTAATTGATCAAAGAGAAAAACCAACAGGTTAAAAAGCTGACGGGGAAGAAGATAGCCTAACTGATGATGGTTCTGACTTTAAATCATTAGGGTCTAGAATTAAGAAACTTTTAAAGTAAGGCTTGAGAGGAATAACACAACAAGCAGCTAATATTCGTGCCCCTGACCCAATTTTTAAAATTTATTTTTAAGGATCCAAACAAATAGGAGTAAATGTTTTGGATTAGAACTGTTATCTCTAGGCTTTCCACATTTCATTTGATGCTTTATTTCTGAATCTTCCCCTTTGTCTCTCAGGAGCAGTTACCCATTTAAAAACAAAATCCATTAGTGTTGCTGGATGTTTACATACTTAATGGCTATTAAAGAAATAATGGACAGTCATGTATTGACAATTTGCCATTTGCCATTAAGAAAAGCTGGGATGATTATGTTATTGACTAAACCAGAAAAACAACAACCCAGCATCCTATTGCCCATTGTTGTTGTTGTTCTAGTACAAGTATAAAAATTTAACAGATTAACAGAGTTAGAAGGGACCTTATAGGTTATCTGATCCAACCCCCCACTCAAGCAGGAGACCCTACACCATTTTTGACAAATGGCAGTCCAATCTTTTCTTGAAAGTCTCAAGTGATGAAGCTCCCACCACTTCCGAAGGCAACTTCTGTTCCATTGGTTGATTGTTTTCACTGTCAGAAAGTTCTTCCTCATTTCTAGGTTGAATCTCTCCTTGGTCAGTTTCCATCCATTATTCCTTGTCTGGCCTTCAGGTGCTTTGGAAACCAGCTTGACCCCCTCCTCTCTGTGGCAGCCCCTCATGTATTGGAAGACGTTTACATTGGCTCCAACCATTGGCAAAAGTGACAAAGAAAAGTAAGACAAAACTGACTCAAAATCAATACATTTCTTGGTTCCGAGAGGCTATTCAAGGGAAGGTGGGCAGATAATTTTTCCAATTTATGGAGAGGACAGAACTGCTATCAGGTACATATGTATTTTCCAGATTCCAATAGGTGGAAAGTAATCAAGGAGAGAAGCAACCTAGAATTAAGCAGAAATTTCCTGACAGTTAGAACAATTAATCAGTGGAACAACTTGCCTGTAGAAGTGGATGCTCAAACACTGGACCTTTTTAAGAAGAGATTGCACAACCATTTATCTGAAATGGTACAGGGTTTCCTGCCTGAGTAGGGGGTTGGACCTGAAGACCTCCAAGATCCCTTCCAACTCTTATTCTGTTATATCCCTTGCACATTAACTAGCTTCTTTCATCCAGTTTCCCAATTTTTCATCAAGCAGCTATTGCATTCTGTTTTTAAAATTCTACTCAAGTTTGAAAAGACTCTGTCACACCATGGAAGAAACAATCAAATTCCACTTGGTAAGCTTAGAATTTTTCCATTATTCTATGGATCTGTCCACAATGATTATTGAAGACTATCTGCAATATAAATCTTAGCCCAGAGATTCTATCTTCCCCATCACAACTCAATTCAAGAGTCAAAAGTGATTATAGTGTCACTGTAATTTTTGGTGTTTGATACTGTAGGAAGAGGAGAAAAAATAGTGCTATCCCTTGTCTCATTCTAAATGAGTTTCCTCTTTATCTTTCTACTACTCCTGAAAGTATGAGCTGGCACCTGATCCCCAATCATATCAAAAGGGACATGAAACATCATTGAAATGCGTTGATCTTTGGGTGTTATTGATTGAAATGCCTCTTATGTGAGCTCATTATCTACAACACACTCTTCCATCAGAAAGACTAGAGGGTATTTATTTATTTGTTTTATCAAAACGAGGTTATAATGATTTCCACTTTTCAGGCTTCGTGGTATTGGAATTGCCTCATTTAGGAATGTGCTACTGTAGCAAAGTTTGCCAACTAATGGATGCTGCTCTAAGCATATAAATAAATATAACAAAGTTCTCCCCTTTGTATCAGTTAATTTAGTCTGGCAAGGTCACTTGAAATTGGCCTATTTTTTTTTTCTCTCCTTCACCAGACGGCTTCACTTTCTGCCCTCCCTTTTATGAAGCATGCCATATTCTTAGTGGATCAGTGTCATCTTCCTTTAATTATAATACTCAAAGGCAATGATGAGATCAGGACAATTGTTTCTACGTGCTTTGTTCCACCGCCATATAAAAACAAGGATAATGGGGTGCCTCTCTTTCGTCCATGAAAAAGAGGATGAATGGAATGGAATTAAATCCATTTTTCCATTTTCTCACCCCATTGCACTTTATTGCCCTAATTTCTCTCTTCTAGGCAACAGCTCTGCTTTTTATACTAACAGGACAGTCGTGTTGATAAAGCTTATCTGGCTTCTCCATCAGTTCTACTTTGGTCCCAGCACCCTTAAATCAGGGGTGAAATCCAGCAGGTTCTGACAGGTTCTGGAGAACCGGTAGCAGAAATTTTGGGCAGTTCGGAGAACCAGCAAATACCACCTCTGGCTGGCCCCAGAGTGGGGTGGGAATGGAGATTTTGCAATATCCTTCCCCCAGGAGTGGGGTGGGAATGGAGATTTTGCAATATCCTTCCCCCAGGAGTGGGGGGGAATGGGGATTTAGCAGTATCCTTCCTTGCCACATCCACCAAGCCATGTCCATAGAACCGGTAGTAAAAACAATTGGATTTTACCATTGCCTTAAATCATTTATTTCCAAGTGTAATCATAGCATTCTTGGGAGTATTTGATGAATGATTGTTTGGAGATGCAGTGGAAAGTATCTGGGGGAAAAAAACTCCAGAAGTTAACAATTGCTCATCTATTCCATTTTTCAATGTTTGTTTATGTGACGAGGCATGGTCCATTTTACACTGGAGAGGCATCAAGCAGGAACCAAAGGTGCTTTTTCAAAAGGCAGATGGACTTTTCTTTGTTTTTCCTTGAAGGCGTTTCGCTTCTCATCCAAGAAGCTTCTTCAGTTCTGAAGTCAGAACTGAACTTGGGCAAGAAGGGAAATGACTTCAAGGAGAAACAAAGGAAGTCCAGTTGCCTTTTGAAAAAGCACCTTTGTGTTGTGACCCAGGCCCACGTAGTTGATATTAAATGCAAAACAGTTCCAAAAAACAAACAGATTTTATTAAAAGAGCTGAGAATTAACTCATTCTCAGCGTATTCTAAATGAAATGAAAACAAAGTCCTTAAAACACCAGTCTTTAGTTTATCTCTGACCTTGGGATAATTAGGCAAACTGCCAAAGGCTTTTCTTAGCAACAGTTCAGGAACAGAAGAAATAACTACAGACAAACAAGAAGCAATTCTCTCAATGATTATTTTCTGGCAAAGAGGCCAAGAGCCATTGCTGGCCTTTTAAGCCTTATGGGGGGGTCCAATCATCTCTTGGCCCTACTCCCGAGTCGTCCTCTCTGCTTTAGTTGCTTCTGCCTTCTGGCAGCTCTTCTCATACATGCACTAGGAACAGGCTCCTCCTGCTCCTCTGCCTCTCTACTGTCAGCCTCTGGAGGCTCCAAAGTCCGCAAATCACTCCCCGATGGCCCTGGCCCCATCTTTGCCTCCGATGCAGAGCCCTCATCCAGGCCTTCCCCAGCCTCCAGGACTGGTCCATGTTCTTCCTCAGCCTCATTGCTGTCCAACTCTGCTACCAGCTCGCAGGCTGTTGGCAGACCACAACACTTTGGGACAATCATGACCTGAATGATTAAGAATCTCCATAGACACTTAGAAACCAAGAAAGGTTCTTTTTCAGCTTCCTAATTATAGTAACAGTGATGTGTAGAGAGTATAAGCTATTGGATAATTAAATGTCAAGAATCCCAAGTCTTCTTTAGATATGATTAAAGTCTCAAATGTCCAGTTCCCCAGGCCTGGCAATTCAGAAGCAAACACACTCTGGAACCATAGAATCAGGGTTTATTCAGGCCTGAGACCTGGCACAAAATGAGTACGTAACAGTGGCAGTTTGGCGTGAAATCAGCACTGGGAGATACTGCCTCCCAGCACTTTTTGTAGGTGGGCCATCCTCCTCCAGCCCACCCACACAGCCACCATCCGGCATCAGCATCCAGTTCCTTTGCGGCAGGCTCATGTAATCCAGTTTCCCGGTCCATCATGGCCGCTATATCATGCCCCATAGCCTGCTGCCACTTCATTACACCCAGTGGTGGGTTGCTCCCAGTTCTGGCTGGTTCTATAGAACTGGTAGTAAAACTGGTGGGAGGCCCCACCACCTGCCATGATGTCATCATGGGTGATCTGTGCAAGTGCAGAAGCTTCTGCATGTGCGCTCCCATTGTGAATCGGTAGTAAAGGTAAGTAGAATCCACCCCTGATTACGCCATTGCAATTAGCGCCAGCCAGCTGGGTTCCGGGAGGCTGCTGGTCAGCTGTACGGAAGCGCCACCTTTGTCACCATTGCTGTCAAAGCATGCCACCCGCTGAGGCCGTCCCAGCTGTAAAGATCATCGGCATCTGAATCGCCACCTGGCTGGCCACCGCTCGGCTGTTCCTGCCACTTTGCTCTCCCCTTCCCCCCTTCTCCCCCAGGTATGGCGAACCAGACAGGGTTTGACATAAAAAAATATGTGAGAGGAGTTCAGCTGAGTAGAAGATGGAGCCATACACAATGCATTCAATTCATAGATTTATGCGCCCTTCCTATCTGTCTCTTTCTGTGTTGGCTGAGATTTAACTTCCAGAAGTTTAGAATCATGAACCTATTGGCACGTTTCCTCAGAATCTCTCCAAAAGGCAAAAAGGATTTAAAGAGAAATGCTCATCCAGAAATAATAAATAGAGAACAATGGGAATCAATACTCCCTTTTCTCTTTTTCATCTTGGTGGCATACAACCTCTTATTTTGCAAAATGCACTGGCTGATGAGCATTTTGTGTAACAATGCACTGTAAGTACCCCTTTTCCCCAAAAATAAGACATCCCCTGATAATAAGCCCAATCGGGCTTTTGAGCGCATGCGCTAAAATAAGCCTCCCCCCGAAAATAAGCCCTCCCTGAAAATATTTAAACGCAGAGCTGGAAATCAGGTAAGACGACAAGAGGAGCCCCATCTTCCTCCATGCGCCCTATAATAATAAGACCTCCCTGAAAATAAAGCCAAGGGCTTATTTTGGGGTTCAAAAAAAATATAAGAGAGGATCTTATTTTGGGGGAAAACACAGTACACTTGTCTGCTCTGACACTGATGGCTATGAGTTGTATGTAGTCATTTTCATAGAGTCTAGAGTGGTCTCACTCATTGGGCCCTTTCTTGATGACCGATACATCGGTCTCATTATACCACCTGTTAGAACTAAAAAAAACAATAAGGGAATTAAGGCTGGAACAAATAATTGGTGGGCTAAATTCAGCTAAAAAAATTAAAATCATATTTTATACAATTACTTGAAAGTTATTAAACTTCTCTCTCTCTCATGTCTGTCTATCTATCTATCTATCTAACTATCTATCTATCTATCTATCTATCTACCTACCTACCTACCTACCTACCTACCTATCTACCTACCTACCTACCTACCTATATCTCTGTGTCAACTTTCTCTTTAGGCAAACCTGTTTAATTGGTTCCATTCTCTAACAATGCACTTTTTAAGGGGGGGCGGGGAATGCTCTGCCTTCTTTTTTTCCAAAATAAATAAATAAAATTCATCATTTTTCCATTAATCTTCCATTTAAGCTTTCTTCAACAATCCAGAGAACAAAATAATGTGCCATCCATTGGTCCAATGGGAGCTGAAATTACAGTTCAAATTACAATTCACACTTGAACTGCAAGAGTAACAAAATTTGAAAACGATATTTTCCGGTAATGAATGCATTCAAAGCAATCACAATGTGTTTGTAGCTAAGAAGGGAAAAGGGAGACAAAGCCATTGCATAACATATTCACTGTGAAATATTTGCTTGATGCAGATAATGATGTTGTACAAGTGTCAATGGGTTTATTTTCACAAGCCAGGATTCAGAGGACTTCACCTACACACCTCTCTCTCTCTCTCTCTCTCTCTCTCCTCTCTCTCTCTCTCTCTCTCTCTCTGAGAGGGAGGCCATTTCAAATGTCAAGCTAATTCATGATTTCTGTCATCCAACATGAATTTGGCTGCAATATAAAATGTCTTCCATCATTTAACATGTCTGTTGGTGAAATTCAACAAAGTCTGAAGATGATCATTCAAAATGTCAGCGTGTATTCTGTAATGGCTTTTGTTAGGATAATTTAATTGTAATTCACAATCTTACAACGCATCCAATTCCACAAACCATTATAAGCACAATTTCTCTAATACATATTTTTTTAAAAAATCAGAAGAAAAATGCCTCCGATAAAGTGAACTACAACTCATAAAAACTTATGCTTTTTAATAAAATGTGTTAGTTGGAAAAAGGACTGATTTTTTTTTTTTTTTTTTTTTTTTTTGCTATCATACACTAACATGATTCTCCTCCTTACAGTTATTCTATCTCTCTCTTTCTTATTTGGAAGTAAGAAAGTAAAATAATTCTTCCAGAAATTCTGTGGGAACTACATGTCTGCATTCTGTTTCCAGTGGACTTTGTCGTGAAATGGATGTTACTATTTTTGGCGTTCCTCAAAAAACAGTATGCATAACATCCCTTATTGTCAGTTGCATGCAAAGAACTGGAAGGCCTTCCACAAGTCAAATTCTATTGCAGATGACTTCATGTCCATGTCCATGCAATTTTCTTGATAACCTCACAGATAAAAGTGATTTGCCATTGTCTTCTTCCATTGTCTAACTTCCCAGTCTAGAATATCACCTTGATGCAGTGGTGGGATTCAACTGGTTCGCACCACTTCGGCTGAACCAGTTGTTAAATTGCTGGCTGGCCCCTCCCCTCCCCACCCTACTCCTTCCAGAAGTCCCCACGTGCCCCGTTTTGGCTCCCAGGTACTGCAGGGAGGCCTACTAGGCCCAAAACAGGGTGCAGGGGGGTGTGGCATAGCCACCCTGCGGCCCATTTTTGCTCCCAGGGGGCTCCCAGGTAAGTGCAGAAGGCCTACTAGGCCAAAAATGGGGCACAAGGGGGTGCAGCGCACTCCCCTACGGCCGGTTTTTGCTCCCAAGGGTCTGCAGGGATGCCTAATAGGTGGCCACAGCCTGTTGTTTCTTCCAGGGGGGCGCAGGAGGCCAAGTACTGCCTGTCACACCCCCTGGCAACGCCCACCATGGCCATGCCCACCCAGCCAATCATTAGGGCAGAGAACCAGTTGTTAAATTATTTGAATCCCATCACTGCCTTGATATTGTCTGCAATTGTCTCATCCAAGTTTTAAGAGAGGCAATGTCTGCTAGGTACAACCACTTTCTACCAAAGACGTCAGCAGGCCCCTGGAAGATGAAAAGAAGATTTATCTCTGAGAAGTATCTATATACTACTAAAACTCTCATTTTCATGAGCTCGGTGAAATGGTACACCAAATAGCAACAATTTTTGAACTAAAGCAGTGGTGAGATACGGTACTGAGGGCAATGAATACAATACATACAGACTGGTTTAACAAAGCTTTTACTTTGTAGTGAAAAACAATTGCATAGTCTCTTAATCAATCCAAGTCTTTACTACCGGTTCTGTGGGTGTGGCTTGGGGGGGGGGGTAATGTGACTGGGTGGGCATAGCCAATTTTTTTTTTTTACTTTTAAAATCATTTTTTCTACAACCTCTTCAGCGAAGAGGTTGTAAAAAACTGTTTTCAAAAGGTTCTGACAATCCCAGCTGAGTTGCCTGATCAGCAAAGGCTTTTTTTTTCTTTTAAAAGAAAAAGTCAGCTCAGCTGGGATCATCAGAGGCTTTTAAAGGAAAAAAAGCCTCTGCCAATCAGACAACTCAGCTTGGATCGTCAGAGGCATTTAAAAGAAAAAAAGCCTCTGCTGATCAGGCAACTCAGCTGGGATCGTCAGAGGCTCTTAAAAGCATTTTTTCTACAACCTCTGAAGAGGTTGTAGAAAGGGAAGGGAAGGGAAGGGAAGGGAAGTTTTTGATGCTCCCTTCAAGATTCCCACAAGCAAACTCAATGGGGAAGCCAGGAAGAAATGGGAAGTTGCTGGAACTTGAATGGTGCAGTAGTTAGAATGTAGTATTCCAGGCTAATTTATTTTTTTTTATTATTATTATTTATTTATTGAATTTGTATACCGCCCTACTCCCGAAGGACTCAGGGCGGTGAACAGCCCAATAAAATACATATAATACAAATGTTAAAAAACCATTAAAATACAATTAAACAATTGGCCCGGAAAACGAAATTTAAAACACCCCAAATTCATAAGACAAATTTAAAATTTAAAATTGTGCCAACAGTCAGCATTTTGATTCTCACAGGCTCAAGGTTGAGTCAGCCATCCATCCTTCCGAGGTCAGCAAAATGAGGACTCAGATTATTGGGGGCAATAGGCTGACTCTGTAAACTGCGTAGAGAGGGCTATAAAAGCATGGTGAAGCGGTGTAGATACGTCTAAATGCTATTGCTACTGTTCCCGCTGCTTTTGTGCCTACCCATGGTAATTCTGTTTCTCTGTTTAGATATCTCTGAAATGATGACCAATGGGCACGGGTTGTCTAGCGCATTTTAAAAGCCTTAATCACCGAAATCTCTCTATCAAAAAAATAAAGGCATGGCTGTTTGCACTTTTAAAAAAATTAGATAACATTTATGTAAACTAGAGAAGGCATTGCATAGAAAATCCTCCTGCTTAGAGACAGTTTGGACTGGAATACTGCCTTAGTGGCCAAGACAACAAAACAGCTGAGTAGATAGCCCTGAAATAGCTCTGTTAATGCCGTAGCCTTCAGAGGACTGCAGCTTGTGATTTGCAGCAGAATGAAACAGGCAGAAGGCCTCCCTTTCGCCTTAGGGAGGATGCTGAAGATGGAGGAATGAGATGCAATGGGCTTTCCCTTTAACTGCCTGGGATTATGGTGCCAAGAAAAATGCCTTCAATTTCCAACCAGGTGATTGGGTCAGAAGGGACGTGATAGAAAAAGAGATAAGAATGCTACAGTCCTTCTGGATGAAATGGTGGGTGCTGGGCTGAAATAGAGTTGGAAATAGCTTTTCCCCCATCTGATGCTTTCTAGTCTAGTCATTTCTAGACCAAACTGTCTCCATCAAACACTATTCTAAAGGACCGAATGAATGGTTTTGTTTTGTTTAGCGCAGGGATCAGCAACCTGCGGCTCTGGAGCCACATGTGGCTCTTTCACCTCTCTGCTGCGGCTCCGTCACTCAAATTATGCATCACAACCGCCAATGTAAGACACCTGCCGGCACGCGATTTATTGAGCTTTTCAACCCCCGGTAGGCCAACCATGGATTAATCCAAGAAAAGAAAAATTTCAGAAGAAAACAGAACGTTTAATTCAACTACATATGCTAGTTTTGTGGCCGCTCAAGAAATAGTCAGGCACGGGAAGGGTTTTGTAGCTCCCAGTGTTTTCTTTTCTGTGGGAAATGGGTCCAAATGGCTCTTTGAGTGTTTAAGGTTGCAGACCCCTGGTTTAGCAGCACACACTAATTTTGTTTTCAAGGCAAATGATCTGCATTACAATGAGAACTCCTTCCCTTAGCCATAAAAACAAATGCCTCTGACATTGTGTGTATTTGTGTGTGTGTGTGTGTGTGTGTGTGTGTGTGTGTGTGTGTGTGTGTTTCTCTTACTTTTAGGAGTACACAGAAAATGTTAAGGCAGCATGAGAGAGTTCTTAATGGGTTGCAGAGAATGTATGTCTTTGCCTCTTCTGTTCTCAACATATGATTTCAATTCATCCTCTCCCTGATGAGAACTCGACCTCTTTATTCTTGTAAACAAATGAATATTATGTTCATAAGACTTGCACAATAGAAATGTGAAAACAGTGTCGCTATTCATATTTCCCCCCCCCCCATATTTTCTATCATGAAAGCATGATTTGAACATTGTATTCAAAAAATGAGGCAAGGACAACTACACAAAATCCCCATCTCTGAAAAGCCCATGAATTCTTCCTTAAGTACCGTACTTTTCAGAGTATAAGATACACTTCCCACCCACCCAAAAGAGGGTGGAAATGTTGGTGCGTCTTATAGACCAAATACGGTCATTTTTGGCCTACCAACTCCCACCCTCCCCCCCCGTGTCCCATTTTCGCCAAAAAAAGGGCCCGTTTTTCACAAAGACGAGATGCACAGAGGGTTTGGGAGGCCTACAGAGTGCTCCTGGGGAACGGGGAGGGCAAAGTCGGGATGCATGGGGGTTCAGGAGGACAAAAACAGGCCCATTTTTTGCAAAAACGGGACATGCAGAGGGTTTGGGAGGCCTGCAGAGTGCTCCTGGGGGCCGGGGAGGGCAAAAATGGAATGCATGAGGGTTCAGGAGGACAAAAATGCCCATTTTTTTGCAAAAAATGGGACACACAGAGGGTTTAGGAGGCCCGTAGAGAGCCTCTGGGGGCTGGGGAGGGCAAAAACCGGACAGGCGGAGGCCAAAATCTTTCCCCCCCCCTTGTTTTCCTCTTCAAAATATTGGTGTGTCTTATACTCCAGTGTGTCTTATAGTCTGAAAAATATGGTAGCTATGGGCACAATTTCATGAAAATGCAGACTTAAGATCTGCAGAGGAGTTAGTTGCAAGAATGATCTTGACTTGCAATATGAGTGGCTCATTCTTAACATTTTTCTTCAGAGATGGTGAAGATATTAGCCATGGACAACAACCGAGGTACAGGGCCAAGTTGGTGTTAGGAATGAGGAGTTTCATATAGCTTGTATCTAAATGTGCACTTACCCAACTTCATATTTTCATACCTATATTCAAGCCAAAATTCAATTATTGTTTTGAATGTCGTCTTTCTCTGAATTTCTCAATGCAGCTTGGAATTTTTAAAAAGTGCTGAATTAGGGAAATGCCCATTTGAAAATTCTTACTTTAGCAATGGCACTTAGACTTATATACCGCTTCACAGTGCCTTACAGCCATCTCTAAGCGGTTTACAGAGTCAACATATTGCCCCTAACAATCTGGTTCCTCAATTTACCCACCTCAGAAGGGTGAAAGGCTCACCTCAGAAGGGTGGAAGGCTCACCTCAGAAGGGTGGAAGGCTCACCTAAGAAGGGTGAAAGGCTCACCTCAGAAGGGTGGAAGGCTCACCTCAGAAGGGTGGAAGGCTCACCTCAGAAGGGTGGAAGGCTCACCTCAGAAGGGTGGATGGCTCACCTCAGAAGGGTGAAAGGCTCACCTCAGAAGGGTGGAAGGCTCACCTAAGAAGGGTGAAAGGCTCACCTCAGAAGGGTGGAAGGCTCACCTCAGAAGGGTGAAAGGCTCACCTCAGAAGGGTGGAAGGCTCACCTCAGAAGGGTGGAAGGCTCACCAACCTTGAGCCTGGTGAGATTTGAACTGCCAAATTGCAGGCAGCCGGCAGGCAGCAGAAGCAGCCTGCAGTACTGCACTCTAACCACTGTGCTACCAAGGCTATTACTTTAGTAATAATGTACAGAAAGGTAGCATTATGTTAGTGAAGAAATGGGCAATTTTTGAAGAATCACAATGTAACTTAACCTTCTGACCTTCTGGGTGGTATTGGGAGAAGGGTCATCCAATAATGCAGTGTATGTCGTAGTGATTATAAAAAGGGAAGGCAGGGCATGATTTGCTTGGCTGTGGTTGCCATCTTGACTCTTTTTACCTGTGGAAACTTCTAGCTTAAACCATGCATTTCTTTCATTAGTTCACCTGGGAAAGAGTCTTATAATCTGTGGAGAGAGGTTTGGCAAATATGAATATATTCACTGTCACTCTGTATCAAATTGCCACATTTACTTCTGAAGGCCCATTTATGCAAAAATGATAAAAATCAAGATTTTCCCCTTTGGATCATAGTTTAGAATGTTTGGCAGGCAAAAGGCAGAACCCAAGTTGATTTTCTAAAATTTTGGATGCCTCTTCATTGAGCAGCAGAAATAATTAATATAGAGGAATGCTTTTTATTATATTTTTAATGATAGCACAACAAAATTTAAAAGGCTGTTTTGTGCATTCTGATGGGATATAGTTTGCAAACATTTATACATTTAATGTCTGTCAGTTAAAAAAAAAACAAGTTGATTGTATATACATGCAATAGAAGTTTAACCAAATTTAAGCAAGAATGGTTCCCATACTCTCAACACATCAGTCAGCATGGCAAATAAAATAAAACAAAATAAAATTATGTTTTGGCTTCCAAGAAAGTCTACATATATGTAAAAATTGCAAGCTAGCAGATATATAAAAAGGGGGAAGTCAAAACTTAATAGTTTTTTTTTAATTATCTATCATCTATCTCTATCTATCTATCTATCTATCTATCTATCTATCTATCTATCTATCTATCTAATCACCTATCATCTCTCTATATCATGGGTGTCAAACTCATGGCATCATGTTGCCATCACGTGACATTTGTGACGTTTTCCCATTCGTGGAGCTGGGGTGGGTGTGGCCTTCGCGTGATACATCCAGACCACCAGCCACCAGTTTGACACACCTGCTCTGTATCATCTATCATCTCTCTATATCATTTCTCTTATCTGTCTGTCTGCCTGTCTGCCTGTCTATCATCTAATCATCTCTTGTCTCTCTGTATCATCTCTTATCTATCTATCTATCTATCTATCTATCTATCTATCTATCTATCATCTCTCTAATCATCTATCATCTCTCTATATCATCTCTCTCTCTCTCTCTCTCTCTCTCTCTCTCTCTATCTATCTATCTATCTATCTATCTATCTAATCATCTATCATCTCTCTATATCATCTATCATCTCTCTATATCAGTGATCTATATCTATATCCCTCAGTGATGAAGGAGCATGTGGGCAGGTAGCATCAAGTGCCGAAAAGGGAGCACTTTGCTCACATCATTAGTTCTGACTAATTTTTCTATTACCCCTATCATCCTGCCAGAACCAATAAAGCTTCTTGGGTGAGAAGCTGAAGTTCTTTTTCTTCTTCCTCAGGGAAAGAACAGTCCAGTTGCCTTTTGAAAAATCACCTTTGAGACAACTATGACCTGGATGACTGAGAATCTCCACAGACATTAAGCCCGTATATACACTTCTAAAATCTATTCTTTGAGATTCCCAGAATTGGATCCCTTTCTCAAGTACAATAACAAGTTAATTTCCCATAGCTATTAATGTGTTCTGGAAATATCCTTTTTTCACTCATATCCCTATTACACAGCTTGCACTTTCTTCATTTACACCTGAGCTACTAACCAGTTACAAGACACGTGAAATCTGTCTGACTCCCTCGCCCATTATCTTGAAGGAAACTGATTGGGAACAAAGAGAACAGAGGCGGGTGGGGACATCTAATTTCTTGCCCCTATCATTTTCTGCTGAATCAAGGATGAGTGGAGAACACTTCAGTTCACCAGCAAGGAAAAGACCTTTGTTTATATCTTAAGACCTTGCTTAATTTCTACGCTCTTCTCCTTGGGAAGCAATATTGATTAGAGCCAGTAATTGTCTTCTAATTGGCTGAAGATGCTTGTCTACTTCAGATAATTAAACTGAAGAAGAAAAAGGGAAAAGAAATGGAAGAGAAGAAAAAAGACTCTTCTTAAACTCATTAACTGTGATGATCAATAACAAAGAGAAGATCTTCACCAAAGACAGATGGGCAAAGGAGAAATGGACAAAGGATTCCGACAGGGGGTTTCAAACTTTTTCAGGTGACAGAACTTCTAAAAAAAAAAAAAACACAATCCCTGATCGAAAAGCAAAGTGATAGACAATTGACTGTATCTTTTCTCCTTTAAGGGACGTGGTGGCTCAGTGGCTAAGATGCTGAGTTTGTCAATTGAAAGGTTGGCAGTTCAGCAGTTCGAATCCCTAGTGCCACATAACAGGGTGAGCTCCCATTACTTGTCCCAGCTTCTGCCAACCTAGCAGTTCGAAAGCACCTAAAAAATGCAAATAGAAAAATAGGGACCACCTTTGGTGGGAAGGTAACAGAGTTCCATGTGCCTTTGGCATTTAGTCATGCCGGCCACATGACCACGGAGACGTCTTCGGACAGCGCTGGCTCTTCAGCTTTGAAACGGAGATGAGCAACGCCTCCTAGAGTCGGGAATGACTAGCACCTATGTGTGAGGGAACCTTTACCTTTTTCCCCATTAATCTCTCAAGGAACCTCTCAAGTTATTGTAGAATTTTAGAGTTCTGCAGAATACAATTTGAAAAACCCTGGATTAAAAAAAAAAAACATGAACTGCAAAGTTTTCCTGTGCTACCCTTAATTCAGAAATAGAGCAGGGCAGCCTTAAGACTATCAAACCGATATGGTAGGAAGTCTCCTTGTTCCCCCATCCTTGACAGTATATGTGCTTGTTGTTGTCTATACTCAATCATTCAGCTGGCCGATAGGCAGTGGGGACATAATACCTCTGCTCTTGAACACTGGCAAAAGTAACTCACTATGGTATTGTCAAAATCAATCTTGTTGGAAGAAATGTCCATCTGGGTTCAGTTCCAAGTGGGAAGAAAGACACTGGAAACATGGAGACTGCTTGGAAAGATGGTTTAATGGTGGACAGGACCACATGGGTTTTTTGGGTCCTGAACAAAAAGGCACATGGGTGTGTGTGTGTGAGAGAGAGATTTATACCCTCTGTTGGGCTTTGAATTTGAGCTTGTATTCTGATTGGTTGTCAGACTCCCATGGGGCCATGCAAGGGTAACTTTATTGATTGTCTTTTGAGTCCCAGGCTTGGTTGAAACTTGCTGGGTGATGTAATCTCCCCAGGGGCCATGTGGTGAGTTCTGTTGCTAGATGGGTAAAGGCTAATCCTACCTTTTTTGGATCTTGGGTGAGGGCATTTGCCTATGAATAGACCTAGCTATCCCTTTCTCTCTTAAGCGCTGACATCTGCTGGGGGCTACTGAGGAGGGTGAGGGCTATTAAGAGTGAGTCTGCTTCCTGCCTAAAAAACATGTTTCTCCATTTCTCATCCAGGGAGGGATAGTATTCTGCCTTTTTAATATTTCCTAGAATATTTCATTCTTCTAGGAGAGGGATGGGTGCTAATTTCCTACAATTTCAAATATGTATTTTCTTTCTAGTTTGAAAAGAAATTCTGCCTTACTAAAGCAGATCCTCAGTTCCTTATCTCAGAACTTCTTTTTAGGTAGAACCTCTAGGCCCAAACTGAATCTTCCTCCTATATTTGTGGTTCTCAATCCTTTAGAATGAAAAGGAAAGAACATTGAGACTTCATCATATATTGCTCTGATATCCTTAAATGTGGATAATGTGTAGATGTTAAGTAAAAACCCTGAATGTTGATTGTGCATTTAGGAAAATTGATACGGTTCCTCCTAGTTTTGGTCTATTTCTTCCTTTCTCCTCTGATCAAATAATGGAAATTCCCCCTATTGAATTAAAAGAGTTTTCCACCTCTCATGATCCATGTATATAACAGGGGTGAAATGCTACTGGTTCGCACCGGTTCAGGCGAACTGGTAGTTCAAAAAAGCTCCCGGTTCGTCCAAACCGGTATTTCCGATGATCAGCTGTGCCACATGGTTTATATTCGCTAGAAAGCAGGAAATTGTCCTTTCTAGCGAAGCTAAATCGCACGGCACAGCTGTTTCTCCCCCTCGCTGTTCTATTTACCTAGTCAAGCCTCCTTTTTCCATGTGCAGCGTGCGTTTGGCATGCACTGCATATGTGTGTGCACACAGCACATGTTTGGCATGCACCGCACATATACGAGCAGCGAACTGGTGGCAAACCACGGAGGATTTCACCACTGGTATATAACCATCCTCTCTCAGCAAAGGCATTCCAGTAATAATACTTGCAGAAGTGATGTATCGAGCTGTCATCGTGAGTTTGGTTGTCACTTTCTTATATGCCTTGATATCCTAGTAAACTAAATGCCTTCTGGCTAAAACAGAAGTTTCCATCCATCTCCTTATTTTGGCAGCAATTAACTTCAGTCACTTTAGTGGTTTTGGATGCCAGCACAATGCGTGGGAGATACCCACCTTTTGCCAACCATAAATGGAAAGCAGAGATGTTTTCTACAGAAACATGGAAATTGACCGACCCCATGGGCTTCCAGCATCTGAAGTCAGGAAGCTACATCTATGTGATTACTGAAAAGAGAATGAATACATCTGTTCTTGCAGTTTCTTTCGGGCACCAAAAGGCTGGCAAAGCCCACTTTACTTGCAAAGAAAATAATAAAAGGCAAGCAAGATCTGGATCCAAAATATATTTGCCCCAATTAAAGAGACGTTTAAAATCATCATCGCAAAAATCGTATTTGAATCCTAGAGTGTGTCACTAACATAAAGAAATATCAGGAAAATTGGTAGGCTAAAATAGCTTCCTCAAACGTTAGCTACCTAGTATGTAAAAAATTATTTCCAAGTAAATGGCAGTGAAATCTCAAGGTTTCCATAAAATCCTCTTAATTATCAGATTTCGGAAAGTCAATTTGTGTTGCAACACAAGTGGTTCCTGCTTGCCAGTTTAGGTACTTACAGTGGAATAAGGTTATAAAACAGCTCTATTTCTCATAAGGGCTCCATTATGAGAAGACAGGTTAAAAACCTTGTGCCTTCCAAACACACCCCATGAAGTCCAACTAGCATGGCCAAAATGTCTCTCAGTTGTGTGGTCCTTAAACTACAGGAGATCCATTAAGATCTTCTTTGTATCCCCTTCTTCTTAGTGGTTATCAAACCAGATTAGAATTATCAGAAGTCATCGCTCAAAATACAGTGGTTGGTGTAAGGTGTGAACTTATTATGAACCCAATCCTAAAAATCATTCTGATCTCAGCTAAATCTACCTCGTCTTTGTAGAGTGAATTTTGTATAAATTTGTGAAAAGTTAGGCAACAATTAGCATGATGGCAAGGAAAAGATCAGTACATGTCAGTTTTCATCACCCCACTCATATATATACAGCTGATTGCTTGGGACAGCGGTGGGTTTTGCATTATGTTACTACCGGTTTGCCGTGTGTGCACCCGCTCGCTTCGTGCACGCATGCGCCCAGTTTGTGTGTATGCCTGTCTTCTGTACATGCACCTGGCCTTCCGTGCATGCGCTTTGTTCATGCATGCACCTTCCGCACATGATCCCAGTCTGAAAAACATGCCTGAATAGGATGGTATACACACGGGGCAGGGGGGGGCGGGTCCACCCGAGATTTCCGCTACCAGTTCGGGCGAACTGATCCGAACCAGCTGAATACCACCTCTGGCTTGGGGGCTCAAAAGAAGTTTTACATCAAGTCCAAAGACTGGTCCAACTCATCCATTATCTAAGAGCACCCCACTCAGACAACAACTCTTCAATGTCGCTTCCCCATCCCATCCCCTATGGTTTGGTGTGTAGCAGGAGATGGCCAAGATTGGGCCAGAGATTTTCTTATCTGCCAAGCCTTACAAATTTTGTGCCTCACAAAAACCAATGTACTTCTAAATCCACTGGAAAGAGATATTGTGCAGGTGTGTATTCCTTTAAAAATAATGTTGGCAGTTGAAGATCTCCTTTGAAAGTTGCATAGTTCAATCCCTATGCATTTTTCCCTAGACATCCTAGGAAACTACTGTAGCAAGAAATATCCTTCTGGGTTCAGCTCCAAGTGGGGAAAAAGACACTGGAAATATGGAGACTGTTTGGAAAGATGGTTTAATGGTGGACAGGATCACATGGCTTGAGTTCCTGAACAGAAAAGGGGCCGAGATGCAGTGAGGTCCTGGGTTTTATGCCCTCTCTGGCTTTGAACTTCCTGGGGACCAGAAAGAGTATCCTGATTGGTTGTCAGGCTCCCAGAGGGTGGGGGTCTAAGCTAGCCTTGCTGGCTGATGTAAACTTCCCAGATGCCATATGGTGAGTTTCTGTTGCTAGATGGGTCCTATTGTGTTGCAGATGATGGTCCATTAACAAAGATTGAGTTTCTACCTCTGATCCATTGACAAAAGGTGGGGGCAGGAAGGTGGGAGCTGCTTTGTCTTTAAAACGTGCTTCTCCATTTCTCATACAGAGAAACATAATATTCTGCCTTTTTTAATATTTCCTAAAATATTTCATTCTTCTAGGAAAAGGGTGGGTGCTAACTTCCTACACTACCTTCCATGAGAACTAGATCAGGAAGAAAGTCCTGCTATATAGTAAAAGAGTATAATGTCATAATTTATTGTGCAGCAAAGCTGCAAACATTCTGTTAGTTGTTTGGGCATCACAGTAGAGATCTATAGACTTTCTTCTCAGAACCAGATGCAGAACTGATTAACAACAGCTGCAGCCATTCAACATCTGTCTCCTTGATACATGGCTGTGTTTCCCAAAGAGGCAAAATTTACAGTAAAAGCATATTGGGCACCGCCCTAGAGATAGCTTCTTTCCATCTTTTTATTATCCTAAAAATCTCACTAGCTGCCTCTGGTTTAAGAGCATGCAGAGCTGGGAGAAAGCACTTTGATGCAACAACCCACGCTGGTGTGATTTCCACCATCTCTACAAGATTACAGATATTTGCACACTAATTCATTGAGGCACTTCAAATTGCATCGTGTGTTTTAAAGGTGCTAAAAAACATAAGGCATTCAAGTAAAGCTCTCTATGTTGCCTAGCACTTCTGAGCTACTTTCTTTTTTTTTTCCCCAGCTAAAATATTCCAACTTTTTCCCCACTTTCAATGCAAATCTACTTGCAAATGTTCCAAGCGGACAAACTTCCTCTGTGCTTACTTAAGCTAGGACATGCTAATTCCGTTTAGCAATGAATTTGTTTAACTGGGCCAAATTGCAAAGGCTGGAAGATAGATTCCACTTGCATCCGAGGATTTGGATGAAGTGATGCAAATCAATGCAAAACATTAAATATGTTAGCTTCTGGATCTTTCTCAGATCTTGTCTTTGTTCCAGAAGGAGGCTGTATGCAAAAGATAAACCGCTTTCTCTATTTGTACAATTTATTAGTTAATCTGTTTCTAACTGAGAACTAATT
This sequence comes from Pituophis catenifer annectens, assembly GCF_029215685.1. Lineage (NCBI taxonomy): Eukaryota > Metazoa > Chordata > Lepidosauria > Squamata > Colubridae > Pituophis > Pituophis catenifer. Next base: position 75,295,554 of record NW_027256886.1, on the reverse strand, counting down.
AAAGGAAGGGAATGCTTGGTTGGAAATGAGGATTAAACATGGATAATTATTATAAATGCTACATTTCTAGTTCCACTCAGGCTTATTCATTCCCTTGTGCCCTTCCCTCACCTCTTGCAGATTGCTGATGATAATATATGGAGGGTCTCTTGTGATTGCTTGTTTCTACAAGCTGAAACCCTTCATTTGGTTCTGTTGGCAAGTATTCCCTTTGTCTAAGAACATTAGTGGCAAGTATTTTCTTCTTGCAAATTCTTTTGACTGGCTGCAAATGAAGGTGGGGAAGTGGCAGCGGTATAAAACCTAGTGTTAAAAACAATGCGTGTGAATCCGTTCATCTGGTGTAGACAATCCAAAGATACTGTGAATATCAGGATAGTGGGAGCTTTTTTTTTTCCCCCTGAGATTTTTCTCTAATAATCATGGCCTGTCGGACAGGCACAAAGAATCAGAAGGTTACAGATTTATTCAAGCCTACACACAAGAATCTAGTCAACGCAGAGTAAACACTACACTGATGCTAGATAAGGATAAATGGAATTCCAGGGGTGGGCGGGACTTGGCTCTCTTTTGACAATGTAAGGAGTCTAAACTGATAACATGTCTAACTCCACCACCACCACCCAATTAGGCCTGCTCTTCTCCTACTCTGTCAGGCCCAGCCCAAAAATGACATGCAGCAATCTAGCCAAAGTCCAGTTCCTTATTTGTTCATGCCATATAGACAGAATCTTGCCAGACTAAACCATTGCTACTGTCACACTAGTGGATATAAATTGGAAAGTTCTAGGGAAGGGCTATTCTAACTCTCTTCCTCTGTCTCCTATCCAGCTCTGGGCTGTGGTGCCTCTTGCTTCACCTCCCTCCTTGGAACGCGTGCCCTCCTTCCTGGGAAAGTGCTATTTCACAGTAGTCCTTCAGATCACCCTGCCCCTCCATAGGCATAATCCATCATATGACCTTGCTTTTTCTGTTTTCATAAGAAACCCTCCTCTACAGAAAATATATTGATGTATATGAAAACAGTTGTTCCAATCTTATTCATTTTTGCTTGGCAGACTAGTTGGGTTAGGGCTCCAACGTAAAATATAAGTTACACCCACTCAATTAAAGTAAAAAAAAAAGTGACAAAGTTTCCTTCTGGGTATGAAAACAAATATATATATATATATATATATATATATATATATATATATATATATGTATATATATATGTATATGTATATGTATATGTATATGTATATGTATATGTATATGTATATGTATATGTATATATATGTATATATATGTATATATATGTATATGTGTATATGTGTATATGTGTATATATGTATGTATATATATTTGTTTTCTGAGATTTTCGCGGGTGTTTGTATGTAGGTCTTTGGTTATTCGGGTTTTCTCCCGCGTAAAATTGGAGGTGTCTTGGCAACGTTTCGACGAAGTCTCATTCGTCATCTTCAGGCTGGTGTTCTCAGTTTCGTGCTTCTAGGAGCAATATCAATTACATTGATCTCTCTAGTGGTTCCTTTTCACCTCATTGAAAGCTTCTGCACCATAGACAAATTCCTTGTGTGTTTAATCACACTTGGTCAAATAAAGTACTCTAGTCTAGTCTATTTCAGTCTACTGTGTTTCCCCAAAATATGACCCTGACTTATATTTTTTGAATCCTGAAATAAGCACTTGGCCTTATTTTTGGCGAGGTCTTATTATTTTGGGCACGTGGAACAAGACAGGGTTCCTTTTGCAGTCTTATCTGATTTCCGGCTCCATCGCCTTTCTCGCCATTGTGTGCAGGGAAACAAGTTGTACCATAAAAAAAAACACTTCTCGCAAATTCTATCAATTAATTCCAACTTTTTAAACACCGACCCCTTCACTAGGTCTTATTTTGGGGGGAGGGCTTATTTTTGGGGGAGGGAGCTTATTTTAGTGCATGCACTCAAAAGCCCGGTTGGGCTTATTATCCAGGGAGGTCTTATTTTCGGGGAAACAGGGTAGTCTAGTCTAGTCTAGTCTAGTCTAGTCTAATATAATCTAGTCTACTCTGATCTATTCTTTTTGTGGCCAAGAAGAATGACCCAAACAAGACAAAAGGTTTATAAAATACCTGTCAGGTTTCGAAGTCGTCTTGAATAAATTGCATTTCAAACAAAGTCTTTGAAAAAAAACTCTAATTTATTAAGCACGCACATTCTAGCTCCGACTCATTGCAGCCAAGTCTGGCTTCCTCAGGCAAACCCTCCTTTTCCTTTCCCCACTCCTCTATACTCATTGGCCATCTTCCCCATCACTCTGCCCCAATCTACTGCTCCAGCTCAAAGGAATTTCCCCCCTCCCATCCCATCTCCTAGGTGATATTCTCTCCTGTGAAAATAAGTAGGTGAAGGGTCAAATGACTCTTTCCAAATGCCTCCGCTTCTCTTCTTATGTCAGCATTGGAGTAAGTGCAGTGTGAAATGCTGACAATACCCTCATTTGTAGTGATAACTTTGGTTTTAGGTTTTTCAATTCTATTAAATCCCACCTTCCAGGTGAATTTCTGTACTGCTTTCCACAGGCGTTTTTAGAAAAATCCTGTGTCTTTTATTTGATGAGAACAATAGAAGCAACTGTGGTAATGAGAATAATATTATTTGAAAACAACAACTCTGAACTGATCAGAGTGGAACAAAGCATAGCAAGATGGCTACCTTCATTGAAGTGATTAATGTAGTTGATAGTACCATAGAGAACTGGACATTATGTATAGAAAGACTGGGACACATTTTGGGGGCAAATGAGATAGCTACTGGGGTGGGGAAGTGCCTGTTTGAAAAGTGTTGCGAGAGGCAACCTACACACAGTCACTAATGCCCTTGTCACCTCCCGCCTAGATTATTGTAATGCTCTCTACATGGGGCTCCCCTTGAGGAGCACCCGGAGGCTCCAACTGGTGCAGAGTGCAGCCGCACGGGTGGTTATGGTAGCAACATGGCGCTCCCGTGTGACACCTCTCCTGCGCGAGTTGCACTGGCTCCCGGTGGTCTTCCGGGTGCGCTTCAAGGTTTTGGTTACCACCTTTAGAGCGCTCCATGGCTTAGGACCTGGTTATTTACGGGACCGCCTACTACCACAAACAGCCTCCCACTGGCCGGTACACTCTAATAGAGAGGGGCTCCTCCGGGTGCCATCAGCCAAGCAGTGTCGACTGGCGGCCCCCAGGGGGAGGGCCTTCTCTGTGGGGGCACCCACTATCTGGAACGAGCTCCCCCTGGAGATACAGACGATCCCGGATCTGCGCACTTTCCACCGTGCTCTTAAGACCCTCCTATTCCAGCAAGCCAGCCTGGCCTAATTTTCTCCCCTTTCTTTTAAATTTTTAAACTGAAATTTTAATTTGTTTTAAATTATTGGGATTTTTAATTGTCTTGGGCTAAATTATTTAATTTGGTTTTAAATTGTTTCTAACTTTTGTATTTATGTATTTTATTCTGTGCCTGTTCACCGTCCTGAGTCCTTCGGGAGTAGGGCGGTATATAAATTTAATAAAACATAAACAAACAAACAAACAAAACATGTAGTTAATTAGGGAATTTAATTGCTCTATAAAACTCTTGTTACTCCGCTTTGCGTAACTAGTAAAAACAATGCAGGAACATTTTGATCCAGCATCGTTATCAATTCCAGAGTAGTTCAGGTTACATAAGTATAAGTAAAAGAGGGGAAGCCCACTGCAGCATGTTCAGCTGTATTTTAAAAAGATACTGATAATTATAAATTTAGTGAAGGGCTAAAATGCACATTGAGAGATTGGCTAGTGGGTGGAATTCTGAAGAAAATATTCAAAAAGAGATTCTTAACACAGCTGGATTTAACATTCAATAAGGTATTTTAAAATGGTATCTCTATGGAAACTGTTGCTGGAGATACTATACAGATCAGGAATGAAAATGTATGTAAATAATCTTTAATAAACCATACGGACAATGATGGGTCAAACCAGGGGTGAAATGCTCCCGGTTCGGACTGGATTGTCCGATCCAGTAGCGATGGAGGCGGGTGGTTCGGAGACCGGTAGCAAAAATCCCTGCCCAGCTGAGCCGCGCAATCATCAGAGGCTTTTTTTAATTTTTAAAAGCATTTTTTCTACAATCTCTTTGGGGGAAAAAAAATCTTTTAAAAGTTAAAAAAAAAAGCCTCTGATGATTGCGCAGCTCAGCTGGGATCATCAGAGGCTTTTAAAAGAATGTTTTCTACAACCTCTTCAGCCGAACAGGTTATAGAAAAAATGTTTTTGAAAGGAAAAAAAGCCTCTGCTGATCAGGCAAGTCAGCTGGGATTGTCATAGGCTTTAAAAAAAAAAGCCTCTGCCGATCAGGCAAGTCAGCTGGGATCGTCAGAGGCTTTAAAAAAAAAAGCCTCTGCTGATCAGGCAAGTCAGCTGGGATCATCAGAGGCTTTAAAAGCATTTTTTTACAACCTCTTCAGCCAAAGAGGTTGTAGAAAAAATGGTTTTAAAAGTAAAAAAAAAAGTTGGCCACGCCCACTTAGTCATATTACCCCTCCACACTAAGCCACGCCCACAGAACCAGTAGTAACAAATTTTACATTTCACCATTGAGTCAAACTGAACTGTGATGTCATTGTGGCAGAGGTTTAGCCATACTAGCCCAATGCAAATTTAAAGACAAAACCTGCAGAAAATACAATATAGTGTATTGTGGACCTGGGATAGGACATATTCAGAGAGCCTTTTGCTCAGGGAAAAGTTAACCATTTGCTAAGCATTATTAAATAATAGCAACAATGCCATTATTTAAATAGAGATAATAGTTTAGGCCATAGATCAAAAATCTGATAATGAATCTGAATCTCATCTGAAAATCCCACTGCATAAAACGTGACACTAATACTTCTGTGTCAGAAGCACTGAAGTGCTTTGGTAATGAAAGGATTTGCCAGTGACATCACCGTCACCTGGGGGACACCCAATTCAGGGCTCCTTTTGCATCCCATGAAGTTGCCCACTGAAGTTTTACCCATTTATCTATTTGCAGCCACTCACTTTCGAACTGCTGGGTCGGCAGGAGCTGGAGCATGTGATGGGAACTCACCCCACCCTGTAGTAGCATCGGGTCTTGAACATGAGCCTGCCAATTATCAGCCCAGTGTTTTAACTTCATGAGTCAACACGCTTCTTTATAAAAGGCTATAAGGGACAAGCAATATGATTCACATAAGAAATGAATGAGTACATTAGTAAAATTGGACATTCATCTTCCAGTATTGGTTATAACCCAGTGAAAACTTTATCGCATTTCAAACATGCTAAATGAAGACAATCAGAAATGCAATTAAAAACATTAATAACATTCCCATTGAAATGATACCTATAACTATAAAATACAATAACCAGCAATGTTATGCAAACATGTAGGTGGGTTTTAAGGTCAGTGGATTGTTGCTCCATCAACAGCATGCAGGCCAGGGGTGAAATGCTTCCGGTTCGGACCGCATCACCTGATAGCAATAGCGGCAGGTGGTTCGGAGAACCGGTAGCAAAAATCCCTTTCCCACCCCATGCCCAGCTGAGCCACACGATCATCAGAGGCTTTTTTTTTTTTTTTACTTTTAAAAGCATTTTTTCTGTATCTCTTCGGCCGAAGAGGTTGTCGAAAAAATGCTTTTAAAAGGCTCTGACGATCCCAGCTGAGTTGCCTGATCGTCAGAGGCTTTTAAAAGCATTTTTAAAATAACCTCTTTGGCCGAAGAAGTTGTAGAAAAAATGCTTTTAAAAGAAAAAAAAAGCCTCTGATGATCAGGCAACTCAGCTGGAATCGTCAGAGGTTGTAGAAAAAATTCTTTTAAAAGGTAAAAAAAAAAGCCTCTGAGCAGCGCAATCGTCAGAGGTTTTTTTTTTTACTTTTAAAAGCAATGTCTTGTCTCATATCCAAAAGGTATGATAGAAGAAATCACTTATGTGAAAGAGAACATCTTTAAGATCTACTAAATAAAGATGTAAAACAACCTTTCTATGCTGCAGAAATATCAGAACAGTAAGAACTTGCACAAATACTGGAGAAAATGCACAGGTACACACATACTTGCACACAATAATGTGAACAGTCTTGTGACATCATGCTGCAAGATGACTCACCTCAGGCATTGGAAAAAGAGCAGGAGTCACCTGACATCAAAGAAAGATGCTTGCATTTCTCTGAACACTTTTTTCCTCCTTGAAGATGCTCTTGCCTCTACTTGTTAGTGAGGCCTGGCACAGGTCCTGTTTATTCCCATAGGATTTGTCCAGGAGAACTTTCTAAAAACAGATTTCCAGGACAGCTTTTAACAAGTTGCTGGATTCCTTTTTGGGCAACATCGGAAAAGTCACAAAGAAAGAATTGCCATTTTGGAGGAAAAGCAAATGCAATCAATAAACGTATTTGGGAAAGAAACACCAAGAGATTTGTCCCTGGATCTTTTAGAGTTCTTTGACTTAAACAAAACATTTCCAGAACTATAGGATGAGAAGAGGGGAAGGAAAGGGAAGAGATGGAAAGGAAAAGAAAGAAAAGGGAAGGGAAGGGACGGAAAGAGAAGGGATGGAAAGGAAAGGAAAGGAAAGGAAAGGAAAGGAAAGGAAAGGAAGGAAGGAAGGAAGGAAGGAAGGAAGGAAGGAAGGAAGGAAGGAAGGAAGGAAAAAAGAAAATCTATTTGTTTATATTTCTTCCGTGTTTTGGAAATGTGTTACAGAAGGAACGACTACTGCAAGACCCTTAGATATTGCCTAAGCATCAGGTTCTCAGACTGCTAGTTTTAATAACTTGAACAAACAACAAATTTCATCAAATCTGTATAGTTGCTGCCTTTGTAATTAAAGCCCACAGTCCCTGCTTGGCTGTGCCTTTATATGCATCGTGTTCCTCTTCTTCTGCAACGACCACCACTCCCAAACCAGCATCCCCTTGAATGATAGGAATGGCAATGAGACTGGGATAGAGCTTTGGTGGTGCAGCAGACTAAAGTGCTGTTAAATAGCACCAGCTGCCTGCAATTACTGCAAGTTCAAATCTCACCAGGCTCAAGGTTGACTCAGCCTTCCATCCTTTCGAGGTAGGTAAAATGAGGACCCGGATTGTGGGGGCTGTCACTGCGTTCTTTTATTTACCAGCTGAGCTCATTATTTCTGGACTGTCAGACTTTCCGTAGCTTGCCAACTTCTTATCAGTAAGCTACATGTATAAATCAGTAAGCTGACTTTGTATAAAAAAGAACACCGCTTGGGGGGGGCGAAAGCCCTACTAAGCAGGTATATACAAAAGTATGAAGGCTATTGCTTAACGCACTGTAAGCCGCCCTGAGTCTCCGGAGAAGGGCGGCATATAAATTGAACCAATAAATAAATAAATAGAGATTATATAAAGGGTGGCCTCTTCACGAAGCTGCAACATCTAAGATTAGGTTAGCTTCAGCTCCTGATTTTTCTTTTCTTCCCTCGCCAAGCAAGGTCAGTGTCATTATCTTAAACCACAGGATCCTGGTGACCTGTCCAAACACCAGCCCTGCACTTAATAGATTTCTGTGTTTCAGGAGAAGGTTTCATGCCATCACCTACGATTTAAAGACAGAATTTTGAAAAGACATGCAGAGGGTGAAAATAGCCAAAGAGTCGGTGCCTAAGAAGGTATTAAAAAGATATGAGCAAGAAATGAAAGATGAAGGAGTCCATTTCTAGTCAATCTCTCTCCCTCCTCCCCCTTCTGTTCTGTCATGTCTCATTCTTGGAGACTGCCTGGATGAGTCCCTGCAGTTTTCTTGGTAAGGTTTTCCAGAAGAGGCATGCCATTGTCTTCTTCCTAGGACTGAGAGAAAGTGATCGGCCCATGGTCACCCAACTGCCTTTGTGCGTAAGGCAGGAGTAAAACTCATAGTCTCCTGCAGGGGTGAAATCTACTTACCTTCCCTACCATTTCGGAAGTGCGCACCATCGTCCCGTCTGTTTTTTTACTCTCCGTGTATGAAAAAAAGGTTTTGTGCATGCACAGAGGGTTAAAACCATGACCTAATGACGTCCTGGTGGGTAGGCGGAGCCTCACACTGCCACTGCTACTGGTTCGCCAAACCATGCGCCACTGGCGCTACTGGTTTGCCCGAGCCGGACAGAACCGGCATGATTTCATCACTGGTCTCCTGGTTTCTGACCCACTATACCAAACTGGTTGTGAATCCAATCATTAATAAACTGACATATCTATCCCAAGAAAGAATATATGAGGGGGATCTTGGAGTCTTAGTGGACAACCAGCTGAATATGAGTTAGCAGTGTGCAGCAGCAGCCAAAAAAGCCAATGCAATCCTAAACTGCATTAACAGAGGGATACAATCAAAATCAAGTGAAGTACTAATACCACTCTATAAAGCCTTAGTAAGACCACACCTAGAATACTGCATCCAGTTTTGGTCACCACATTATAAAAAAGATGTTAAGACTCTAGAAAAAGTGCAGAGAAGAGCAACCAGGATGATTAGGGGACTGGAGGCTAAAACATACGATGAACGGTTGCAGGAACTGGGCATGACTAGTCTAGTGAAGAGAAGGACGAGGGGAGACATGATAGCAGTGTTCCAATATTTGAGGGGCTGCCACAGAGAGGAAGGGGTCAAGCTATTTTCCAAGGAACCTGAAGGCCAGACAAGGAATAATGGATGGAAACGGATCAAGGAGAGATTCAACCTAGAAATAAGGAGAAATTTTCTGACAGTGAGAGCAATCAACCAATGCCTTCAGAAATTGTGGGAGCTTCATCACTGGAAGCTTTCGAGAAGAGACTGGACTGCCATCTGTCAGAAATGTTGTAGGGTCTCTTGTTTGGGTGGGGGTTGGACTGGATGACCTACAAGATCTCTTCCAACTCTGTTAATCTATTAATATATTGTTTAAAAATGAATGTAGCTAGTTACTATTCAGGACTTCATTTTTCTAGAACAGGAGTAGGGAACAATGGCCCTTTTATGACTTGTAGACTTCAACTCCCAGAATTCCAGATCCAACTATGCTGGTTCAGGAATTCTGGGAGTTGAAGTCTACAAGATATGAGGGGACATTGCTCCCCACCTCTGTTCCAGAAAATTAGTAGACTTTTTATTTGTGAGTGAAAATAAATTAAAAATATTTTGCCTTCATGTTTTTGTCTTTTCTTGTTCTTCTAGTCATTCCACGTGGCCATTTCCGGTTGCATAGCCAGAAAAATGTAAAGTTAGTCTTACCATGGCAATTTGTATAGGTCGAATGGAAGATGATTCAAAAGGAATGGAAGATGTGTATTAATAAACTTATGGTGTTCAACCTTACGGAAAAAAGCATTTATTTCTATTGCTGAGGAAGATGCCATAAACATTCTGATTGGAAAATATAAACCCATATGGAATCAGTAGCATAAAATAGCTGACTTTATACTAATCCATAAATTCACATTTATGGAGGAAAGAAAGCCATCTGAAGGGTCATTTCCTGAAAAATTGGAATAGCTGTCAAGCGAGGTGATTTACTCTAGGAATTGTTTTGTATAATTAAATGAAAAATGTGCAGATTTAATGGGCTGTGCAATTTAGCCATCTGAAGTGCAGTTTGGGTTAGCTGTGCAATTATTAGGTTGGACGAAGAAAAGATTTGTGTATATTTAAGTGGAGATGGTACACACAGTGGGAAATGCTTGTCTTTGAGTACATATACACATATATGTGCATATTTCATACAAAATCTATTGTAGAAATAGCATGTTTTTTCAAAGTGATTTTCAAGGGCACATGAGTTATTAATTATGTGAACCTGCAGGATAGCAGAATCAGGGCTGATCCCATATCTGGCAAAATGCCCAAGTAGGTCCCCAATCACGATTGTGATATCTAACCTTTTTCTTTCTTTCTTTCTTTCTTTCTTTCTTTCTTTCTTTCTTTCTTTCTTTCTTTCTTTCTTTCTTTCTTTCTTTCTTTCTTCCTTCCTTCCTTCCTTCCTTCCTTCCTTTCTTTCTTTCTTTCTTTCTTTCTTTCTCTTTCTTTCTTTCTTCTTTTTCTTTCTTTCTCCTTCCCTCCCTCTCGCTGTCTCTTTCTCTATCTCTTTCTTTCTCTCTCTCTCTCTCTGTGTGTGTGCATCTGTCTGTCTCTGTCTGTCTGTCTCTGTCTCTGTCTCTGTCTCTGTCTCTCTCTCTCTCTCTCTCTCTCTCTTTCTTCTTTTTCTTTCTTTCTCCCACCCCCTTGCTCTGTGTGTGTGTGTGTGTGTGTCTGTCTGTCTCTCTCTGTCTCTGTCTCTGTCTGTCTCTGTCTCTATCGCTCTCTGTCTCTCTCCTCTCTTTCTTTCTTTCTTTCTTTCTTTCTTTCTTTCTTTCTTTCTTTCTTTCTTTCTTTCTTTCTTTCTTTCTTTCTTTCTTTCTCCCTCCCTCCCCACTCTCTTTCTCTCTTTCTGTGTGTATCTGTCTGTGTCTGTTTCTCTCTCTGTCTGTTTCTCTCTCTCTCTCTCTCTCTCTCTCTCTCTCTCTCTCTCTCTCTCTCTCTCCTTCCTTCCTTCAGGCACATGGAAACTAGTGTAGATTCATTTCTTTGCTCTTCACAAATACAGATGTAAAGCTAGGAGGAGTAAGAGGACATTAGCAGACCTCTTGAATGGATGTGGGTTTTAGCAGATGCTTCTCAGTGGTATTCTTCATGGGTCTTCGGCAGACTTATGGGTTAATATTTAATATTAACAGAATAACAGAGTGGGAAGGGACCTTGGAATTCTTCTAGTCCAACTCCCTGCTCAAGCAGAAAACCCTAGACAAGTTGCTGTCCAGTCTGCTTTTAAAAGCCTCCAGTGATGGAGCACCCACAACTTCTGAAGACAATCCATTCCACTGTTAATTGTTCTCACTGTGAAGAAATGTCTTCTTAGTTCTAGGTTGCATCTCTCCTTGATTAGTTTCAGTTCATTGTTTCTTGTCTTGCCTTCTGGTGCTTTGGAAAATAGGTTGAACCCCTCTTCTTTGTGGCAGCTCCTCAAATATTGGAACACTGCTGTTATGTCACCCCTAGTCCTTCTTTTCATGAAACTAGACATACCCGGCTCCTGCAACTGTTCTTCATCTGCCTAATTATCTTTGTTGCTCTTCTCTGCACTGTTTCCAGAGTCTCAACATCTTTTTTGGGATGCAGCATTCTAAATATGGCTTATTATACTGTATATGCGGTACTTCTATATTCTAATACGTTTCATTTAAAATGGTGAAATGTAATGGATGGGAATAAAAGGGAGTTGTCATACTTCCTTTTTTTTTACATATTATATGCCACTCTAATCCAGGAGGGGAGTGAGCAACTTAGTTCTCTCAAGCACTAGAGGGTCGACCATGGAATATTCCATAAAAGAAAGCTCACCTCTTCTCAAGGACATTGCAAGAGCCACATTTTAATGGCTTTCTAGAAAACCAACAGGAAATGTAACAATTTGATATGAAGGGGAAGTGTTCCAAAGAAGGGGAGGTCAACCCTGTATGGTCCCTCTTGTGTCATCCCTATGTTCCTTGTACAGTGGCAGCCAAAATTGTGGAATCCTTTTGGGAAAAGTGTATTTTTGAGGTTTGATGGCTAATAACTCCACTTTGGGGGGGAGTTTGAAGATAACCATATTCCACTGCTGGAATTGCCTGGGAATAGCCCAGACCTTAACCCAATTGAAAATCTATAGAGCTGACTAAAGAAACTTGTTAGTCAGAAGCGACCCACAATAAAACCCAGTTAATAGAAGCAATCATTCAATCTTGGTTTCATATTATAACAGCTGCAGAACTAAAAGACTTGGTTCACTCCATGGGAAGACGTTGTAAGGCCGTAATTCATGCTAAAGGTTACCCAACTAAGTGTTAACTGACATGGGAATAATTTTTGTAAATCTTGTTTTTTTCTACCTGTTTCCCTTTTCTTCTTTATACTGTAACTGGCTATTCTAATAGCAAATCCTTCATAAAAGTTATTGCATTACGTTCTTGATTAAATTATTTTTCCATTGATATATAATTTTATGGTATTACTCCAAAAAAAAAAAAGTGGTGTTATTAGGTAGTTTTGGAAAATACACTTTTCCCAAAAGGTTTCCACAATTTTGGCCACTACTGTAGGTAGAATTCCCTAAGGGTAGGATAAGAAAAATGTTCACCCTCCCGTATCTTACTGAGTGGACAGAAGCCATTTGCCTGCTGATGTCCTGGATGTATCTAGGTCCGAGGCCTGGAAGGACATATTGACTTGCATCTGGAAGGAAATTAATATCTAAGCAGGGATGTTACATGGGGAAATCTAATGCTGCTGCATTCTGGACCAGTCAAAACATCTTTGCATCTTCAACAGAAGTGCCCTGCAATAATCCAAATGAGAATTGATTGAGAGTGGGGGAAAGGAAGGGGAAGGAGAGAAGAGGAAGGAGAGGAGGGGAGAAGAAAGTAGAAAAGGATAGAAGAAGGCAGGGAAGGGAAAGAGAGAAGAAGGAGAAGAAGGATTGTTATAAAATAAGAGAGAAGAAAGGGTAGAAGAGCAACCCCGAATATAATTTTTTTTTAAAAAAAAAAATTCTTTAGAAAATATATGTATATGTGAGATTAAGAGCCTTGGTGGTGCAGTGGACTAAAATGCTGTTAAAGTAGCACTTATTTTATTTTTTTATTTTTATTTTTATTTATTTTTATATGTCGCCCTTCTCCGGAGACTCAGGGCAGCTTACAATGCGTTAAGCAATAGCCTTCATACTTTTGTATATTTTATACAGAGTCAGCTTATTGCCCCCACAATCTGGGTCCTCATTTTACCCACCTTAGAAAGGATGGAAGGCTGAGTCAACCTTGAGCCTGGTGAGAATTGAACTCGCAGTAATTGCAGGCAGCTGGATGTTAAATGCTGCCTTAGTAGGAGGCATTAACCTCCTATGCCACCCAGGCTCCTAACTTAGCTGCCTGCAATTACTGCGAGTTCAAATCTCACCAGGCTCAAGGTTGACTCAGCCTTCCATCCTTTTGAGATAGGTAAAATGAGGACCTGGATTGTGGGGGAAATAAGCTGACTTTGTATAAAAAAGAACACTGCTTAAGGGGGGGCCAAAAGCCTTACTAAGCAGGTATATACAAAAGTATGAAAGCTATTGCTTAACGCATTGTAAGCCGCCCTGAGTTTCTGGAGAAGGGCAGCATATAAATCGAACCAATAAATAAGTAAATAAATAAATAAATAATTATAGTTAAGAGAATGTACATTTACAACATATTTGTAAGAAATAAAATAAAAAACTTTTTTCAAAAAGAAAAGAGAATTGATTGAGCCAGGTATTTTCTCCTGTCCCTGAGATCGTGAACACCTGCTTAGGGCTTCCTGATCTCAGGGACAGTAGAAAAACGCATCCACAAGGGTTTGTGAATAAGCCCATAGTCCTGATTTACTGACATTAAGTTTTGATCTAGTGAGAACCACTTCCAGATTCCCTGGGTAGATTTTGCGCCACGTTGAAGCTCTTGGGGTTGGGGCAGGAGGGAGGGACAGCACAGAAGGAGTGAGACTTGGTCAGGTGGAAAAACATTCTATTTTAGTCCCAGTCACGTATTTGTTAAATGGAAATAAAAACAAATGGATCTCTTGGGATTTGCTTGAAGCTGAAGCAAACAAGGGCTGAGTCACGCTAAATAAAAACAAGCTACTTTCTGAATCAGAGGCCGCTAATGGGCCTTTCTCTCTTTTCGCCACCTTTGTGGTGGGAGAAGTATGAATAGCATAACCAGCCTGTGGTTCAGCCCCCAATAAGGTATGAATAACAATTCCTTTGACTCATTTCAGCTGAAATCATAGGCAGCTCCCCCGGAAAAGATGACTCATATATATATATCCACATCCATTAATTGAAAGGGAGCCTCCAGCATCATATTCATACTGAAGTGTGATCAACACTGTATTTAAACCAGTATGTGTGGGGAGAAAAAAACCCCAAACATTTAACTCAATTTATCACCTCTTTCTTCAAATTTCCAGTCCTGTTCCTTATTCTTCTTCCTCCTCTCCATTATGTGATGATTTTTTATTTTTTATTTATTTATTTGTATTTCGTCAAGCGTGTAATTTATGACAGATACAAATGTAAACCAGGGATGAAATCTACTTAACTTCCCTACCGGTTTGGAAGTGCAAGCGTTACATACGTGCTTGGACCCTCTGTGCATGCGCAAACCCTTCTGTGCATGCGCAGAGGGTAAAAATGGCAGCCGGGCAGGTGGGCGGAGCCTCGTGCTGCCACTGCTACCGGTTCTCTGAACCCCCCGCAGCCGCCGCTACCGGTGCAAACCGGTAGCATTTCACCCCTGTGTAAACATAATTATAAATACATGAAATGGGTACAAATAAAAGGAAATATTAGAACATGGACGGTAGGCACATTGGTGTGCTTAAGCACGTCCCTTAAAGACCTCTTAGGAACGGAGTGAGGTCAACAGTAGACAGTCTAAGGTTAAAGTTTTGGAGGTTTGGGGAAGAAATCACAGAGTCAGGTAGTGCATTTCAGGCGTTGATGATGCTATAAACTTTTTTTAAGATAACATTTTGTGATATCTCATTCTTTCTTCTCTTCTTCCTTCTCCCCATTGTAAGGCCACACCTAGAATACTGCATCCAGTTTTGGTCAACACACTATTAAAAAAATGTTGAGACTCTAGAAAGAGTGCAGAGAAGAGCAACCAGGATGATTAGGGGGACTGCAGGCTAAAATATATGATGAACGGTTGCAGGAACTGGGCATGGCTAGTCTAGTGAAGAGAAGGACGAGGGGAGACATGATAGCAGTGTTCCAATATTTGAGGGGCTGTCACAGAGAGGAAGGGGTCAAGCTATTTTCCAAAGCACCTGAAGGCCAGACAAGGAATAATGGATGGAAACTGATCAAGGAGAGATTCAACCTAGAAATGAGGAGAAATTTTCTGACGGTGAGAACAATCAACCAATGGAACAGAAGTTGCCTTCAGAGGTTGTGGGAGCTCCATCACTGGAAGCTTTCAAGAAGAAATTGGACAGCCATCTGTCAGAAATGGTGTAGGGTTTGCTTGGGTGGGGGTTGGACTAGATGACCTACAAGGTCCCTTCCAACTCTGTTAATCTGTATCTGTATCTAAACTTTTTTTTAAGATAATGTCTTATTTTATCTCATTCAACCAAGAAGCAAACAGGCTGACTCAATATTTGAACTGTCCAAAATTTCAAGCAATTTGTTCACCAGACTGTTTCATAAAACCCACATATAATATTTCATGCGATTGTTGCCTACAGCTTATGAAGCTTATTAGCATCTTTGTGTTTATGATATTTTATTGTGTGCTTTCGTTACATTAATTGTTCGCTGTGAATTTGAAAGGATGGGGGGGGAAATCTATTTAAAGTGAGCATCTGTTTTGCTCATCTGACCACCTCTGTAAGCCAAAAAGGAAAAAAAAAAAAAACCAGACCCGCATTTCCTAATTTCAATTTAATTTTTCCACCATTAAGTTAATTTAATGCATTGCTGCGTTATTTTAAAATTGAAATTCACTTCAAAATGCCTGCAGGTTTTTATGCACATTTTTTTCCAATATGCTCATTTTATATGCAGTTTTCTGCATATGCATGGGGATTTTGTACACTTTTTTCAATATATACATTTTGTGACATTTTCCCCTGATAGCTGATTGATAATTGGCAGATGGCATCACATGATTTGGAAAATAATTATTTTTAGGCATTTGGGGAAGAGCAAATAAGGTAAGCTTATATATGAAACTGAATGAATGAATTTCTCTTCCATTCCAGCTGATAGACAGGCGGGATCAGACTAACCAGATAAATGCCACAGATACGGCTAAGCCATCTGCCCAGATAATTCCATAGTTAAGAATGATACTTTGTTCATCACCCTTTTCTAGTAAGATCATGCAGCATCTCCTGAACAATTTCCATATTTGACATTGCTTCAACTCCCTGCCCGGTTTCTCTAATCTCCTATGATCTAAGACACCCCTTCCATATCTAATTTTAGCATTAGTATAAGAATCATGGTAGAACAAAATCAAACAGTACTATGTCTTCTATTTAATTTTTGTTTAATTCCAGTATAATATAATTTGTTTTTTTTCTTTTTTGGAATACATAGTCTTTTCCATTTTGAGATGGAAAAATGGAGACGTGAAAGAAAAAACTGACAAACTTCAACAGATGTGAAATTTCCTATTGTTTGGGAAAGCTCTTTGCCCAATTGAGGCCTTTGAAGTATGGTGCTGGAGAAGACTCCTGCGAGTCCCTTGGACTGCAAGGCGATCAAACCATTCAGTCCTAGAGGAGATCAATCCTGACTGCTCTTTAGAAGGCCAGATCCTGAAGATGAAACTCAAATACTTTGGCTACCTAATGAGAAGGAAGGAGTCACTGGAGAAGAGCCTAATGCTGGAAAAGATTGAGGGCAAAAGAAGAAGGGGACGGACAGCAGAGAATGAGGTGGCTGAATGGAGTCACTGAAGCAGTAGGCGTGAGCTTAAATGGACTCCAGGGGATGGTAGAGGACAGGATGGCCTGGAGGAACGTTGTCCATGAGGTCACAATGGGTCGGACATGACTGCAACTAACAAGAAGGCAGATTTACTAGTCATTCCCAAAGAAATTGCCAAGCCTGAAA
Organism: Pituophis catenifer annectens; assembly: GCF_029215685.1. Lineage (NCBI taxonomy): Eukaryota > Metazoa > Chordata > Lepidosauria > Squamata > Colubridae > Pituophis > Pituophis catenifer. Next base: position 75,278,870 of record NW_027256886.1, on the reverse strand, counting down.
GTGCCCTGATGAGAAAACATTGGACGGATGAAATAGCAGGAAATGTGAAATGTGTTCAGCTTCTCTCATGGAGTTTTGACAGCCATTGACCCTTACTGTATATGTAAAATTCCTTGGAAGAAAACCATTAACCAATGGAAATAGTGATGATCAGATTTTTTTAGTTCCATTTGGAAGAAGATGGGGACTTTTCAAGGCTTGTTGAGATCTAAGGACAGAATGTTGATTCAAGCCTTCCTCATTTTTAACTTCAAATTGTAGTAGGAAATTGTGAAGAGCTGGTCCACGTAGTTGGATTCCAGCATGGACTTGATTGAAACACTCAAGGAATGATATTGACTTGATTTGACTTGGAAAAACCAGGTATAGATCAGTAATGGGTTTCGAATCCCGGTGGATTCGCTATTGGGAGCGCGCGGGCTCTGTGCATGCGCAGAGAGTTTTTGACGATGTCTGGATGGGTTGGTGGAGCCTCCTGCCACCGCTACCGGTTCAACCCACCACTGGTATAGATGGTCTGTATCAAAAAAATATTGAAAAAAAATTGCTAAATGTCTAATCCAACTATCAGGTTTCGCTGCTATCTTAAATAAACTTCATTCTCAAACGCAAAGTCTCTAATGAATCCTTTTTTATTTAAGAATAGAAAAAACGACATGCCTGAACTCTGATGCAGCCAAGATTGGCACCTCCTTCCAAACCCCTCCCTTTCTGTTCTTCACCCCCAATGTCTCATTGGCCACCATGCAGATCCATCTCTTTGTCCCATGCACTTTCTTTTCACAGGAATTTCCCCCCCTCCCTCTGTTGCCCAAGTAACGCTATCTGCTGAAGAACCAGGAACTAGGTGAAAGTTCATCCCAGCATTAAAGCAAGTCTTTCTGTGTCTTTCATGTCAGCGCTGAAAGAGATCATAATTTGGAACGCTGACACCAACCTCTCTCCATTATCTTGAAGAAACCTAGAGTAAAAGAAGCACCAAATAAAAACAGGCAGGTAAAAACCCTTATCATAAGAAAGAAAGAAAGAAAGAAAGAAAGAAAGAAAGAAAGAAAGAAAGAAAGAAAGAAAGAAAGAAAGAAAGAAAGAAAGAAAGAAAGAAATTGTGAATTATAGACCAGCTGACGTCAATACTTGGGTAGCTTCTAGAGCAGATTGTAGAACAATTTATCTGTAAGATGCTTTGAAAATGCAAGGATAACTAGAAGTCAACATGGATTTACAAAGAATCCATTTGTTGATAAGATTTGTCAAATCATTTTATTTTCTGATTGGGCAACTTCTACATTATGCATATCATTCAATGAGATGCCTTGCTCGCTCCTCTGGATTTGCTTCTGGATCTCCTCTAGCTACAACTCAAAAGGCTGAAGACATGGATTGTAAGACAGAAGGTTTTTACAATAATTTGACTAACTTAGATAAAACAGGTTCTGATAACTATGTAATTAAAAAATTGTATGGTTATTTATTAGAGGTAAAATTGGAAGAAGAACAAGTTAAAGAAACAATTATTGCATGGGGGAAAAATTTTGGTTATGGAATTGATTTAGAGAAATGGCAAAAACTGTGGTTACAAAATTACAAAATGACAATATCAACAGCATATAAGGAAAATTTGTTTTACAGGTGGCATCTACCCCCAACAAGAATAGCCAGAATGTTCAAGAACAAATATGAAATGTGTTGGAAATGTCATCAGACACCGGGCTCATATTACTATATGTGGTGGACATGTGTAAAAGATACTAGACTAAAATCCACACATGGTTGGAAAAAATGACAAAAAACCACATAGACTTTAAACCAGAGATTTTTTTTATTAGGGATTGTGCCAGAAACATACAATAGAGAACTGAGATATTTGATTGTGAATGTATTAACAGCGGCTAGAATTGTGTTTGCTAAAAACTGGAAAAATGAGAAAATACCAACGCAAGATGAAGTTATTAAGAAAATCATGGAATGTGCTGAAATGAGCAAATTGACATTTGAAATTAGAGAACAAGAAGATAAACAATATTATAAGATATGGGATTTATTTTATCAATGGCTAGATAATAAAACATAGAAATGAAATATGAAATATGAAATGAATGTTATAATATAATATTTGAAAATAATTTTTATGAAACGATAAAGCCATAGTTAAATAAATGATAAATGAGGAACTTATTAGTTCGATAATATGAGAAATTAGATACTTAGTAAATTATGAATATGGGGATGAAGCACAAAAGACTTGTAACTGACCGACACACTGTTTGCAATTTTATTTTTAAAATTAGATTTATATGCTGCCCTTCTCCGGAGACTCAGGGCAGCTTACAATGCGTTAAGCAATAGCCTTCATACTTTTGTATATTTTATACAAAGTCAGATTATTGCCCCCACAACTGGGTCCTCAATTTACCTACTTTAGAAAGGATGGAAGGCTGAGTCAACCTTGAGCCTGGGGAGATTCGAACATGCAATAATTGCAGACAGCTGAATGTTAATAACAGGCTTTTAGTCTGTTGAGCTATCCAGGCTCCTGACAATTGTAATGGATGATGGATTTATGTTTTATGTTTTGTTTAAAAATAAAAAAAAATCTTTAAAAAAAAAGGCTGAAGACATGGGTGTTTTAAGGCTTTCCTGAGATTTTTAAGTATCCTAAACATTTCCACTGAAATAGCTCACACAATAAGCAATTTAGTTAAGTAAGTAGATATACACCAAGCTTCCGAACGAAACTTAAAGAGCGCTCATAAATAGTTCCTCATCAAACTGGAATCAATCAAGGTGCCACTAGATGTTCTTCAATGTTCTCATTAATGACTAAAATGAAATGGAGGGTAGAATGCTTATCAAATTTGCTGATGACAGAAAAATTGTCTTGTTATGTTAGAGAAGTGGGTTGAAACTAACAGAATGAAATGAGACAAATTCAAATTCTTCACTTAGGAAAAAATAAATCAAATGCATAGGTCTAAGGCTGTGAAAGTATCATTCCTTCTATTTTGGATTTGATTGGATCTCACTTTGAGTATTATGGCCAGTTCTGCTCTCCGTGGTTAAGAAAAATTCAGAACAACTAGAACAGGACAGAGGGAGATAATAAGAACACTTAAAGGACTAGAAGAAATGAAATGAATGTGTGTGTTTACTCCTCAGATATGACAAATAGTGGGAAGTTACCATAAACCGTTTGAATACATGAAGTAGTGACACACAGAAAGTCAAGGCCTTTTCTCTTCATATATATATAGCAATAGCACTTATATACTGCTTCATAGTACTTTTACAGCCCCCTCTAAGCGGTTTACAGAGTCAGCCTATTGCCCCCAACAATCTGGGTCCTCATTTTACCCACCTCGGAAGAATGGAACGCTGAGTCAACCTTGAGCCTGGTGAGATTTGAACTGCCAAACTGCACCTGGTGATCAGCAGAAGTAGCCTGCAGTACTGCACTCTAACCACGTGGTTTTGTTCTATTATACATATAATTATATAAAAATTATATATAATTATATTAAAAATATATAAAAATTATATATATATATAATATTTCAACATAGTAAAATATGCAAAACTAGAACAAAGAAAATAAGAAATAAAGAAACGAGGAAGAAATTGAAAGGGAAAAGGAAAAAACCCCACACAATTGTGCCTTCAAACATTTTTTTCTATTACCGTATTTTTTGGAGTATAAGACGCTCCGGACTATAAGATGCACCTACCTATTTTGGTGAGGAAAACAAGAAAAAGAAATCTGCCCTACCTCCCAGCAATTTTGCCTCATTGCAGCAAACAGCAAATAGCCTGCTTTACTTTCATTTTCGTTTTCAGCATAGTTTGATTAGCACAAGAAAAAAAATCTGCTCCCAGCAATTTACCTCCTTGCAGCAAGCAGCAGAGGCCCGCGCAAAACAGCTGAGAGCAAAACGGCTGAGAGTCGGGAGGCCAATCCAATCAATTTATGCTAATTAGGCTGTGCTGAAGCTGAAACGAGTTGTTTCTCCTTGCTGCTTGCTGCAAGGAGTTAAACTGCTGGGAGGCAGAGGCCAAAGGGTTGGGGCCAGTAGGTGGGCGGGAAGGTGTGTCTTATACTCCTAAAAATACCGTAAGTAATCATTTTCTTTATCTTTTCTCCAACTTCTCTGTCTTATTTTTAAATCCCCATTTCATTCCCCCATTCTTTCAACAAAAAGTCCATGTAAGGTTTCAGTCATTCAGGCAAGACATTTTCTGTAAGTTTAATGCCTGTGGAGATTCTCAGTCATCCAGGTCATACTTGTCACAATGATGCTTTTTCAAAAGGCAACTGGACTGTTTGTTTTTGTTTTTTGAGGAAGAAGAAGAAAAGTTTCACTTCTCGTCCAAGAAGCTTCATCAGTTCTGATGGTGGGGAGGATGGAAGGATAGGTACTGGCAGTTGAGACTGGATGGTGGGGGGATGGAAGGATAGGTTCTGATAAGATGATGGGGGAGGAATGGAAGGATTGCATTTCTTTGCAGTCATCTGGTCATTAGCATTCTCTCTGAAAGCTGTTAAGGCCACTTGGAGGTTTATCTGTGCCCTCAGAGTCACCTGAATCAGGGTGCAAGTAGTTGTAGAATCTTCTTGGAACTGCTGCAAGGGTTGTGTTGTAAACTGGAGGTACTGGTGTCTCATTTCTCTGTTGAGGAAGGAATGTTCAAATCTAACACAGAGGGATTATTGTACCCTTCTTTCAAACCAATGACCCTCCCTATCCAAAATGTGGACTCTGCTGTCTTCAAAAGAGTGACCTTTGTCTTTCAGATGTAGATAGACTACAATCTACATCTGTAGATTGAATCTTGTCCTGATGGGTTTGCTCTCCTATGTTGTGCCATGTGTTTGGGAAGTGATTGTTTTGTTTCTCCAATGTACAGATCTGTACATGTCTCATTGCATTGTACTGCATATATCACTTTGCTTAGTTTGTGTCTGAGTGTTTTACAGTATTATTGGACTGGATGAGCGTATTCCTGCAACATATGGAATGACAATGTTGTCACCTTTGTTGTTTTCTTCTTTGTCTGTAATGGAGGAGCTATTGGGGTTTTTTGGATTTGATGAAGGCCCAGTTAGGATAACCACAATTTTGTAAATCCAGTCTTCTACTATAGACATTTCATTGCTTTTCCAACTTTCTGCATACAATAATCTTGCCAGTTACTCTACATAAGATTAATTTCCCACCATTTAAACAATGATAGAAAGACACATCTAAATTTATATGGCAGTGGGGCGGGGGGGAAATCATGAGTCAAATAAAGAGGAGGATTGTGCTTATCTGGTTTGATATTACACTTCTCAGTCTGCAATTCGTTCTGAATAAAAGAATTGATATTGCTGAGAAACAATGTTTTTGATTAGAAGGTCATGACTTAAGATTCAGATGGCACAGATATCTATAGCACAATGAAGCTAAGGCTAATGTAGATTTTAAACATAATTTTGTTAGAGTGCCATACTGAGAGTACAAAATAGATATAAATCTAGGTTATGCCTGAAAATTGTGACTTTTGTGGCTCTCAGCATAGGAAGCATTTTACAGAAGAGAAATAATCACTAAACAAAATGATTAATGTACTCTGATACACTAGATTTTGTCAAGGAGAATATAGAATAAAAACAAGAGAAGGGCTGGCAAGAGAAGAATATTTCTGTTGACTTTGTAATATAGTTTATAACATAATATATATATCAGGGAAGAGGAGGAGGAGGGGGAGGAAGAGGAAGAGCAGGAGGAGGAGGGGGAGGAGAAGGAGGAGGGGAGGAGGGGGGAGCAGGAGGGGAGCAGGAGGAGGAGGAGGAAGAGGAAGAGGAAGAGCAGGAGCAGGAGGAGAAGGAGAGGGAGGGGGAGGAGGAGGAGAAGTGGAGGAGGAGGAAGAGGAAGAGAAGAAGAAGAAAGAAGAAGAAGAAGAAGAAAAAGAAGAAGAAGAAGAAGAAGAAGAAGAAGAAGAAGAAGAAGAAGAAGAAGAAGAAGAAGAGGAGGAGGAGGAGGAGGAGGAGGAGGAGGAGGAGGAAGAAGAAGAAGAAGAAGAAGAAGAAGAAGAAGAAGAAGAAGAAGAAGAAGAAGAAGAAGAAGAAGAAGAAGAAGAAGAAGAAGAAGAAGAAGAAGAAGAAGAAGAAGAAGTTATTGCTTAACGCATTGTAAGCCGCCCTGAGTCTCCGGAGAAGGGCGGCATATAAATCAAATTTTTAAAAGAAGAAGAAGAAGAAGAAGAAGAAGAAGAAGAAGAAGAAGAGGAGGAGGAGGAGGAGGAGGAGGAGGAGGAGGAGGAGGAGGAGGAGGAGGAGGAGGAGGAGGAAGGTTAGCTATCTATATATAAGGAGTGGATCTACTGTATGCCTGGCAATTGGAAAAATGCAATTATTGTTCCTCATAACAAAACATAAATCTTATCTAAAGTGTGCCTGATTTGGGCAATCAAAAGGGTATGAGAGGTGACAATAAGCAAAATAAGGGAAGTGCAGTGAAGCAGTTGGCCAACCGGATGGGGGAACACCAGGAAATGTCATGACACCAATATGAGAAATTTTATGGTGTGTTTGTTTATTCAAAGAAAGTGTCTAACAAAGTAAATGGGATTGCCTGATTAAGACTGGTGGTTGAGTGTAAGAATGGTGAATGATGGAAACAAAACGTGTAAGAGAATAAATGGAACATTTAGAAAAGGGCTCAACATTGAACAAGAAGAAATAACAATAACTTAATCATGAAAGACCAGCTGGGTGACTTTGGGCCGGTCACTCTCTCTCTCTCAGCTCAGCCCACCTCACAGGGTTGTTGTTGAGGGGAACATAGGAGAGGGGAGGTATGTTGGATATGTTTGTCACCTTGCGTCATTTGTAAAAGTAACAAAGGTGGGATACAAATTAACAAAAAAACAAGTATTGTTATTTATTAAACTTGCATGCCACCCAACTCTCAATGACTCTGGGAGGCTCAAAGCAATCAAAGAAATGCGTGCCCTTCCCCCGTGCATGCGCGTGTGACCACCCCCACACTCCCCCCCCAGCTCTTGGCATGTGATGGCCCGGTAGGCCCATGTTTCTCTCTCATCTGGTTCCAGAGCCACTCTAGGAGTCTGGGGAGGCTGAAAATGGCCTCCCCCCCACCTCCTGGAGGCCCTCCAGAGGCCAGAAATGGCCCATTTGCCAACTTCCGGTGGGACCGGAAGTTGGCAAATGGGCCATTTCTGGCCTCTGGAGGGCCTCCCGGGGGAGTGGGGAAGCTGTTTTCGCCCTCTCCAGAATCCTAGAAAAGCTCTGGAGCCAGTTGAGAGAGAAAAACAGGCCTTCCCCACCCCCACCCCCCGAGATCCTCCAGAGACAGGAAACAACCTGTTTCCCTAATTCTGGTGGACCCAGAAGGCCCAAAAATCAGCTGGCTGGCACGCACATGCGTGCTGGAGCTGAGCACACGTGCCCACTGATATGGCTACGCGTGCCACCTGTGGCACGCGTGCCATAGGTTCATCATCACGGCTATATAACAACAACCAACACCTTAAATCTTATCTGGAAGCGAACCAAGAAAGACAAGGATGTGTGATATCTCCTTTATATCTTAACGGATTTACTGATAAATGTGTAAATAGCAGTAGACTCATATACTGCTTTATAGTGCTTTACAACACTCTCTAAGCAGTTTACAGAGTCAGCCTCTTGACCCCAACAATCTGGGTCCTCATTTTACCGACCTGGAAAGGATGGAAGGCTGAATCAACCTTGAGCCGGTCAGAATTGAACTCCTGACAGTGAACAGTGAGTTAGCCTGCAAAACTGCATTCTAACCACTGCGCCACCACGGCTCCTAAGCAGTGTTTGTTGGGGATGCACAATACATATTTTTTTATATACGCAGATGATGCCATTCTGTTGGCTGAGAACGCAGATGATTTGCAGTAAACTTCATGTTGTACGATGCATGGAAAACAAGAGATCAAAAAAAATTAATGCATTGAATACCAAGGTTCTTATCTGGACAAGGAAGAAGTTAATGACTGCAGTTTAGTGAATTTGTGTTCCTTAGTAAGTTTATGGGAAAATGCATGGCAAAGCTTTCTGAATCTTACATTTTAAAACATCAGGTGGGATGAGATTGTCCAGCTTTGCTCCAAAGAATGAGAAATTCACTTCCCACTTTAGGTTGCTTTTGTGAGCATTGTTTTGGGCAGTGTCATCAATTGGTTCTCTCTACTGTGTTTCCCCGAAAATAAGATCCTGTCTTATATTTTTTTGAACCCCAAAATAAGCGCTTGGCCTTATTTTCGAGGAGGTCTTATTATTTTGGGGTGCATGGCGCAAGATGGGGTGCCTCTTGCCGTCTTACCTGATTTCCAGCTCTGAGTTTAAATATTTTCGGGGAGGGCTTATATTCGGGGAGGGAGGCTTATTTTAGTGCATGCGCTCAAAAGCCCGATTGGGCATATTATCAGGGGATGTCTTATTTTCGGAGAAACAGGGTAATGAATAGAGGAGCAACTTTTTCCAGGCTGGAGGCTGTCCTTGATTTTTGAATGGCATGCCAGGAGCCAGAATCCAAAAAAAAAAGGTGAAAGTGAAATTTGATTTCATTTGCATTTAATTAAAATTAAATGCAACTAAAATGATTCCTCTCTGGTTATCTATTTCATATTTTTTTCGACATCTGTCATATTAAAAAGTCCAATACGGTAACAATTTTAGGACTATCGGGCAGCAGCACAGATAGTTCTTTTGATGGTCATATGTAGCCCTTGGGCAGCAGCTTGTTCACCTCTGCTCCAATGTACCATAAATTACAAACCACTTATCTGCAGGCACCGACTGCAGTCATTTTCCTTAGAGCTTCAGGAACACGTTTCTAATAAACTAAGCTAAATGTCAGAAATGACAGGAGGTCAGTAATTGTAGTGACAAAGGTTCAGGTGACAATTCCAGCGTGGCATCCATGCTGACTCGTCCACGTTTTGTTTTCCTCCTTCCACCGATGCCTGAACTTGTTCTTGGTCTGTGAGATGAATGGAACAATATTAGTAACCTTAGGAAAGTGATAAGGATGTTCAAGAGGTGACTGGATGACGTTCCTCTGTTGGGGACAATGACATCAGCTGGAACTAATAGCTGCTATGGTCTTCCACAAGCTTCTTATCAGATGAGGGTTCATTCATTTAACTTAGGAGCAAATAGCTTTTGTTGCTATGAGAGTATGATTTCCAACCTTCCCATTCTTTTTTTTTTTTTGGTTCATTCCAGCATCTAGTGCAGTGTTGGCGAATCTTTTCGGCACTGAGTGCCAAAACAGAAGCGTGCACACACGTGTGCTGAAAACTGGAAGAGCAGCTACCCAGTCCACATGCCACACCAGCCACCTGGTCTTCTAGTTTCTGGTATGCATGTGTGCACAAAGACTAGCTAGCTAGCCTGCGCGCATGTGCGTGCTGAAAACTATAAGAACTGTGGTTGGTGCGTATGCGCGCTCCAGAAACTGGAAGATCATTTTTCCAGTGCTCGCATGCGTACCAGGCAGTTGCTCTTCCAGTTTCCAGCACTCCTGCACATGAAGACCAGCTGGCCGGTGTGCCAGAACCTGGAAGAATCACAAGCAACAGCTTGTGTGCCTGGAGAGATGGCTCTGCGTGTCACTTCCGGCACACGTGCCACAGGTTCGCCATCAAGGATCTAGTGAATCCACAGATTTGAGAACTTGGGGAAATTTCCCAAGGTCTGCTGAGGTTTTAGCTCCATCCGGGAGATGGCAAAAAAGTCTTACACAGGACTTGCACTTAAGTGGATTCTCCTCATTTACTGAGGAATTGCAGAGGAATAAGTAACAGAGGAGGAACCTAGAGGAAGTCTGACAACATATAACAAATGAATCCAACTGAACATTGGATAGGAATACAGGCAGTCAAAGTACAGAACTAATATTTCTCTTTCATTGAGGGTTGCATCAGGGTTGTGTTTGACCTCAAGGGGGAGGACTGGAGGGCGTGACCAGGGGGCATGACCAGTTCGATGTCCGTTTTTAGCTGTAACTGCCTCCTGCAGCCCTCTGCAAGTGAAAATGGAACTGGGGGGGGGGCATTTCTTTTTGTATTATTGTTTATTATTGTTTATTATTTATTATTATTGGCCATGCCCACCCAGTCACCTGACCACCAAGCAACACCCACCGGGTCACCTGACCACCAAGAAACACCCACCGGGTCACCTGACCACCAAGCCACGCCCACCAATGAAGCCATGCCCACAGAACCAGTACGGGAAATTTTTAGATTTCACCCCTGACGTGCAGAGGCCAAAAACATGACGCGTGAAGGCCGAAAATGGCCAAAGGGTGGGGGCTGGCTGGCGGGTGGGCAGGGCTTCGGCAACATTTGATGTATAAGACACACTGTAATTTTCATCCACTTTTAGGAGGGGGAAAGTGTGTCTTATACTCCGAAAAGTATGGTAAATCTGAAAATAGTACATTCATTCTAGTCCAGAAGAGATGGGACTTCTGACCTGTGAAGAGAGATCTATAGACATTTTGGTCTAGATTTCCGGGCCATCTCCAGGTTATGCCTCTCTTAAACTGACTTTAGATCAGTATTTCTCAACTTTGACATGGCTAACTAAGGAATACTGGGAGTTGAAGTCCCCCCATCTTAAACTGGCCAAGGTGAAGAAACACTGCTCCAGATCCCCCAATGCTGCTTCATTCATTCTGCTTTCTCTCCTAATAGGAAGCTGAAAAAAAAATAAAACCTGTTACTGCTGGAGTACAGATTCACATATACAGATTTTAATGAAGACTATGAGGATTTTGATAACGGAAACAAATCCCCATTTCTACTTTCAATATTATAAAGGTGCTTTGTGATACTGAATGATCAGATGCCTCCACAAACCGGACATAAATATAATTGAGAGAGTCCAGAGATATTTTACGAGAAGAGTCCTACCTTCGAGACCGACTTCTGTCACCAGTAGCCTCCCACTGGCCAATTTGCTCCCATAGAGAGGGACTCCTCTCTGTGAGAGCCATCGGCTAAGTTATGCCGGCTGGCGACACCCAGGGTAAGGGCCTTCTCTGTAGGAGCTCCTGCTCTGTGGAACGAACTGCCCCCGGAAATACGCAAGATCTCCGACCTCCGTGTGTTTCGCTGTGCCCTTAAGACCCTGCTGTTCCGCCAGGCAGGGCTATCTATGTAAATGATTTTTAAATTGGTGTTTTAATTTTGGGTTTTAAATTCTGGCCGAAATTGTTTAATACTTTAAACTATTTTAAAACTGTTGTTGTATTTTGTGTTTTTAATTGGCTGTACACCGCCCCGAATCCTTCGGTAGGGGGGTGGTATATAAATTAAATTATAAAATAAAATAAAATAAAATTCAGGGGTGAAATCTAAACATTTTCGCTACCGGTTCTGTGGGCGTGGCTTAAGTAGTGGGTGGGGCTTGGTGGTCAGGTGACTGGGTGGGTGGGGCTTGGTGGTCAGCTGGGCGTGGTCAAGTCGACATCACTTCTTTGCCCTTTTTTAACCTACAAAACACAACACAACACAACTGGCTTACCCACAATGTAAAAGCAGCTGTGCTAGACCCAAAATGGTCCCTGCAACAAGCAGGAACCTCACATAGGCACAAAAAGTCCAAAAAACCAACTTTCACACTTTATACACACACAACACAACACAACACAACTGACTCACCCACAATGTAAAAGCAGCTGTGCTAGACCCAGAATGGCCCCTGCAACAAGCAGGAACCTCACACAGCCACAAAAAGCCCAAAAAACCAACTTTCACACTTCCCACACACAAAATTTCACAGACAGCTTTGTGAGATTTTGTCTGTTTGTGTAGTTAGAGTGAAACACTACAGAAACACAAAAAATCTCAGAAAGCTGCACAAATATTATTTTATTTTATTTTATTTTATTTTTATATAAAAGCAGCTAAATTTAAAACTTCCTAAACTTTAAATGGCTAGGTCTAAAAAAAGAACAACTAAAAAAAAAAACCCCAATTAACTTTTTTTTTTAAAGCTCCCAAAAGGGAAAAAAAACTTACCCAATTGAAGGGACAAGGCAGGCAGGCAGGCAGACAGATAGAGCTGCTCATTGAAGAGCTTGAGTGCAGGCAGGGAGATTCAGTTGCTTGCTGATGCAATGGATTGCAGAGATTACAGCAAGTGAAGCAAGGCAGGCGTTGCAACCAGCGGCTCAGGATTCAGTCCAAAGAGCGAAGGTAAGCAAGCTAGAGGCTGGGAGGGGAAGGGATTTTTGGTACTGGTTCTCCGAACTGCTGGCCGCCATCGCTACCTAATCACCCGAGCCGGTCCGAACCGGGAGCATTTCACTCCTGCCTCCATTCCTCTACCCGCAATAAAATACCTTATGCCATCAGACTTCAAATTTTGGGCTTAGAGAACTTAGAACTATGCAAACTTCAGTCTGACCTAAGCATAGTACATAAAATTATCCGCTATAATGTCCTACCTGTCCATGACTTCTTCAGCTTCAACTACAACAATACGCTAGCAAATAATAGATACAAACTCAAGGTAAACTGCTCCAAACTCGATTGCAGAAAATACAAATTCAGTAACAGAGTGGACAATGCCTGGAATGCACTACCTGACTCTGTGGTTTCATCCCAAAACCCCCCAAAACTTTAACCTTAGACTGTCTACTGTTGACCTCACCCATTCCTAAGAGGTCTGTAAGGGGTGTACATAAGTGCACCAGTGTGCCTACCGTCCCTGTCCTAATATTCATTTTTACTCTTACTCTTTTCATGTACGCAAATTATATTTATACTTTTACCTGTTATCTTATATGTGCTTGACAAATAAATAAATAAATAAAATAAAATAAACCTTTACAAGCATGATTCAAAATATGCAGCCCTCCTAGTTGTTCACAACCTTTGCTAGCAGCCAAAGTTTGTGACTCCTGTTTCATGAGGCAGGCAGACATCTCCCATTTTTCAAAGGCTGTCATCTTTCTACTCACCTTTTTGACTTTCTCCTCACCCTTTAGATGTTCAGGTTTTTACAAATACAGTAAAATACAGTAAAAAGGTCAACCAACAGGGACTGAAAAGAAAGGGAAGAACCAGTCCAGATTACTCAGTCTTACTGAGTAATGGGAGGTATTGAAACACAAAAGAGCCACATATACATAGATCAATCAATCAGAATAGATTTGAAAGGGCCCTGGAACAGTGGTGAAATCTAAAATTTGTTACTACTGGTTCTGTGGGTGTGGCTTGGTGGTGGTGGTGGGGGTAATGTGACTGGGTGGGCATGGCCAATTTTTTTTTTTTAATTTTTAAAACCATTTTTTCTACAACCTCTTCAGCAAAGAGGTTGTAAAAAATGCTTTCAAAAGGCTCTGACGATCCCAGCTGAGTTACCTGATCGGCAGAGGCTTTTTTTCTTTTAAATGCCTCTGCCAATCAGGCAACTCAGCTTGGATCGTCAGAGGCATTTAAAAGAAAAAAAACCCTTTTTTTCTTTTGAAAGCCTCTGACGATCCAAGCTGAGTTGCCTGATCAGCAGAGGCTTTTTTTCTTTTAAAAGCCTCTGACGATCCAAGCTGAGTTGCCTGATCGGCAGAGGCTTTTTTATTTTTATTTTTAAAAGCATTTTTTCTGCCAAAGAGGTTGTAGAAAAAATGCTTTTAAAAGTTTTTAAAAAGCCTCTGATGATTGTGCAGCTCAGCTGGGCAATGGGGGGGGGGCAGGAATTTTTGCTACTGGTTCTCCGAACCACCCGCCTCCATCACTACCGGATCGGGCGATCCGGTCCAAACCTGGAGCATTTCACCCCTGCCCTGGAGGTCTTCTAGTCCAACTCCTGCTCAAAGAGACCTTTTCAGACAAGTGACTGTCCAGTCTCTTCTTAAAAACTCCTAGTGATGGAGCAGCCACAACTTGTTGGTTGGCAAACTGTTCCACTGGTTAATTGTCCTCAATGTGAGGAAGTTTCTCCTTAATTCCAGATTGTTTCTCTCTTTGATCAGTTTCCATCCATTGTTTCTTGTCCTGCCCTCTGGTGCTTTGGAAAATAAGTTGACCCCCCTCCTCTTTGTGGCGTCCTCTCAAATATTGGTATACTACTACCATGTCCCTCCTAGTCCTTCTCTTCTCTAGACTAGCCAAACCCCAAATCCTGCAACCGTTCTTCATATGGTTTAATCTCCAGGCCTTTGGTCATCATAGCTCTTCTTTGCACTTTTTTCAAACATCTTTTTTGTAATGAGGTAACCAAAAACTGGATGTAGTATTCCAGGTGTGGCCTTACTAAGGCTTTATAAAGCTGCACTAATACTTCACGTGATTTTGGTTCTATGCCCTGTTTATCCAACCAATTATTGTATTAGCTTTGTGTTGTATTAGATATTTTTATAGGAGGGATAACCCTTTACATAAACATCATCAGTTGCTTTAGACAGCATTTGCCCCCATCTTGTCTCAGAGCGATTATCTTACTGCTGTCAAACTAACTAGCAGCATGACTCCCCTCTGGTTCCAGGCAGCATCTTTTCCAGGCCCTTCTTGTGGTCATTCCTCAACTTGGTCTGGCCTGGTGAACAGGTGGTGGCGGCAGTGATGGTATTCAGCCTGTTCTATCCGGTTTGGGCAAACTGGTAGCGGTGGCTGCAGGAGGCTCCGCCCACCCACCCGGAAGTCATCACGTCCCGTTTTTGATCCTCTGCGCATGCGCGCACTCACATTTGCGAACCGGTAGCAAAGGTAAGTGAATACCACCCCTCGGTGGCTGCAAAACTGGCATACACTGTGCACCGATTGGTTGTTGGCAGTCACAGACCCCTGGGTTGAATGGACACTGGACAGGCTGGCTAGCTTGTGCACACACCATCAACAGAGAGGCAGGCTGTTTCTGTTCACCATGGCTACCGCAGCAGAGTGCTTTTCTTTTCCTCACCTTGGTCTGTGCAGCAGGCACAGTGTTGTCACTCAGCATGCCCTCCCTTCCATGCTCCTCTTCTGTTTCCGGCTTCTTTTGATCCATCCAGAGAGCATAAAAGAAAAGAGATAAGAACAGGTGCAGTTGCTGACTCAGCAGGGAATGCAGTAAATTGGGCAGGCAAAAGAGTTCAGCAGAAGCTGCAGCAGCAGGAAAGGGACTGTTGCAGCAGACAGAACCCAGGGAGTGGAATTTGTCAGAAATGGTGTAGGGGTTCCTGTTTCGGGGGGGCGGGGTAGGACTAGAAGACCTACAAGGTCCCTTCCAACTCTGTTCATCTATTAAATCTTCTGGCATGCTTTGAACAGTATCCCTCACCTCTTTACAGATCATCCTGTTTAGGTCCAGATAGAGAGTCGTGGTGGCACAGTGATTAGAATGCAGTATTGTTGGCTCATTCTGCAGACTGCCAGCAGTTCGATCCTGACTGGCTCAAGGTTGACTCAGCTTTCCATCCTTTCAAGGTCAGTAAAATGGGGACCCAGATTGTTGGGGGCAATATGCTGACTGTGTAAACCACTTAGAGATGGCTGCAAAGCAGGGATCCCCAACTCCCGGTCCATGGACTGGTACCGGGCTGCAGCATGCCAGAAACTGGGACACGCAAACAAACAAAGTCCCATCTCTGGGATTCAGGCTGCACTCAAAACCATGCCCCCTCCGGTCTGCAGAAAAACCTCTCTCCATGGAACCGGTCCTTGGTGCCCAAAAGTTTGGGGGCCACTGCTGTAAAGCACTTTGAAGCCGTATATAAGTCTGCTAGTTGGACCCCTGTGCTTTGCTATGAAACTATGCGATCGGGCATGATAAATTGACACTTAAAGCCTGAAACTTAATGTAGAATGTGTAACTCCGTAGCATCAGAGTGTGTTAATATAAGGTAACTGGCAACAGAGAAGGGGAGTAGAATGTCCCAGCCTGCAGGCCGGATGAGTCATGCGCTGGCCACACCCACGCCCAGTTTAGTGAAGGGGTAGCATCACATCGTATTAATATAAGGCAACTGGCAGTTGGAACAGAGTTCTTTTCAGGTGGGGAGGGGGAGTAGAACGTCTAACTCCTTAACATCAAAGCATGTTAATATAATACTGTATATGACATACAAATGATCGGATGGTCATTTAGAAAAATCCTTTCTTAGCGAGCACCTAAAAGCCAAGAGGAACCTACGTGCCAAATTTCAACTTTGTAGACTTTACAGTTCTGGAGATTTCATGATGAGTGAGTGGTATTTGGCTTTTATATATATATAGATTGCTACTTCATGAAAAAAATCTAGACATAAATCTACAGGACTAGAACTCTGCCCTCACTAAGAAGTGGGTAGTAAAATGGGCCAGATTTACATGACTGTGTATATTTCTTAGCACACACCTGGGATTCAGAGAATAGGGTATCGAGTCAGCTGGTCAAATATCCAAGAAGATTTGTGTGCTGCCATGCTCTTCATTCTGCATTCTGACTGCACAAGAACCTAAGCAGAATCTTTGGGAATAAATAGGAAAATATAGTATATCCTTTTCTATTACTATCACATCAGATGTTTGCCCAGGAACAGAGAAAGGGAAAGAAAAGAGGATAAAAAAGCCCATAGACAATAGATATAAACTCTAGGCTTGGAGTTTATTATTTCTTGATTAATTTTGCAACCTGCAGCTCATTCATTTCTATTTATTTCCTGCTTAGCATTTAGAAGAACAGGCATTACTCAAGCTTGATGAAAAAGATTTTTTTGGGGCACAAAAATTGTGTGATGTGGGGACCAGTAAGTAATTGCCCTGAAAAAAAATAAAACAAAGCAGAAAGCATCTTGGGAGAATATTAACCTAATCTGAAACCCTTTAAAGATGGAAATGGCTGTAGATTCCCATTATCGCCCAGCAAAAAGTTGCAGAACATAATAAAGAAGTATTACTAATACTATCTGGTGCTAAAATGCAAACATTTTCCTTAAAATAATAATAAGAAAGCTCTGTGCATAAAATACAGATGCAAATAAAGATGAAAATTGGCTTTGCAAATTATAGGCTTTCATATCCCGCTACTTTATAGTGTGATATCTCTGACATTAACAGGGCAATATATCATTACAAGTAGGTTGGCTAGCAACCTTTAAAGCAGAAGCTTCAAATATGCGTGGAGCCAGTGTTCATCCTTCAGCAAATTTTAAAAAGAAAAGTTATTTGGAAGTGCTGATCTCTCAAAGGGACAGAAACTTGACTCGTAATTCAAATAGGAACCAGAATCCTAAGGATGGCGGTAGTGGTGAAATCCAATTTTTTTTTACTACCGGTCCTGTGGGCGTGGCTTGGTAGGCATGGTGTGGCTTGGTGGGTGTGGCTTGGTGGGCATGGCAGGGAAAGGATACTGCAAATTCTCCATTCCCACCCCACTCCAGGGGAAGGGTACTGCAAAATCCGCGCTCCCTCCCCACTCCTGGGGGAAGGATATTGCAAAATCTCCATTCCTACCCCATTCTGGGGCCAGCCAGAAGTGGTATTTGCCGGTTCTCTGAACTGCTCAAAATTTCCGCTACCAGTTCTCCAGAACCTGTCAGAACCTGCTGGATTTCACCCCTGGATGGCGCCCTGGATTTTGGCAAATGTCAAGCATATTTGGATAGATTTGAGATGTTCCCAAAATGAAGCAAAAGCCCAACATTGTTAGGTAGAAGAGCTGAGTTCCCCTTTCCTCCTTACTTCTGGTTTAGCTCAGAACTTTTGGGTTCAGTTGGACCAATAACGGAGCAGTATTATGGATTGAGTTGAAATATTTTAACCATATTTTAACCAAAATTCTAACCTAAGGCTGTTAACTGTTGACCCCACCCCATTCCTAAGAGGTCTGTAACGGGCATGCATAAGAGCACCAGCGTGCCTTCCATCCCTGTCCTAACGTTTCCTCTATTTGTATCTATTTTATGTATTCAATTCATGAATTCATATATATACACAGATACATACATACATACATATAGGTCTTTGGTTATTCAGGTTTTCTCCCGCGTAAAATTGAAAGTTCCTTGGCGACATTTTGACGAAGTCTCATTCGTCATCTTCAGGCTGGTGTCTTCGGCCGTGTGCTTCTAGGCCTTGTGCTTTAATTTTATGCGGGAGAAATCACAATTTCACTAGTTTCTGGGGTTTTTTCCTCTGGCAGCCAGCAGACCCTTTGCTGCCCATTGGGAGACTAAGATAGATCTATTTCAGCCTTATAAGGCCTCATCAGTTAGCCATACCCTCATCTCATGTATCCTCCCTGTAAAGGTACAATATTTGTTTTTCTTTCTTTTTCGTAGGCTTTATGTGTATTTCTCTTTAGCCAGGTTCTACCTACGTAAACCAAGATATTATGCAGCCCTAATTCAGTGAAATCACAATTCACTAGTTTCTGGGCTTTTTTTCCTCTGGCAGCCAGCAGACCCTTTGCTGCCCATTGGGAGACTAAGATAGATCTATTTCAGCCTTATAAGGCCTCATCTTTAGCCAGGTTCTACCTACCTACCTGCTGGCTGCCAGAGGAAAAAAAGCCCAGAAACTAGTGAATTGTGATTTCACTGAACTAGGGCTGCATAATATCTTGGTTTACATAGGTAGAACCTGGCTAAAGAGAAATATACATAAAACCTACAAAAAAGAAAGAAAAACAAATATTGTACCTTTACAGGGAGGATATATGAGATGAGGGTGTGGCTAACCTTGGAGGTCTTCTAGTTCAACCTCCTGCTCAAGCAGGAAACCAGGGGTGAGTTCTACTTATCTTTACTACCGGTTTACAATGGGACCACCCACGCGCACTCTTCTGCGCATACGTGCGCTTCTGTGCATGTGCAGATCACCCACCGCTTTTACTACCAGTTCTATAGAAAAGGACTGAACCGGGAGCAACCCACCACTGCAGGAAACCCTATACCAGGGGTGTCATACTCAAGGCCCGCGGCCCGGATCTAGCACATGGGGTGCTTAGATCTGGCCAGTGGGGCCTTCGAGCAAAAACAGAGCTCAGGACGGTCTTCCCAGGCTCTGTCTTTGGCTGCAACAGTTTCCTGCAGCCCTCTGCCAGTGAAAACGGAGCTCGGGGGGTTGTGCGCGGATCCCCGAGCTCCATTTTCACTGGCAGAGGGTTGCAGGAGGCCGTTGCAGCCAAAAACAGAGCTCGGGAGTCCATTTTCACTGGCAGAGCACTCAGGCCACCACAGGCACCCTCAACATGAGTGACATTGAGCTGGCCATGCCCACCCTGGCAGGGGTGAAATGCTCCCAGTTCAGACTGGATCGCCCAATCCGGTAGCGATGGCGGCGGGTGGTTCAGAGAACCAGTAGCAAAAATCCCTGCGCACTCACCCCCCATGCCCAGCTGAGCCGCACGATCATCAGAATGCAGTTCAGTGGCAAGAACTGTAGGATTCACCAGTTGATAAGAAAAATCAGATCCACGATTACAGAATTAACAGCAGTATTTGGGAGAAAGATTTGGGTATCTTGATATGCCATAGATTAAGCATGCAGCATCAACAAAGATACAGTGTATAGATCACAGGATGTGATCATTCTGCTCTAAGCTACACAGCCCAGATGACATCTGATTACTGTGCCTCGTTTTGGTTGCAACAATACAAGAAGAATGCAGAATGCAGAGAAGAGTAAATAAGACAGTGAGGGACTTGGAGGCTAAATTTTATGAGAATAGTTTAAAGGAACTGGGTGTGTTTACCTTAAAGAAGAGAAGTCTAAATGGGGCCATTATTGCAGTCTTCCAATCCTTGAAGGATTGTTACTACGAAGAGGCTCTATGTGTATATTCTCCATAGTTCCCAGGATATTGTTGTGACCTAGGCTTACTGAGTCATTACAAGACACAATTAGTCCCAAACAAACCTATTTTATTGTAACAGCTGAGAATTACATTCATTCCCAGCTGAGTCCCAATTAGTTGTGAAACAAGTCCTTCGGAAGAAGTCCTTCGGGATAATCACCAACCTTTATCTTCTTTGACACCCTGCCAAAGGCCTTACTTGGCAAAGCCCCACGAAGTTCAGAAACAAACAAGAGATCCCGATTGGAAACAGAGTTTAGCAATATTGCTTTCCTGCAAAAAGGCCCAAGTGCCTCTGTTTCCCTTTTAAGCCTTATGGGAGGGGCCAATCATCTCCCAGCCTTACTCTTGAGTCGTCCCTTTTGCTTTAGCTGCTCTTGCCTTCTGGCAGCTCTGCACATGCATGCACTAGGAACAGGCTCCTCCTGTTCCTCTACCTCTCTGCTGTTTGACTCTGGGGGCTCCGGAATCCGCACATCACTCCCAGATGGCCCTGGTCCCATCTCTGCCTCTGACGCAGAGCCCTCATCCGGGCCTTCCCCAGACTCCAGGACTGGCCCATGTTCCTCCCCAGCCTCCTCACTGTCTGACTCGGCTGCCAGTCTGCAAATCTCCAGAGTGTGAGCAAACAAAGATAGACAACCACTGATCTGGAATGGGACAGGGGTTTGGACTAGGAGATCTCTAAGCTACTTTCCAACCTTTGATTCCATGACTCTATAGACATGCTTTATGTCTATATAATCATCTGCAATTGGTTGGGCTTACACAGCATACTCAATTCATAACAAGTGCTCGCAAGTCATAATTACAGGTAGTCCTCAAGTTACGGCCATAACTGAACCCAAAATTTATGTTGCAAAATTTATGTTATGTTAAGTGCTCCATTTTATGATTTTTCTTGCCTTAGTTATTAGGTGAATCATTGCATTTGTTAAGTTAGTAACATGATTGTTAGTGAATCTAGCTTCCCCGGTGGTGGGATTCAGCCGGTTCGTGTCGGTTCAGGCAAACTGGTAGTTAAATTGCTGACTGGCCCCAACCCTTCCCACCCTGCTCCTTCCAGGAGTCCCCACATGCCCCATTTTGGCTCCCAGGTAAGTGCAGGGAGGCCTCCTAGGCCAAAACGGGACACAGGGGATACGATACAGGCCATCCGCTGCCCATTTTCACTCCCAGGAGACTGCAGGGAGGCCTACTAGGCCTAAAACAGGGCATGGGGGGCCAGAGCATTCCCCCATGGCCCATTTTTGTTCCCAGGGGGGTGCAGGAGGCCGAGTGCTGCCTGTCACATCCCCTGGCCATGCCCACCATGGCCACGCCCACCCAGCCAGTCATTAGGGCACAGAACTGGTTGTTAAATTATTTGAATCCCATCACTGGGCTTCCCCAATGATTCTGCCGGTCAGAAGATCACAAAAGCTGATGACATGACCCCAGGACACTGTAACCATCATAAATACGAACCAGTTGCCAAGCATCTGAATTTTGATCACATGACCATAGAGATGCTGCAATGGCCATAAGTGTGAAAAACGGTCATCAGTCACTTTTTTCAGAGCTGTTGTAATTTTGAATGGTCACTAAATGAACTGTTTGTAAATCAAGGATTATCTGTACTGCATTGACATAACTTGTTACCTAAGCAAATAAACTTGGCTTGCAGATCTGAAGGGAGGATTGCTGAGGCTCCACATTATGCTAAATCACAAAATACTCAGTCCGATATAATTGAGCTAAAAGTGACAAGCAAACGAGACATTATGGTTTATCGCAATTTGCAAAACTACACAGCCCCTGAAAAACAACAGAAGAGGGACGTGGGACAATGATCAATACATATTTATACGGAATTGTTTTGCATGGGTAAACAACGTCTCAGATCAAAGCAGTAACATTAAAACAAAACAAAACAAAAAAATCTGCTTTTGAAAAATGACAGCTGGGTCATACAGATGAAACAAAGGGAATAATTTAGTTTTGTCTTCTCTTAGGATAATTCTAATTCTAATTCTAATTCAGAGCTTAATGTACCAGAGAATTCACGTGTAATACAAGGCATGCAAAGCTGATGTTTCCCCTAACCTTTCTTCCCCAGTGCTGTACTTTCCTCAGCTCTGCTGATACTTAACTCTTTTTTATCAAAACAGCCTCATCAAGTAAATTACCTTGTCTTTGAGTATTTCCATACTGCATCCTTCAGATGCCTGCCTGCCTGCCATACAAAAAACTAGCTGAGAATGAAACCAGTTTAAGAAAACCCTTTGAAGATTTTAAACCCGCCTTCATATGCAGCCCTCGAAAATGAACTCTTTCCTCCCCTTTAAAGGTAAAGGTTCCCATCGCACATATGTGCTAGTCGTTCCTGACTCTAGGTAGCAGTGCTCATCTCCGTTTCTAAGCCGAAGAGCCAGCGCTATCCGAAGACATCTCCGTGGTCATGTGGCCGGCATGACTAAACCAAGGATGGGTTCTAATTTTTTTTACTGTGGGCGTGGCTTGTGGGTGTGGCTTGGAGGTCATGTGACTAGGTGGGCGTGGCTAGCTGGTCAAGGTCCTCGCACTTACGACTAGTCCTCGCACTTACGACCCAACTCATTTGTTTGCTTTTAACACTGATCAGCTGTAGGACGGCCCTTTGAAGCCCCGCGGCAAGAGTTTAAACAGTTTTTTTCCCTCTAGTCATCAGCTGGGACTTAGGAGGCAGCAATAGATTGGGGGTGGGACCAAATAAAAGGTAAGAATAACATGGGTGGGGGGTGGGAGGGGGGGAGAACCGGTTCGGTGACGTCATATCGTCACCGTTACCAGCTCGGCTGAACTGGACCGAACCGGGAGGAACCCACCACTGGACTAAACGCCAAAGGTGGTCGGAACATTGTTACCTTCCCACCAAAGGTGGTTCCTATTTTTTTCTACTTGCATTTTTTATGTGCTTTCGAACTGCTAGGTTGGCAGAAGCTGGGATGGATGGATGGATGGATGGGATGGAGTTGGAGATGGAGATGGAGATGGAGAGAGACAGAGACAGAGACAGAGACAGAGACAGAGACAGAGACAGAGACAGAGACAGAGACAGAGACAGAGACAGAGACAGAGACAGAGACAGAGACAGAGACAGGAGACAGAGACAGAGACAGAGAGATATTCAAAAAGAGTGTTTCCCCAATTATTTTGTAGTAAACATGCAACCGATCTACCTGTTTTTCTTGTACCAGCATACAATATCTTACAATTTCTCCCTCTCTCCCAGCAAAAATTAAAAAATAATGCAAGTGCCCAGGATGACATTATGTTAATCAGCTCACCCATGCAGGGAAGTCTTTGTCACACCTGACAATTGTTTTACGAATGGCTGCTACTAAGAAGCTATTTATCATTGTCCGTAGCTTTCGCACTTCATTTCTTTCCTGTTGTTGAGATTTTTTTTTCCCTCTCGTATTTGGTGAAACAACTCCCACAACTGCCATGTTCTTGGTTCATGATATCTACGCCATTGTTTCTCAACCTTGGCAACTTGGAGAGGTATGGACTTCAACTCCCAGAATATTCTGGGAGTTGAAGTCCACACCTCTCCAAATTGCCAAGGTTGAGAAACATTGCTCTATCTTCTTGTTTATTCAACAAAGTATACTTAAGCAAACAGCACTTTAATATGCTATGTATGTTGAATGAGACAGTAGAGATTCTCAGTCATCCAGGTCATGGTTGTCCCAAAGGTGCTTTTTTAGGAGGCAACTAAACCTTCTTGTTGCAGACTACAGGAACCAGGAGCATCTTCTATAAATTGTCAACTTTCTGACTGACATACCCAACCAAAGCAAGCATGGTCAAGACGATCCAATCTCTGAATGCAAAACTTTATTGAGTACATCATTTTGGCACTGAGGAGGGCAAAATCTAGCTAATTCTCATGCAAACCCACCTAATTAAAGTATAGAATTCTCCTTCCCTCTATTAGTGCAGGTCACATTGTCCAATTGAGTGTCATTGTATTGCTATGAGAAAAAGTCTTTGGTTTTGGCAAACACCTGCTGAAGTGTCCTTGGCTCTCACCGATCGTCTTCTTGATGTCTGGAGTCTATATTCCATTTCACCCTTCCCTTCCCCCCTGGTTCATTGGCAAGCAATAATGATTCCAACAGCATAAGTGCGCTTCAACCTTGACAGAGCTCTCTTTGCCTGGTCACTTTCTTCCAAGTAGTAGGATGACAAGAATGGGACAGATAATTCTTCACCAATGTCTGAACTGAACATTTGCAGAGAAACGGGTGAAATCCATCAGGTTCTGACATGTTCTGGAGAACTGGTAGCGGAAATTTTGAGCAGTTCGGAGAACCAGTAGCGGAAATTTTGAGAAGTTCGGAGAACCAGCAAATACCACCTCTGGCTGGCCCCAGAATGGGATGGGAATGGAGATTTTGCAATATCCTTCCCCCCAGGAGTGGGGAGGGAATGGGGATTTTACAGTATCCTTCCCCTGCAACGTCCACCAAGCCACGCCCACAGAACCGGTAGTAAAAAAAAATTGGATTTCACCACTGCAGAGAAACTATACCCACTTTAATAACATCAGGGCCTAGGGAGCATGTCAATCTTCCCAAGAAATTTGAGGTCCTTGAATTCATTATTTAGACTATACTCCAGTCCCTTCCTTTCATTTTCATTTTTATGAAGGCAGTTTGGTTTGATACAGAAGAGATTTATCACAAATAGGTACTGATGTCCTTCTGGGAATGATCTTTTTCATGTTTCAAAAATTATTCTTTTTCTCAAATCAGAAAACCAAGTAAATTACTTTATCAAATGGGACTCGTGCTAGACTGGAACATCTGAGGCTTTGCTTTTCATATTTTGAAAAAAGATTTATCTATGCTCTACATATTGATGCATTGATATTCTCAAGGCAGTAATGCAACTGCATAATGTTAGCTCCTCATTTTATGCACTTTGATTTTTTTTAATGTGCCCTATCAATATTTTTTGTTTTGGGAAAAAAAAATTGAATGGGAGTCTTCTTCTATTGATTTATTCTACGTCTATTGATATTGGCAGATGTCTGTAAGCAAGTCATTTTGTTGAAATCATTTGGGCAAAGGGCTTTCATACAATTACATTTCCCTTTGGGCATCATTTAAAAGTTTTTTTTTCCCCTCTTGTTTCATTGCTTTTTTTAGATATTAATTGGACTGATCTAGACAACTTGCTATGATGCCAACAACAAATGCAGGTCAAAAATGTTTATTTATTATGGCCTTTCCAAACAGATGATACTTCTACGGAATATCACTGAGTTTAGCATTTTATTATATTCAGCTCATGTGTTCATGTTTTATTAAAAATGCAACCTACACTGATTAGACTAAATAACCCTTTTATTTCCATTGGAAAGCAATTAGGGTTTTTTTTCTGTCAGTCCATCAGCAGGATAACTCTCTGAAAATTAAATTGGGAGTAGTAGAGGAAATCGCAAAAGAAAGATAGAGTTAAAAATAGGCAGGACTTAGCTGGGGCTACAGGGGGGAAATGTTAGAAAAATAATTCCCTAAAACGCCCATATGAGAGAGGGAGTTGGGAAATGACTCATAATATTGATAACTGCTCCATTCTAACCTTCTTCCTGGTCATGTGACAGAAAGCCACACATATGGAGCCTGCCCTGGGTTTCACATCAAACACACGCAAGCCACACCCAAGAGAAAGGAAAAGCAGAAAGGCAGAGACATGCACAGGCAGAACATGTAAGTACAAGCTCGTGTGTTCATGGGACCAAAAAAAGCATATTTATGCACACAAGCATATATATATATATATATATATTTCTTCATTATGTAGAGGAGAATGCAAGTGTCTTCTACAGTGCATGTTGGAAGAAATTCCAAAAATCCAGCCTGTTTTGCTTCTAAAACACTATGTTCCGATTTGCCCAGGGGTTGGTCACATTTTATTGCCTTTATATATATAGAATAGCATAGCGTAGCGTAGCATAGCATAGAATAGAATAGATGGAGATGGAGAGAGAGAGAGAGACTGAGAGCAGAGAGAGAGAGAAAGAAAGAAAGAGAGTGTTCTGTCCCCGTCTCACACACGCACCCCCACAGACAGTCAATAGTGAAATAAACCAGTCGACAAAGGTTTCTCTAAGAGCAGAATTGGCAGCAACCCAGTGGCTGGCTGCCAAGAGTCTTTTACTTACGAAGGGAGTGTTTTTCAAAGCCAACACACAACAGATAAGAGAATATTCAAAAAGTCCAGCAATGCAGAGAGGTTTGTTCAATATCAGTTTTTGCTCATCACAGAGCTTGAAGGGGGCCACCACACCCCCTTTTATAACCTGTGGGGTGTGGTCCAGTGACTCAGCCTAATCCCTGGCATGCCTCTTCCTCTGCTGCGCGCGCTTATCTCTGCGACGCTGTTGAGGGTCCAGCCAAGACTCATCATCATCATCATTACTGTTCACCTGCGGCTGCGTGGAAGTGCTTGGCCCCGGGCCTATCTCTTGGCCTTCGGAGGACATTGGAGGCATTGCCAGAGAGGAGGGTCCTGGAGAGGGAGGCCTTGCCAACTCCTCTCCTTCACTCTCGGAGTCCTCTCCTGCTGATAACACAGGCTCAGTGATCGGAGCCACAACAGAGAGAGAGAGACTGAGAGAGAGAGAGAGAGAGAGAGAGAGAGACAGAGACAGAGACAGAGACAGAGACAGAGACAGAGACAGAGACAGAGACAGAGACAGAGACAGAGAAATCAACTCAAATGCAGGTTAAATGAATTGCATTTTCTCTTTTTAAAACCTCCAATACACTTTATTTATTTACTAGCTAGACGCCCGTGCTTCGCTACAAAACTATGTGCTCGGGCTTGATAAATTGACACTTGCAGCCTGAAACTTAATGTAGAACATATAACTCCATAGCATCAGAGTATGTTAATATAATGCAACTGGCAGTTGGAACAGAGGGGGAGGGGGAGTAGAATGTCCCAGCCCGCAGCATCCATCGGTATTCATCTGACTAGCATCCTGTCAGTGTGTGAGAGAGTTGAGGGGTGTTTGGAAACAGTATTTACTGTGTGACCAAGAAGGAGACAGGAAGGAGGGTGGGCGTGGCTTAGCTAAATTGTTCTGTAGCAAAGCTGCTTGCTGCTGTGAAAGTAAAACTGAAAGTGAAACTCTTCTCCTCTGCTTGTGTTTTGCATTTGGAACAGATTTCTTTTCAGGTGGAGAGGGGGACTAGAACTCCTTAGCATCAGAACTTGTTAACAATAATATAGGAAATACTAATGCTCTGATGGTCATTTCAAAAAATCCTTTCTTACTGAGCACCTAGAAGCCAAGAGGAACATATGTGGCAAATTTCAAGTTTTGTAGGCTTTACGGTTCTGGAGATTTTGTGATTAATCCGTGAGTGGTTTTCACTTTTATATATGTATAGATTTGATTTCTACAGCCACCCAACTCAACCAAGTAACTCTGCTAACTGAGCCCTCAGATCTTAATAAACTGACACTATCCATGCTTTTGGTCACATTCAGACACAGAGAATTTAGCTGAACAGTCTTCTCAAATACCAATCCGCTTTCATAAAAATAAGAAAGGGGGGCTAGAAATATCCTAGATTAATTTAAATTCTATAAATGTCAGTTCTAGATATGTATTGGGCCTTTTAAGTAGGGTCTAGGGCTATGCCAGAGTTAGTGGAATAGCAGTTGTAGTAGTTTATGGTAGTGCAAATCCAAATTGAAGAAGGGATTTTCACATTGTTGAGCAAATCTGGAAAAAAAAAATTCCACCATTTAGGGAACCAAAAAAATTCAATGCTTATGGAATAGCAGTGTTCCAATATTTAAGAGGCTGCCGCCTATTTTCCAAAGCACCTGAAGGCAGGACAAGAAGCAATGTATAGAAACTAATCAAAGAGAGAAGCAACCTAGAACTAAGGAGAAATTTCCTGATAGTGACAACAACTAATCAGTGGAATGATTTGCCTCCAGAGGTTTTGGGTGCTCCACCACTGGAACTTTTTAAGAAGAGATTGGACAGCGATTTGTCCAGAATGGTATAGAGTCTCCTGCTTTTGCAAAGGGTTGGACTAGAACAGGGGTGTCAAACTCGATTTCATTGAGGGCTGCATCAGGGTTGTGTTTGATCTTGGGGGGGCCGTGGTGACCATGGCCAGCTTGACATCATTCATGTCGGGGGCACCTGTGGTGGCCCGAGCACTTTGCCAGTGAAAACAGGCCCCTGAGCTCCATTTTTGGCTGCAACGGCCTCCTGCAACCCTCTGTCAGCAAAAACGAAGCTCGGGAGGGAGCTCCGTTTTCACTGGCAGAGGAACTGTGGGCCAGTCCTTTGATGTTTCCAGGGCGTCCCCATGGGCCAAATCTAAACACCCTGTGGGCCAGATCCAGCCCCTGGGTCTTGAGTTTGACACCCCAGACTACAAGATCTCCAAGGCCTATTAAAAAGGTAAATGTAAAGGTTCTCCTCGCACATATGTGCTAGTCGTTCCCGACTCTAGGGGGCGGTGCTCATCTCCGTTTCAAAGCCGAAGAGCCCGTGCTGTCCAAAGACGTCTCCGTGGTCATGTGGCCAGCATGACTAAACAACAAAGGTGCACAGAACGCTGTTACCTTCCCACCAAAGGTGGTCCCTATTTTTCTACTTGCATTTTTTATGTGCTTTCGAACTGGCAGAAGCTGGGACAAGTAACGGGAGCTCACCCCGTTATGCGCACTAGGGATTCGAACCGCTGAACTGCTGACCTTTCGATCGACAAGCTCAGCTTCTTAGCCACTGAGCCATTCTGTTATACACCCATGCCTCATTTTTCCATTAAATTTCTCTGTCTTCCCAAAGCTCAATTAAATCCCAAGAGATAGCATGAGTTGACTTTTTTAAAAAAAATCATAGATTATTACTGAAATGTTATTATATCATAGAAGTGTTGCAGTAATGTTGGGTCTGAATCAGGATATAACTATGGAAAAAAATGAGCTCAATGTTTCATCTATGTTGCCAATTCAAGACTTAGAGAAATTAGCCTTCTCCCAGTTTTTCAATCCAATATCCCCAGAAAACCAACTAGAAACAGTTTAAGCCTTTCAGGCTTATCATGTCCAAGTCTGAAGTAAGCTTTTTAAAAAAATGATTAACTATGACACATTCAAAATGATTGTGCAAATTAATTTCTGAATTACACCATTAGAACCTAATTAATTTCTCTGCTCTGCAAAATAAAGATATCACTGATGAGCACCCACTGTCGAAATCCATAAAGGAAAGAGAATGCTGAACTGAAGACTCCATTAATGTAAAAATTGATTTTTTTTTTCCATTTAGATTCTTTGCGAGAGGTTCCCTCCCACCCTTACAGCAAAATGCATTTATGCTCCAGCAGAAATGGGGAGTGGGATGAGCAAGGCTAATTTATATTTCCACTGCTAATCAAAAGATCATAAATGCTCATTTCAACCCAATAATGTCATTATGGAGGTTGTTAAGGCTGATGTTGCCTTGGAAACATAAAACACTGATGCGTTCATTTGGACATTTGCTCTTCTTCTGTAAGCTCAATATGGAAAGGTTGAATGTACACTGTCAGTTCAGTGTTTAGAAAAGGTATCATTCATAGAGATGCCACACCCATGAACCCAACTGCTTCCAATCCCTTGAAAACCAGTTCTTCACTCTTCCAGGACCAATTTGGAGCTCATAGAAGATATGGCCTCCTACCAAAGACTCGTGGTGGCACAGTGGTTGGAATGCAGTATTGCAGACTGACTCTGCCCACTGCCAGGAGTTCGAACTTGACCGGCTCAAGGTTGACTCAAACTTCCATCCTTCCAAGGTTGGTAAAATGAGGACCCAGATTGTTTGGGGGCAATATGCTGGCTCTGTAAATTGCTTGGAGAAGGCTGTAAAGCACAATGAAGCGGTATATAAGTCGATTGCTAAGTGCTATTGCTACCTTGTCTTTCTTACACGCTGAGGTATCCCAAATCAGAATATTAATTCGAGCCATTCCTTTCCCTTCCTCTGTCACCTCATTCTGTGTTATTATAGAGCCATGGTGGCGCAGTGGTTAGACTGCAGTACTGCAAGCTACTTCTGCTGGCTGCTGGCTGCCTGCAATTTGGCAATTCGAATCTCACCAGGGTCAAAGCTGACTCAGCCTTCCATCATTCCGAGGTGGGTAAAATGAGGACCCAGATTGTTGGCGGAAATATGCTGACTCTGTAAACCACTTAGAGAGGGCTGTAAAGCACTGTGAAGCGGTATATAATTCTATTTGCTATTGCTATTGCTATTTCACTTCCAGATTTTGATTTTTTTTTTCCTCCACTGAAATCCATGGGTCTGCGCTTCAGAGAAACACATGCAGGTAGTCCTTGACTTATGACCGCAATTGGGACCAGCATTTCCATTGCTAAGCAAGACAGTCATTAAGTGAGCCGTGCCCAATTTTACAAGTTTTTTGCCACGGTTGTTAAATGAATCACCGCAGTTAAGTGATTAAGGCCATCATTAAGCAAATCCAGCTTCGCCCATTGACTTTGCTGATTAGAAGTCAGCTGGGAAAGTTGCAAATCGTGATCACATGACCCAGGGATGCTGCAACCATCATAAATATAGGTTAATTCCAAGCAACCAGATTTTGAAAATGTGACCATGGGCATTTATTTATTTATTTATTTATTTATTTATTTATTTATTTATTTATTTATTTATTTATTTATTTATTTATTTATTGGTTCGATTTATATGCCGCCCTTCTCCGGAGACTCAGGGCGGCTTACAATGCATTAAGCAATAGCCTTCATACTTTTTGTATATACCTGCTTAGTAGGGCTTTTGGGCCCCCCCAAGCGGTGTTCTTTTTTATATAAAGTCAGCTTATTGCCCCCAAAATCCGGGTCCTCATTTTACCTACCTCGGAAGGATGGAAGGCTGAGTCAACCTTGAGCCTGGTGAGATTTGAACTCGCAGTAATTGCAGGCAGCTAAGTTAGGAGCCTGGGTGGCATAGGAGGTTAATGCCTCCTACTAAGGCAGCATTTAACATCCAGCTGCTTGCAATTACTGCGAGTTCAATTCTCACCAGGCTCAAGGTTGACTCAGCCTTCCATCCTTTCTAAGGTGGGTAAAATGAGGACCCATATTGTGGGGGCAATAAGCTGACTTTGTATAAAATATACAAAAGTATGAAGGCTATTGCTTAACGCATTGTAAGCCGCCCTGAGTCTCCGGAGAAGGGCGACATATAAAAATAAATAAAAATAAAAATAAAAAAATAAAATAAGTGCTACTTTAACAGCATTTTAGTCCACTGCACCACCAAGGCTCATATGGTTGCTGCAATGGCTGTAAATGCTAGGACTGGTTGTAAGTCACTTTTTCAGTGCCGTTGTAACTTTGAATTGTCACTAAGCAAGTGATTGTAAGTCAAGGACTACCTATACACAAACACATGCACACACCTTTAGAAGAACTCTTCTGAATACACCTTTGAAGTAAAAGTATTCTTGGACAAGGAATCCAGCTCCTTAGATGGGCATGAGGAAATTGCTCCTCATGACGAACCTTGAAGACCATCTGTCCAACAATCAATTTTGGGGAGCAACTTTCCCCAACCTGGTGTGGTCAAAAGGAAACATGGTCTCTGACAATTTGCAGAACTGCTTGCAAATACCTAGTTAGAGAAAATTCCTTCCGAGTATTTTCTCTGTGTGCTAAAACATATAAAGAACAGTTGCAGAAATTGGGTTTGTCTCAATGGTGGAATTCAAATGTTTTTGACTATTGGTTCTTTGGGCGTGGCTTGGTGGGCATGGTATGGCTTGGTGGGCATGTCTTGATGGGCATGGCAGAGAAAGGATACTGCAAAATCTCCATTCCCACCCCACTCTGGGACCAGCCAGAGGTGGTATTTGCTGGTTCTCTGAACTACTCAAAATTTCCGCTACTGGTTCTCCAGAACTTGTCAGAACCTGCTGAATTTCACCCCTGGTTTGTCTAATGTAATAAAAAGAAGGATTAGGGGGTGACATGTTAACAATGTTCTAATATTTGAGGGGCTGGTGCACGGAAGAGGGGGCCAACCTGTTTTCCAAAGCACCAGAAGGCAGGACAAGAAACAATGGATGGAAACTAATCAAGGATGTTAGGATATAGTTTGAGCCTAACAAGTTGTCCAGGCAATATATGTGTACTGTGACTTTAATATGAATATGTATTATGTTACTTTAAAGGTTTTCTTGCTGATTCATTGTAATGCTGAGTCATGCTGTAATTAGGTAATGACTGGTTGTGAGAGTATTTAGGCAAGGTATTGTAACGTGTTCAGTTGCTGCTATGATATGCTGCCATTGTGTATGGAGCTGATATGCTATGCTGCCATAGTGAGGAGTTGCTAACATTCTGCTAATCATCGGTTTGATGGATCTGCTACCATCGTGGTTTGTGAACCAGAGTGAGTTTGTTATTCTAACCAACTAATGTTTGTTTGGTAAGAAGATATCTGTAACTACTGGACTGATTTAACTGGCAAAGACTTGGAATTTGTTTAAAGACTATGAGATTGTTTTTCTACTATAAAGTAAGCTTTTGATAAACCAGTTTGCATATCTCTTATTCATCGCTCTCAGCAACGTTTCCTTGTGCATTTACTCTGCTGGTTGGTAACACAACACCAATATCCTTAACAAAGGAGAGAAGCAACTTGGAATTAGGGAGAAACTCCCTAAAAGTGAAAACAATTGACCAATGGAATGGCTTGCTTCCAGAAGTTGTGGGTGCTCCATCATTGAAGGCTTTTAAGAAGAGACTGGACAGCCACTTGTCTGGAATGGTGTAGGAACTCCTGCTTGTGCAGAGGGTTGGACCAGAAGACCTCCAAAGTCCCTTCCCACTCTGTTCCCTTGAAGAACAGACTCGAAATATCTCATATACTGTGTTAGACTTTTCTTGGGAGGACAAAGAGATTCATGCATGGTCTCTTCATCGGTGTGCCTTCAGTGCCTTGCTTTCATTACCAAGCATCTCTACAGGACTTAAAGACATCAGTTCTGATATCACATCCCTATTTATAGTTGCACTGTACCATGTAAGGGGGTTGATTTTTTTTGACTGATCGCCTGTATATGCAGTGAGCTATTTTAAATTTTTTGTGCTCTGCTCTAGAAATCTGCTTGCTTGCAGAGCCACTGGGATAAGATGGATGCGAGTGCTTTAAAAAGAAACCAGGTACTCCATCTTGTCGGACAAGTTTGCCAGGCAAAACTGCTGTCAGAAGCACTGCAGGAGGAGTCCTGGAGGAGCCACCTGTGCCGGTTTCTTAAAACTGAGCTACAAGGTGAACCTGTGTCCTACTTTACAGAGAAAAAGCCTCTAACTGGATGCTGCAGATGGTTTATCTATTAGAAGGCACTGACTGTCCATAGAACTGCCCAGTCCAAGAATGGGGTAAGACAGATGTCCAACCCAGTAGTGGGTTTCAAAAATGTTTACTATCGGTTCTGTGGGTTTGGCTTGGTGGGCGTGGCATGGTTTGGTGGGTGTGGCATGGTGGGCGTGGCAGGGGAAGGATACTGTAAAATCTCCATTCTGTCCCCAATCCAGGGGAAGTTTACTGCAAAATCCCCATTTCCTCCCGATCAGCTGGGAGGCAGAGAATAGATGGAGGCGGGGCCAGTCAGAATTTTTACTACCGGTTCTCCGAACTACTCAAAAATTTCCGCTACCGGTTCTCCAGAATTGATCAGAACCTGCTGAAACCCACCTCTGGCCCAAACTTGGCAGCTTTAAGACCTGTTGAAGTTTACAACTCTTAAATTTGCCAAGGTTGACACCCCTGGTTTAAGATGAACAATACTCAGAAGGGAAAGTTGAGGGTTGGATGTAGCCAACAGTGACCATTCAGACAGCATAGATATCACCTGGTCACTCTTTTCCACAATGTATATATTCTCAAGGCTATTCCCACATACCATTACATTTCTGTATTTTCTCCATTATGATAACTATTTTTTTCTAGTCAGCTTCCAACTTCTAATCTCTCCCTCTTGCTCTCATATTTTCATTTTGATCTTTATCTACTAGACCCTGGGAACTTTCCCTTCTACATTAATCCTCCTCCTCCTTCCCCAGCAGTGCTTGCTATAGCCAGTGCCTTCATCCATGTGCTTAGATTCTGAAATCCTCCTTGAAGACTTTCTGTCTAGGAAAGGGGTCAGCAACCCGTGGCTCTGGAGCCGCATGTGGCTCTTTCATCCCTCTGCTGAGGTTCCCTGTCGCTGGTCGGCTCCAAAATTGATAGGACTCCAAAACTGAGAGGGCTTTCGGTTAGGACAGGTAGAGGAAAAGGGACACTGTGCTAGGGTGGGGGAACCGGACTTCCGGTCAGCTCCAGAATTGAATGGGGGGCTTCCGGTTAGGACCTTTGTGGCTCTTTGAATGTTTAAGGTTGCCGACCCCTGGTCTAGGACATCTGTTGCCTGTCTGCTGTTTTGAAGTGATGCCTTGTCTTCTTTTTAGCCTTCACAGTTCTCCAGAAACTCTTGGTGGTAATTTTTCTCCAACCCTGATGCCTGGATGCTGTTGCCTTTTGCCCATACATACTAGTAAATTTCTTTTCTCATACAGAGATAAATGTTTGTCAGACCACAACAGTTTGTTAGGGCTTCTGAGTACATCCAGATGTTCCTGGTTCAGTGAAGGTAGGATGAGAATGTGGTCTCTATTGGAGCCATGCCATCCTCTTCTCTCCAAGTTCTCTTCTGTCCTGAATCTTCTGTGTCTCAGACAGCTCTCTTTCACACATACACAAAATCAGGGGTGAAATCCAGCAGGTTCTGACAGGTTCTGGAGAGCCGGTAGTGGAAATTTTGAGCAGTTCGGAGAACTGGTAGTGGAAATTTTGAGCAGTTCGGAGAACTGGTAGTGGAAATTTTGAGTAGTTCAGAGAACCGGCAAATAACACCTCTGGCTGGCCCCAGAGTGGAGCGGGAATGGAGATTTTGCAATATCCTTCCCCAAGGAGTGGGGAGGGAACAGGGATTTTTGCAGTATCCTTCCCCTGGAGTAGGGTGGGAATGGAGATTTTGCAGTATCATTCCCCTGCCACGCCCACCAAGCCACGCCCACAGAATCCGTAGTAAAAACGTTTGGATTTCACCACTGCACAAAATCCTTACTTCTCAACCTTCACTTGGTTTCAGTGAGAGTTCTGGCAATGCTTTCTTTATGATGGATACCTCCTTATCCCACTGTTTGATCTACTGAATGTATCTTCATTCACTAAATATTTCCCAAGCATTCAGTTATTGAACTTTTCTGAGACTTTTACTTCTCATCTACTTGTTCTTTTTTTTCTTTTTTCTTTTTCTTTTTTTTTCTTCTTCTTGTCTTTTCTTCACTTCCAACTACTGCCAGCAAACCATTCTGGCACTGTAATGAACTTATCAGCTCCATCTTACACCTTTTAGAAATGCAATTAAGTATGTTCCTCCAGACATATTTTTCTGGTGGTTGAAGATTTTTGTGAAGGTCAGGTAAAGGCTGTTCCATTGGAATTTCTTCTGCATCCATTCTCTGTCACCGCATGCGTTCAGTCTTTCTCTCAATAATTTCACATGTTAAAAAGATCCCCAATTAAAATGGATGGGATTTTTTTTTACAGTTTTTTTTTAAAAAAATGATAAGACAGAAAGACTTGCTTTCTTAACTCAGGCAGTGAACAGAATAGATGATAACCGCTCCGCTCTCCCTTTTCGTAGCTTCTCCATTGCATCCCATGCATTCAACTTTAGCATTAACTTTCTACATTTCGAATATTCTAATATTCCTCTCATGTATATACATATGGGATTAAGAGTAGAAGGGTTTAAACTAAGTAGCTGGATAGTTCTCGTGGCTGAAACTAGACATCAAAATGGCTCACAATCTTTTATAGTTAGAATCATGGAGGACACACACTGCATTTTGACAGATTGTTATCTCGTGCACCTGTTTCTTAAAAAAAACCGCACCCTTCATCTGCTGTGCTCAGCTTTGCCACAATGATTCCCTTTCAGTCTTCTCAGCATAGACACAAGCACCCATTCAGAACAATAGTTTGAAATTAATCAAAAATAAGCCTGCATTTAACTGTAAGAAGTTAGCACCCACCCCTTTCCTAGAGGAATGAAATATTTTGGGAAATATTAAAAAGGCAGAATATTATGTTTCCCTGGATGAGAAATGGAGAAGCATGTTTTAAGGACGAAGCAGCTCCCATCTTCCTGCCCCCACCCTTTGTCAATGGGCCAGAGGCAGAAACTCAATTCCCTCCCATCTTTGTCAATGCATCATCATCTGCAACACAATAGAACCCATCTAGCAACAGAAACTCACCACATGGCACCTGGGAAGATTACATCAGCCAGCAAGGCTAGCTAAGACCCCCCACCCCCTGGGAGTCTGACAACCAATCAGGATACTCTTTCTGGGCCCCAGGAAGTTCAAAGCCAGAGAGGGCATAAAATCCGGGGACTCGCTGTGTCTTGCCCCTTTTTCTATTCAGGAACTCAAGCCATGTGATCCTGTCCACCATTAAACCATCTTTCCAAGCAGTCTCCATGTTTCCAGTGTCTTTTTTCCGCACTTGGAGCTGAACCCAGAAGGATATTTCTTCTAACATAACCACAGCATTCCACAGTTGTATCTCTCATTCCTTCCCTGTTACAAAGGAAAAGAAAGACAACTATCGATCGGTTTGATTTTTTTTTTTAAATTAATGCATTAAATCCAGCTCCTATTACACAAAGGGCTCACAGAATAAATGCAAAAATAAATTAAGACACCAACATCAATTAAACACATGCCAGATATTCAGGGGGGAAAAAAACCAGAAAGCACCAGCAACAGGGAAAACAGAGAAATGGCCATGCTTGTATATCATGCTAACTTATAGGAGTGGATAACTCAATGATCAGAGTTCCTTCTACCGTTTGTTTAGTGCAACTTCTCCACCAAGACTTTTGACTTCTGCTTATGATGGATATCAAGAAGAAATTAAAGCTTCCAACTCTGGATTGTTACTCAAGGAGCCAAAAGTCCTTTTCATAAATCATGTTAAACGTAAGATGGGGAAAGATCCCATATTTTATTTAGCCACTTCCATTGTAGAAGAACATACACTAAATAAAAATTCCAGAAAAGTTCAGCTTAGCTGATCATTCATGAAAACCGTGAAAACAGAAGACCCCAACCCCCTTCTCAGCACCAAAATTCAAATATCCCCAATAGACCAGGGATGAAATCTAGGTTCTGACAGGTTCTGGAGAACCGGTAGCAGAAATTTTGAGCAATTCAGAGAACCGGTAGCGGAAATTTTGAGTAGTGCGGAGAACCGGCAAATACCACCTCTGACTGGTCCCAGAGTAGGGTGGGAATGGAGATTTTGCAATATCCTTCCCCCAGGAGTGGGGAGGGAATGGGGATTTTGCAGTATCCTTCCCCTGCCACGCCCACCAAGCCACACCCACCAAGCCACACCACACCACGCCCACTAAGCCATGCCCACAGAACCGATAGTAAAAAAAAAATTGGATTTCACCACTGCAATAGACTAGACATAAATGTACTGAACGGTCCCCATCACCTTTCTAGATAACGACTTCCTCTGTTGGAACATTTAACCAGATTTTTTTTTCTTCCTGTAATTTAAATTCCTTGTTCTGCATCCTGCACTCTAGATAGAAAGAGAACAAGTTCTGGCTTTCTTCCAGGTGACATCCTTCCTGTTATATGCCAATAATATCCCTATTTCTTTGTTTGCTTTATCCCTTTGAAGCAGAGGTGGGTTTCAGTAGGTTCTGACCAGTTCTGGAGAACCGTAGTGGTGGATTGTCCCCAGTTCACATCAGTTCTAGAGAACCCATAGTAAAACCATCCCGCCGGGCTCCGCCCACCAACTCCAACGTCATCACGCGGCCCCATTGCGAACCGGTAGTAAAGGTAAATAGAACCCACCCCTGGAGAACCGGTAGCAGAAATTTTGAGTAGTTCAGAGAACCAGTAGTAAAAATTCTGACTGGCCCCGCCTCCATCTATTCTCTGCCTCCCAGCTGATTAGGAGGAAATGGGGATTTTGCAGTAATCTTCCCCTGCAGTGGGTAGGGAATGGAGATTTTACAGTATCCTTCCCCTGCCACGCCCACCAAGCCACACCCACCAATCCATGCCATGCCCACCAAGCCACACCCACAGAACCGGTAGTAAAAATTTTGAAACCCACCACTGCTTTGAAGCCTAACATTCCCACAAACTGTCTTCATGAAACTTAGTTTCTAGTTCTGGATCAGTCTAGTTGTCTTTCTTTGAAGCATTTCACTTCAAATCTTTAAAAGGGGTTGCCCCAGTGGCGGGTTGCCCCCAGTTCGCACCAGTTCTATAGAACCGGTAGTAAAACTGGCGGGAGGCTCCGCCCACTGACCCTGACATCATGAAAATGCTTCTGCGTATGCACAGAAGTTTCTGCACTTGTGCAGAAGAGCGTGTGTGCGTGAAGCGAACACGTGCGCACGGCCCCGTTGCGAACCCATAGTAAAGGTAAGTAGAACCCACCCCTGGGTTGCCCAACACCAAACACCGTACTCATGGTGGCAGTTGATTGCATTGGCAACCACATTGTTGTTCTGACCTAGGCTCCCTTAACAAGCAGGAGGCAGGAATTACTGGCAAAACCTCTTTTATTTACATGACTGTGAATTACATTCATTCACAGTCAGCAAGGTTTGTCCAAACAGTTTTTCAACGTTATATTTCTCGACACACCTTATCTCGTTTGGCAAGCTCTGCCAAACGAGATAAGGAGCTCTGGTAGCGCAGCAGACTAAAGCACTGTTATTAACATCAGCTGCCTGCAATTACTGCAAGTTCGAATCTCGCCAAGGCTCAAGGTTGACTCAGCCTTCCACCCTTTCTAAGGTAGGTAAAATGAGGACCCAGATTGTGGGGGCAATAAGCTGACTTTGTATAAATATACAAAAGTATGAAGGCTATTGCTTAACGCATTGTAAGCTGCCCTGAGTCTTCGGAGAAGGGCGGCATATAAATCAAATCAAAAAAAAAAAAAGCTACCACGTAACTTGTTTCCAACCGCAGTACAAGGCAAAATTTAGCACAGAGTCTCTCAGAGTCACGGAACGAATGAATTGTTTCCTTCAAAAGCCCACTCCCTGTTCGCTCCTCTTTTCTTTCCTATGGGAGGGGCCAATCACCTTCAAGGTCTGGCTTTACTCCTGAGTTGACCCTGCTTTCTGAGTTGTTCTTGACTTTTGGCAGCTCTGCGCATGTGCACATTGGGAACGGGCTCCAGCTGTTCCTCTGCCTCACTGCTGTCTATCTCCGTCTCTGCCTCCAACACAGAGCCCTCATCCGATCTTTCCCCAGCCCCCAGGACTGGCTCACATTCCTCCCCAACCTCCTCACTGTCCGATTCTGCTGCCAGCTCTGCTGGCTGCTGGCGAGCCACAACAATTGTCTTCTTTTGCTGTGCTTCAGTTTCCCCCTTTTTTTTGAAGAAAAAAAAGACCTTGTTCATCTTGAAGTCTTTCTTCCGTTCATTTTTCATACTATGGAATCCTACTTCTGATTGCTCGGAGTTCATTGAAATGTGCTCTGTTTAATTTTTTTTAAGTCCAGGATATGCATTCTGCTGCATTCAACTTTATTTCTCTTAAAACCAACTACTCCAGCGATATATAGCGGTTTCCCCAAATATTCTTACCGCTTCTGCTTGCTCAACTCAGTCTTCCCTATTACAGGTAGTCCTTGACTTACGAGCACAATTGAGCCCAAGATTTCTGTTGGTGAGATATTTGTTAAGTGAGTTTTGTCCCATTTTTATGACCTTTCCTGCCAACGTTGTTATTTATTAATTGGTTCGATTTATTTATTGGTTCGATTCATTTATTGGTTCGATTTATATGCCGCCCTTTTCCGGAGACTCAGGGCAGCTTACAATGCGTTAAGCAATAGCCTTCATACTTTTGTATATACCTGCTTAGTAGGGCTTTCGGGGCCCCCCCAAGCGGTGTTCTTTTTTATACAAAGTCAGCTTATTGCCCCCACAAACCGGGTCCTCATTTTACCTACCTCGAAAGGATGGAAGGCTGAGTCAACCTTGAGCCTGGTGAGATTTGAACTTGCAGTAATTGCAGGCAGCTGGTGCTACTTAACAGTGCTTTAGTCCGCTGCGCCACCAAGGCTCCTTGGTGAATCGCTGCAGTTTTTAAGTTAGTAACATGGTTGTTAAGCAAATCTGGGTTCCCCATTGACTTTGCTTTTCAGAAGGTGGCAAAATGGGATCGGACACTGCAACTATCATAAACGTGAGCGAGTTGCCAAGCATCTGAATTTTGATCACACGACCATGGGGATGCTGCAATGGTCGTAAGTGTGAAAAACGGTCATGTCATTTTTTTTCCAGTGCCGTTGTAACTTCGAACAGACCCTAAATGAACTATTGTAAGTCAAGGACTACCTGAAGTTAAGGATTGTGCGGTGCTTCCGTTTCAAGAGGGGAAAGGTATTTCGAAGCACACGTGTGTGCATATAGCTGTGTCTGCCTGCCTGCCTGCCTGGTTGTTATAACTTCTAGGATCATAGTTGTTAGGAAATGATGATTACCCACCTTGTTGGGTTGGCAATATATAAACCAGCATTATAGCTTTAAGACTGTATTGCTGTATTGCATCATACTGTGTCCTGATTGGTTAGCTCTGTAGCCAATCTCCTTAAGAGGGAGCTTGAAACAGGGTTTGTTTCTCTTTGATACTGCTTGCTGATCATTACTGCTCTTTACTGCTCTGTGCTGTGTTTGCTACTATTTGCAACTGTTTATTGTGTATGACTATGACGACTGGTAAGAAGACTTTGTTGTTGGAATATCCCTGGACTATTGTTTTACTATCTGCTGCTTTATCTGTGTATGACCTGGACTGTTTATTGGACTGTGCTTTATTACTATTTTCCTGAAAGTAAACACAACTCAGTGTATCTGTGTGTTGGCTGTGTTATTTCGCAACTGCTCTCAATCGCTTTCATGTGCACACCCCTGCTAATCTAAGGTTACTCTGCGAATTCCTCAACAATAGTGCAGCTCCACAATCCTTGGAAAAGATACAAATGGTCCAAGGTCACCTATTTCAGGGGTCTCCAGCCTTGGAAACTTTAAGACTTGTGGACTTCAACTCCCAGAGTTCTGGCTGATGAATTCTGGGAATTGAAGCCCACAAGTCTTAAAGTTGCCAAGATTGGAGACCCCTGACCTAATTGACTATGCCTAAGGTGGCGCTAGAATTCTTGGTCTCCAGCACAGCCAGAATACTTAT
Organism: Pituophis catenifer annectens; assembly: GCF_029215685.1. Taxonomy (NCBI): domain Eukaryota; kingdom Metazoa; phylum Chordata; class Lepidosauria; order Squamata; family Colubridae; genus Pituophis; species Pituophis catenifer. The sequence continues at coordinate 75,237,701 of NW_027256886.1, read as the reverse complement.
TTTATTTATTATTTATTTTATTTATTTATTTCATCAAGCGTGTATTAGATAACAGATATAAGTATAAACATAATTATGAACACATGAAATGGGAACATTAGGACAGGGATGGAAGGCACGCTGGTGCGCTTATGCAAACCCCTTAAAGACCTCTTAGGAATGGGGTGACGTCAACAGTAGACAATCTAAGGTTAAAGTTTTGGGGGTTTGGGGAAGAAAGAGTCAGGTAGTGCATTCCAGGCATTAACAACTCTATTACTGAAGTCGCATTTTCTGCAATCAAGTTTGGTGTGATTTACCATAAGTTTGTATATGTTATGTGCTTGTGGATTGTTGTGGTTGAAGCTGAAGTATTCATTGACAGGTAGGACATTGTAGCAGGTAATTTTATCTACTACGCTTAGATTGGACCGAAGACAGCGAAGTTCTAAGTTGTCTAAGCCCAAAATTTCAAGTCTGGTGGCATAAGGTATTTTGTTGTGAGCAGAGGAGTGGAGGACTCTTCTCGTGAAATATCTCTGGACTCGTTCTATTGTATTAATGACCGCTACGCAGTGCAGGTTCCAGACAGATGAGCTGTATTCAAGAATTGGTCTAGCAAAAATTTTGTATGCCCTAGTTTGCAGTTCAGTATTACCAGAGAAGAAGCTATGCAAGATTAGGTTAACAACTTTTAATGCCATTTGGGCAATGCTAAATACGTATCAAATCAAGGATGCTTGATTCTATTTTATTTTTCTCCACCTTCTGAAGGAGAAGTTTCCTAGGAAGACAAATCTTCATGGCCAGATTTATCTCCCAACAGATGTTAGAGTAAATCATTATTACTTCATAACTTCTTGAAAGAATTTTTGAAAACCACCATCCATATCTTCTCCTTAATTGGGCAGGTGACTTTAGACACAAGCAACCGTACTGCTCCCATTTCTTTCTTCACTTATTTTTACCCAAATGGTCTCTATGGTGTTGTCAGCTTCACTTATTTGGATTTGTGACTATGAGCATATACTTTCAACTTGCAGTCCAACTCACATTTACTATTATTTCTGTTTCTTTTGAACAAATCTTATCCTTCCATTCATGTATTGCAATCATGGGAGTTATCCTGCCAGGCCTCTATTATACGTATTACCGGTAAATCATATGTGCACTTCTGTACTAAGAATTCAAGCTCAACTTCTTATTTCACATTCTCTAAGCATTGGTGTAGAGCAGGGGTCGGCAACCTTAAACCCTCAAAGAGCCACAAAGGTCCTAACTGGAAGCCCCCCGTTCAATTCTGGAGCTGACTGGAAGTCTGGTTCCCCTACCATAGAGTCTCCTCCTAGCACAGCGTCCTTTTTCCTCTACCAGCCCTAACCGAAAGCCCTATCAATTGTGAAGCTGACCGAAAAACCCGCCCCTTGCCATAGAGTCTTCTCCTGGCATGCCATGCTTTCCCTCCCTAACCAGAAGCTCCTCTCAAAATTGTGGCGCTGACCAGCAACAGGGAGCCGCAGCAGAGGGATGAAAAAGCTATATGCGGCTCCAGAGCCACAGGTTGCTGATCCCTGGTATAGAGACAATGAAAACAAACTTTATCAGGCCATGTGCTTTCTGACTGCCTTACCGCATATTACTTAATTTAATAGTGCAATATCAGAAAGTTCCCCACTTCCTTTTTCAATAACTAATCTCAAGGTAGTAGTCCATCATTTAGCTAACTCAGACTTCAGTCTCAGAAAAGTTGCTCTGCAGATATATAAAGAAAAATATCCCTAAAGTCAGGAACATTTTAAAATGGAGAAATCAGGAAATGTTTCAGGTCTGAAACACCCTCTCGTATTGCCTGAAATCTTATGAGATTGCTTAACAGGCAGAGCGTATGAAATTGTGCAAATATTGTTTTTATACATATATTGCTTTTAGCATAGAACAGGGATCAAATAATGGCTACAGCACTGCCAATAGAGCCATCATGACAATCCTTAAAGGTAAAGGTTCCCCCACATATGTGTGCTAGTCGTTTCTGGCTCTAGGGGGCGGTGCTCATCTCCATTTCTAAGCTGAAGAGCCAGCACTGTCCGAAGATGTCTCTGTGGTCATGTGACTGGCATGGCTAAATGCCGAAGGCACACGGAGCGCTGTTACCTTCCCACCAAAGTGGTCCCTATTTTTCTACTTGCATTTTTTTATGTGCTTTCAAACTGCTAGGTTGGCAGAAGCTGGGACAAGTAATGAGAGCTCACTCCGTTATGCGGTGCTAGGGACTCGAACCGTTGAACTGCTGACCTTCTGACAACAGAAATGAAGGGAGGGGGTGAGGAGAATGCTTGGAATGTATTGGGAATTGGGAGGGAGGTAAGGAATTTATGTGAGCCTGAGAAAATCCTGACACTTCAAGACTGTGGGATGGGAACCCTCTGAAGGCACAGACTCTTTTCCCAAAATAAAAAGAACATGTTGGATTGGGGGACAATGGACAATGGGTGGCCCAAATGGAGAAAAGGCTAAATTAACCATGCTGCTTTTCGTACAAAAACCTCACAGCTAGCTTCTCTTCTTCTGTGCCTATATTTTGGTCTTGGTAAAATAATGTCCCAGGAGTTTCTTTCGCTGCATATGCCAATGGGACGGTTGACAGAAATACAGTAGTGATCATTCTTGTTTTCTAAAGAGAAACCATTAGCACTCTCTCCAGGGTTGTTGTTTTTCCAGAGACAGAGATAAATATATTTTGAAGGAGATATAGTATTATTTGTCAAGAGCTGTGAACACATTTTAATAAAGAGCCTGATTTAGGTTTTTGGAAAACCTTGGCCAAGCATTTCACAGGTGGCTGCCTTCAGAAGTCAGCTTTTATGTCAATCCAGCAGCACAAATCAGAATGGACATATGGGGTAACGCCTGGTGACTGAAAGGGAAGCCAGACCAAAAAGCAGCCAAAAGGAGCCAATAGGAACTCTGTAGTTCCCAGTTCTGGACTGAGTCATCATGAACATTGCCAAAGCACTAGAAATCATCATCCAGTAAACCTTCTGACAGCAGAAGATGGAAAATATCACCTAAACCAAAGGTCACCAACCTTTCGGACTTCAGGGACCACTAAATTGATAATTTTAAATCCCGCGGACCACTAATATGATCTGCCTAATGACCGGCTAGATGGGCGTGACTAGGTGGTCATGTGACTCAGTGGGCGTGGTCAACTCGATGTCACTCACATCGAGGAGCGCCTCACCGGCCTCTACTTGCCCCTCCCTTCCCAGCCACTCCTCCCATCCCCACCCGGGCTCTTTAGGGCCCCAATAGGAAGCAGTTATTGAAGCTAAGCAGCCACCACGAGAAAGAGTTGGAAAAACAATTGGCTCAGTTCAAATTGGATCTGACCGAGAAGGAAGCTCAGCAGAAACACCTCACTGAGGATTACAAGCATAGGCTTTCCAAGCAGAGGGAAGACCTGCGGGACTGCAAGGCCAGGTACCGGCGCCTGGAGGCTCAGTGGGCTGAGATAGTCAACCAGTTCCAGGCCATGATGCAGTCCCACTGGAACAAGGCTCTCCGGCTCTTTGCCACCAGCGGCACTTCCCTTCAGCCTTTGCCCAAAGCCCCACACCAGGAGGCTGAAGCAGACCCCAAGCCGGAATTTCTGCCCCCCTCTGACCCGCACAAAAAGACACTGAAGGGGGAGACTCTCTGCAACAACACAAACGTTCATTGCACGTATCTGGCCCAGGGGCCGTAGTTTGAGGACCCCTGATTTAGTGCAATGTAAAAAATGCAAATAATTTTTCTGCGGACGACCAAAATTTTCTCGTGGACCACCAGTGGTCCACGGACCACCAGTTGGTGACTGCTGACCTAAACAACAGATTAATTAAATGCAAAGTTAGGCGGCCTTAAATACAAAGTTAGGCGGCCTTGGTTATGGCCTGGAGATGAGAAGGAAGATGGTTAAGAAGACATCTTCAAGCCACTGACAGGGGGATGTGTGGATTCAGCTGGTTCTGTCCGGTTTGGTCAAACTGGTAGTGGCGATTGAAGGAGGTTCCACCCACCTGCCCGGACGTAATGCACAATTTATTTATTTATTTATTTTATTTTATTTTATTTATATACTGCCCTTCTCCTGAAGGACTCAGGGTGGTGAACAGCCATAATAAAAACAATTTACAAAAATAGAATTTAAAAGCAGATTAAAATAATTAAATCATAGGCCGAATTTAAAACTCTCATTTTAAAACCAACTTTTAAAACCCCATTAAAACCAAATTAAAATCATTTATCCCATCACAGTGGCTTGCTGGAATAACAGGGTCTTCACTGCATGACAGAAGGCACGGAGGTCAGGGATCCTTCGTATGTCCTGGGGTAATTCATTCCAGAGGGCAGGGCCCCCCACAGAGAAGGCTCTCCCCCTGGGGGTCGCCAGTCTACATTATTTGGCTGACAGCACCCTGAGGAGGCCCTCTCTGTGTGAGCGTACCGGTCGGTGGGAGGCAATCGGTGGCAGAATGTGGTCTTGTAGATAGCCAGGTCCTAAGCCATGGAGCGCTTTAAAGATGGTAACCAGCACCTTGAAGTGCACCCGGAAGACCACCGGGAGCCAGTGCAGCTCGCGCAAGAGGGGTGTCACATGGGAGCGACGGGTTGCCCCCATTATTACTCGCGCAGCCGCGTTCTGGTCCAGTTGGAGCCTCCGGGTGCTCCTCAAGGGGAGCCCCATGTAGAGAGCGTTACAATAGTCCAGATGGGAAGTGACGAGGGCGTGAGTGACTGTGCACAAGGCGTCCCGATCCAGAAAGGTGCGCAACTGGGAAATCAGGCAAACCTGATAAAATCAGAAGAACCTGACAAGCACTGTGCATGCGCGAAAGGCTGTGCGTATGTGCTTGTGTGCTCACATTTGTGAACTGATAGGGAAGGTAAGTGAATCCCACCTCTGGGCTCACTCCTGTGATGAAGCTACTGCTGAAACATTTGACTTTCCAACTTCTCACACCAAGGTCAGAGAGAAAGGACTGTAAATGTTGATCAGCTCTATAGGTTATCACAACACTTTTAGCAAGTTGAAAATGCAGAACCTGTCAGATGGAGTCACCATCTAAGAAATCACACATTTAGAAATCAATATGTAAAATTAAAAATTAAAAAAGGACAAAGGATGGTGTCGATTTGCATGTAATTGTCTGTGCTAATTGACCCACATAAACAGAATTTTAGAATTAATCACTGTGACTTTTATAAATATGTAATACATCCCACTGCTAGAGAGAAGATTATGATCAGGTGACCTGCATGACCCCTTAATTGTTGTGCTTGAACTTTAAAATGTTGCTTCCACAGCTTTTCAGACCTTTAGGACACTACTTTTCTGTTCTGTAAAGTAGGTTAGATAGCGCACTACTCAGTGGTGAAATCTAAAATTTGTAACTATCTGTTCTGTGGGCGTGGCTTGGTGGGCGGGGGTAATGTGACTGGGTGGGCATGGCCAATTTTTTTTTTTTTTTTACTTTTAAAAGCATTTTTTCTACAACCTCTTTGGCGAAGAGGTTGTAAAAAAATGCTTGCAAAAGGCTCTGACAATCCCAGCTGAGTTGCCTGAGAGGCATTTAAAAGAAAAAAAGGTTGTTTTTTTCTTTTAAAAGCCTTTGACAATCCCAGCTGAGCCGCGTGATCATCAGAGGCTTTTTTAAAAAACTTTTAAAAGCATTTTTTCTGCCGAAGAGGTTGTAGAAAAAATGCTTTAAAAAAAAAAGCCTCTGATGATTGTGTGGCTCAGCTGGGCATAGGGGGAGGGGCAGGGATTTTTGCTATCGGTTCTCCGAACCACCCGCCTCCATCGCTACCGGATCGGGTGATCCGGTCTGAACCAGGAGCATTTCACCCCTGGCTCTACTGGATAAAGTTTCAGTTACAGAACCCATTTTTCCTTTAGGCAGTGAGAACAATTTATCGGTGGAACAACTTACCTCCAGAAATTGTGGGTGCACCAACACTGGAGGTTTTTAAGAAGAATTTGGACAGCCATTTGTCTGAAATGGTATATAGTTTATTTATTTTATTTATTTTATTTATTATTGAATTTCTATACCGCCCTTCTCCCTGAGGACTCAGGGCGGTGTACAGCCAGAATTAAAAAAAACATGCAATACAAATATTAAAAAACAATTAAAAGATATATAAATTTGGCCCAATTAAAACTCACTACAATTAAAACATTTAAAACATTTTAAAATTTCTTCTTAAGCCAGCCCGGCTTGCTTGAAAAAATGGGTTTTAAGGGCACGACGGAAGGCACTGAGGTCCTGGATTCTCCTTATCTCTGGGGGCAGCTGATTCCAGAGGGTAGGTGCCCCCACAGAGAAGGCCCTCCCCCTGGGGGTCACCAGCCTGCACTGTTTGGCTGATGGCACCCCGAGGAGGCCCTCTCTGTGGGAGCGCACAGGTCGGTGGGAGGTCGTCAGTAGCAGCAGGCGGTCTCGAAGATAGCTAGGCCCTATGCCATGGGCCTGGCATGGGAGTTGGATTAGAAGACCTCCAAGGTCCCTTCCAACTCTGTTATTCTGTTGTTCTGTAGCCAGTCTAAGACAAAAATTAAATGGTTTCTTTGCTCTATATGGTGTCCATCTTGCCTTACTGTACAGACATATAGATAGTTGACATCTGAAAAAGTTGACATCTGAACCTGGCCTTTCTTAACAGGAAAAAAGATTGTGCATTCTTGAAAGTTAGAATATAGTCAATTCTAACAGAATGAGGGACACGGTGGCTCAGTGGCTAAGATGCTGAGCTTGTCGATTGAAAGGTCGGCAGTTCAGCGGTTCAAATTCTTAGTGCTGTGTAACTGGGTGAGCTCCCGTTATTTGTCCCAGCTTCTGTCAACTGAGCAGTTCGAAAGCACGTCAAAAATGCAAGTAGGAAAATAGAGACCACCTTTGGGGGAAGGTAACAGCGTTCTGTGCGCCTTTGGCGTTGAGTCATGCCGGCCACATGACCACGGAGACGTCTTCGGACAGCGCTGGCTCTTCGGCTTTGAAACGGAGATGAGCATTGCCCTCTAGAGTTGGGAACGACTAGCACCTATGTCCGAGGGGAACCTTTACCTTTAACAGAATACATCCGAATGTTAGTTGTGAATGAGAAGAGCAGAACAAGGTAACCTATAAGCAAAATGCAGGCTTTGAAAAACTCTGAAGCACTGCAGATCCAGAGTCATGGATGATATGATGCAAATTATGATGCAGATTGTGAAAAGTGGCTTTTCAGACATTGAATTTTCTCGGTAACAATGGAAGATTTCCCCCTGAAGGAAGGTTTGGGCTGTAAACCCCATGTGGTATTAAAGGCACCACCAATATGACATTTGCCTGTGCCTGTGGTTCCTGTTCAATGAATGAAGAGAAGAGCACCATTTGATTCCATGCAGGGATTCCAAGGCAATTTTTGCAAGGCAGGAAAGAAAGAAAGAAAGAAAGAACGAGCGCCTCACTTAACCTAACTTCCAGTAAAGCCTTAATCTCATCCATCTCCTGTCACTTTAGATTCCACTTTCATCTCTTTATCATTTTCCAATCAGCCACAAAGGCTGCTAATGAGACACAGAGCAAGATGCGCCATGGCGGTACGGGGAAACATTTCCCTTAGAGCAGAAAGTTTTAGTGCAAGAACTTTATGAGGTGTGGCTTCAGCAGTTCAATTTCGCTTACCAAGGGCCAAGAAAAGAGAAAGGGGGAACAACAAATAATTCAAAAAATATTCACACGTGCAGAAATGGATAGATTAACTTTAAAATTAAACAATAAGGAAGACTCACAGTATTACAAAATATGGGACAGATGGTATGAATGGATCAATCGAAAGAAAAAAAGTTAAAGTCAAATACAGCAAGAAATTAAGGATAACGAATTTACACCGTCATTAAGAAATCAAGGTTAATGTATATATGTACTTACATGTTCAAATATAGATAGATAATCCTGTTTGTTAGTTTTAGTATATACGTAACTTAGAATTGTACCTTCTTTTTTAGAGTTAAGAACGTTTTGTACAATCTTTTATCTTGTTATATTGAATAAAGTTTGTTTTTAAAATTGAAAAAAAAAAGAGAAAGGGGGATTTAGTAGACATCTGCTTGTTCCAGAGGTGGGATTCAGCCGGTTTGGACTGGTTTGGGCAAACCGGTTTGGGCGACCTGCAGGTGGGGCCACCCACCCACCTGGGCGCAATCCCATCCTATATCGCTGTGTTTTTGACACCACATGCCTGTGCGGACGGCGCGCGTGAGTGAATTGCCATGTTGTTTGACATTGCACGCATGTGCGGATGGTGCGCCTGAGCGAATTGCCGTGTTTTGTGATGCCGCAGGCATGTGCAGATGGCACATGCACAAGTGGAGTAATCATGCACGTGCACACTCACATTCCTGGTGCTGGGCGAACTGGTTGCTACAGTATGTGAAGCCCACATCTGACCTGTTCCATGCTTGTTTCTCTGCAAGGGGTTTTAAAGGAAACAAACCAGCTATACTGTAAGTATGACATGGAGGAACTGCTTCTGGAGATGAATTTTATTCTTGGAAGTGGATGGGCATTCTGAGTTTGGAAAAATGTTCCAGTGATGCAACAGGTTTTTCTTTCAAGATTAGCAGTAAAAAAGATGTCCTTGGAATGTACAGTATGTGATAACCAAGAACTCAAATCTTTTCTCATATGATAGAGATACTAGCAAATCTATCAAGTATTAATGCTATACATTTCAAAATAGAACTTACAATAAGTGTCATGTTTTCTCTAAGTGGAGCAATAAAAGTGGATGAAATAGTCTGTTGGAATACCCTAGTGCAGTGATGGCTAACCTTTTTGCCGTCGCGTGCCAAAAGTGGGGGGAACATGGGGAGGTCGTCCATGTATGTGCCCACACCCATAATTAAATGCACCCTGCCCCCGTGCATGCACCTGTGACCCCCCCAAGTCCCCCCACTTTTAGCACGTGATGGCATGATGGGCCCGGTAGGTCCATTTTTCACCCTCCCCAGGCTCCAGATACTTTCTAGGAGCCTGGGGAGGGCAAAAACGGCCTTCCCTACCCCCTGGAGGCCCTCTGGAGGCTGGAAACAGCCCATTTCCCAACTTCCGGTGGGACCAGAAGGCCCTAAAATCAGCTGGCTGGCACATGCATGTGCGCTGGAGCTGAGCTACGGCAACACTCCCATTGCCACAGATATGGCTTCATGTGCCACCTGTGGCACCCGTGCCATAGATTCGCCATCACGGCCCTAGCACCTTGTCAAAACCCTACCTATCTCTGTTCTTCCTCCACATCCATTTGGGGCCAAACTGGATAGTAACGGATAAAGTACATGCCATACAATCAATCAATCATGGGCCCAGAATGTGTTCCAATATTGTGTATCAAATTTGTGCCACCTACTCATATTTCTGTTACTATAGATAACATTGCAGGATCAAACTGGGTCGGTCACCAGGACCAGAGATTTAGTCTTCGAACTTTCAGACTCATGCGGGAGTCCATCCTCAGGGAACTTCTCTCTAGCAGAGTGCTAGAGAGAAGTTAGACTTCTGCTAGAGAGAAGTTCTCGGAAGATGGGCTCCAACATGAGTTCGAAAACTCAAAGACCAAACTTCTGGTCCCGGGGGCTGACCCTGATTGGATCCTGCAACATCATTCTGGGACATGTATAGTCGCCTTCATTTGTGAGAGATAACTCTATCAATAATTTGGTTCACACGTGCATACTTGCACATTGTTCACTTTGTTTATTTATTCATCACATTTTTTAAACTGCCCATCTGCCTAACAAAGGGATTCTGGGCAGTGTACAATAAAATACTAAAACATAACAATATATAAATATATTAAAAATGTAAAGGAGGCAAGGATGATTAAAATACTATTAAAAATCAACTGAAAAGTTGAAGGGATTATACAATAAAAAAGCAACCCTAAAAACATTAAAACATCCCATGGTAAAAAAAAAAAATCAACGTTCTTAAGAAAGTCTAAAAGAGATTATCTTTGATATTACAAACAGTGAAGCCACTACAACAATACTGCAGTTACTTGAGATCCCTGAACCTTTTGAACCAATATGCTTTGAAGGATTTACGGAAGACTGCCAAATATGGAGCCAGTCTCATCTCGGCAACTACCATTTCTGAAATTCCATTTTAGTTGAAGGTTAAGTTGCTTGGTGTGTGTGTGTGTTCTGTACAATGGCTCGGTAGTTAAAGCTGGAAAGCTGAGAGCCCATGTTCGAGACTCGAGCGCCGCACAACAGGGTGAGTTCCTGTTCCTGCTTCAGCTCCTGTCTACCTAGCAACAGGGGTGTCAAACTCGATTTCATTGAGGGCTGCATCAGGGCTGTGTATGACCTTCAGGGGTGTGTGAACAGGGTGGGCACAGCCATCTTAACGTCACTCATGTCAGAGTTGCCTGGATGGGGAGGATTAGGCTCAGACTCAACCCATCCAAGACCGAGTGGCTGTGGTTTCCGACGTCCCGATATAGTCAGTTGGTGCCATCATTGACTATTGGGGACGAATCATTGGCCCCCACAGAGAGGGTGCGCAACTTGGGTGTCCTCCTGGATTCACGGCTGTCTTTAGAAGAGCACTTGATGGCCATGACCGGGAGGATTTTTCATCAGGTTCGCCTGATTCGCCAGTTGCGTCCCTTTCTGGATCGGGACTCGTTACGCACAGTCACTCATGCCGTCGTCACCTCCCGCCTGGACTATTGTAACGCTCTCTACATGGGGCTCCCCTTGAGGAGCATCCGGAGGCTCCAACTGGCGCAGAGTGCGGCTGCGCGGGTGGTAATTGGAGCGACATGGCGCTCCCATGTAACACCCCTCCTCCGCAAGCTGCAGTGGGACTGCACTGGCTCCCAGTGGTCTTCCGGGTGCGCTTTTCTCTGTTGGAGAAAAAGAACATTGGACCCTCTCCCTGTCGTGAGAGGACAGTGGAGTCCAGCCCTATAAATGGATATTTTGTGACCTTTATGCTCAGTTATCCCTTGGACTATGATAGATTCCCGGACTGGCTTTTCTTCTCCCATCTTTGGCTCGGTTGATGCTCCAAAAAACCGACCTTCTTGCGCTGCGAGACTCCCCCCCTCTCACAGGCCTGGCCCTCCAAGTTATCGAGGGCCTATCTTGATGACGGGCTTTGGGACCCCGAGAGATGGCATGCAGCAAAGAGGGGGCTGAGGGGTTTTTTAGCTAAATTTTTAAGGAAAATTTTAAGGGGACCCGGGAGGATGGGTGGGAGTTGTAAAAGTGGACCTGGGGGGGTCCAGATAGCGACTGTACGGGATGAGGGGTTGATTAGCTGCAGCAGAGGGGTCGTGATAGGAAATTTAACTGGGGGGCAGGGGGACGATAGAAAGGGCTGTGTAATTGAAATCATGAGTGGGAGGGGCAGGTACGACGGGCGCAGGGGGTCATATCAAGTGTCGGGGGTGCGCACGCGCTGTCTCCGAGCGATTGCGCACTCCGGCCCCCAATGCGTGACTCGTGTCCTGGGTTGTGTGGAGCCTCAGGCCCAGGGTCCGCGGCTGATGTTATGTAATGCCAGGTCGGTGGTTAATAAGGCCCCCCTCATCTGTGATCTTATTTCGGAGGGGGGTGCAGACCTGGCAGGTATTACGGAGACCTGGTTGGGCCAAGAGGGGGGGGTCCCCCTCGTAGAGATGTGCCCGCCAGGTTTCCGTGCATTTCATCAGCCAAGGGCCCAGGGGAGGGGTGGGGGAGTGGCGGTGATCATTAGGGAGAGTCTTTGTCCGAGGGAGACCACTGTTCCTCAGATAGCCGGATGTGAGTCCCTTTGTGTGAAGTGGGGCCGTGCGGTGCAGATGGGTTTGCTGACTACGTACCTGGCTCCCTGCCACGTGGCAGCGACCCTGCCCGAGCTACTCGATGTCATTGCCGGGGTGGCGGTCGATACCCCCAGACTTATTGTCATGGGGGATTTCAACCTCCCATCCGCAGGTGAGGCGTCAGAGGTGGCTCGGGAGTTCATGGCTTCCATGACGGCCTTGGACCTGACCCAGTTAGTTCAAGGCCCCACTCACATAGGGGGACACACTCTGGACCTGATTTTTATCTCTGGTCAGTGGTTGAATGATCTTGGTAGAGGGGAACTAGATATTAAACCCTTGTCATGGACAGATCATTCACTCCTTCAACTAGACTTTCCTACCGCCTGCCCCCACCGCAGGGAGACGGAACCGACCAGATGGTTCCGTCCCAGGCGCCTGATGGATCCCGAAAGGTTCCTGACGGAGCTTGGGCCGTTTCCTGAGACTCTAACACACGACTCGACTGAAGAGCTGGTGGCCGCCTGGGAAAGGGCGGCCGCCGGAGCTTTGGATCGCGTCGTGCCTTTGCGGCCTCTGACCCGATGCCGATCTCAATTAGCTCCTTGGTTCTCTGAGGAGCTGAGAGAGATGAAGCGTCGGAAAAGACGCCTAGAGAGCATTTGGAGGACTAGTCAATCCGATTCCGACCGGACACAGGTGAGGTCCTATATCAAGACCTACCTAGTGGCGATAAAAGCGGCAAAATCTAACCATTTTTCCGCTCTTATCGCATCTGCAGAGAACCGCCCAGCCGCCCTGTTTAGGGTGACCCACTCCCTTCTTCGGGGGGGAGTGCGGGAAGATCCCTTGCAGGGTCGTGCTGAGGATTTTGTGCAATTCCTGCACGATAAAGTCGCTCGGATTCGGGATGGCTTGGACTCCGATTGGATGAGTCTACGGGAGGAGACCGGGGCAGGCCTTGAGAATGTTATCTGGGAGGAGTTTGATCCTGTGACTCCCGAGGATGTGGACAGGGTTCTGGGTAAGATTAGTGCCGCCACGTGTTTATTGGACCCGTGTCCCTCCTGGTTGGTACTGGCCTCCCGGGAGGTTACACGAGGCTGGCTCCAGGGGATTATAGGTGCTTCTTTGGGTGAGGGTGCCTTTCCTGCTGCCTTGAAAGAGGCGGTAGTGAGGCCCCTCCTCAAGAAGCCTTCCCTGGACCCGGCTGAATTAGCCAACTATCGTCCAGTCTCCAACCTTCGTTTTGTGGCGAAGGTTGTTGAGAGCGTGGTGGCACGACAACTTCCCCGGCACCTGGATGAAGCTATCTATCTAGACCCGTACCAGTCGGGCTTCAGGCAGGGGTACAGCACAGAAACGGCATTGGTCGCGTTGGTGGATGATCTCTGGAGGGCTCGGGACAGGGGTTGTTCCTCTGTCCTAGTCCTATTAGATCTCTCAGCGGCTTTTGATACCATCGACCATGGTATCATGCTGCAGCGGTTGAGGGGGTTAGGAATAGGGGGCACCGTTTTGCGGTGGTTCTCCTCCTTCCTCTCCGACCGCTCGCAGTTCGTGTTGGCAGGGGGGCAGAGGTCGACCTCGAGGCGTCTCGCATGGGGAGTGCCGCAAGGGTCGGTCCTCTCGCCCCTCCTGTTCAACATTTATGTGAAGCCGCTGGGTGAGATCATCCGTGGTTTTGGAGTGAAGTGTCATCTGTACGCTGACGATACCCAGCTGTACATCTCCACCCCAGACCACCCCAACGATGCCCTTGATGTGATGTCCCGCTGCCTGGAGGCCGTGCGGGCCTGGATGGGGAGGAACAGGCTCAGACTCAACCCCTCCAAGACCGAGTGGCTGTGGCTCCCGGCGCCCCGATATAGTCAGCAGGTGCCATCGCTGACTATTGGGGGTGAATCTTTGCCCCCCATGGAGAGGGCTCGCAATCTGGGTGTCCTCCTGGATGCACGGCTGTCTTTAGAAGAGCATATGACGGCCGTGGCCAGGGGGGCCTTTTATCAGGTTCGCCTGATTCGCCAGTTGCAGCCCTTTCTGGATCGGGACGCCCTGCGCACGGTCACTCATGCCCTTGTTACTTCCCGGTTGGACTATTGTAATGCTCTCTACATGGGGCTCCCCTTGAAGAGCACTCGGAAGCTCCAGCTGGTCCAGAATGCGGCCGCGCGGGTGGTTATGGGCGCAACCCGTTATGCCCATGTGACACCCCTCCTGCGCGAGCTGCACTGGCTCCCGGTGGTCTTCCGGGTGCGATTCAAGGTGTTGGTTACCACCTTTAAAGCGCTCCATGGCATAGGACCCGGGTACCTCCGAGACCGTCTTCTGCCACCAATAGCCTCCCACCGACCAGTTCGTTCCCACAGAGAGGGTCTCCTCAGGGTGCCGTCAGCCAAGTTATGTCGGCTGGCGACGCCCAGGGGGAGGGCCTTCTCTGTGGGAGCCCCAGCCCTGTGGAATGAACTGCCCCCGGAAATTCGTAAGATATCTGACCTCCGGGTGTTTCGCTGCGCATTGAAGACCCTGTTGTTCCGCCAGGCCGGACTATCAATACAATAGTTTTAAATTGGGGTATTTAAATTTATTGGGGTTTTAAATTTGAGCCATTTATTTAATTATTTTAAATTTTATATCATTGTTTTGTTTGTGTTTTTAAATAGGCTGTACACCGCCCTGAGTCCTTCGGGAGAAGGGCGGTATAGAAATAAAATTATTATTATTATTCAAGGTTTTGGTTACCACCTTTAAAGCGCTCCATGGCTCAGGACCTGGGTACTTGCGGGACCACCTACTACCACCAATAGCCTTCCACCGGCCGGTACGTTCTCATAGAGAGGGGCTCCTCCGGGTGCCATCGGCCAAACAATGCCCCCAGGGGGACAGCCTTCTCTGTGGGGGCACCTACTATCTGGAACGAGCTCCCCCTGGAGATACAGAGGATCCCGGATCTGCGCACCTTCCGCCGCGCTCTAAAGACCTTTTTATTTCACCAGGTGGGCTTGGTCTAACTTCTCCCTCTTTTTAAATGATTTTAATATTTTAATATTTTTAATATCTTTTAATTTTCAAAGTTTAAATCTGTTTTAAATTGATTGGGGTTTTAATCTGTCTGGGCCAAATTATTTAATTCGATTTTATTTCTGTTTTTTTAAATTTTCTATGTATGTATTTTATTGTTGGCTGTTCACCGCCCTGAGTCCTTCAGGAGAAGGGCGGTATACAAATTAAATAAAAGTAAAAAGTAAAGAGGCCCGAACGCTTTGCCAGTGAAAATGGGGTCCCAATCTCCGTTTTCGGCTGGGACAGTCTCCTGAAATCTTTTGACAGCAAAACCAGAGCTTGGGTGGGCCACACGTGGCCCTCACGAGTTCGATTTTTGGCTGGCCTGGCCTCCTGCAACCTCTGCCTGTGAAAACTGAGCTCGGGAGGGCCACACATGGGCTTCCTGAGCTCTGTTTTCTCTGGCAGAGGCACCCGCGGACCAGTCCTTCATTGTTTCCAGGGTGGCCCCATGGGCCAAATCTAAGTACCCTATGGGCCAGATCTGGCCTGTGAGCCTTAAATTTGACACCCCTGACCTAGCAGTTCGAAAGCATGCAAAATAGAAATAGGTACAACTTCAGTGGGAAGTTAACAACATTCCATGTGCTTCAGCGTATAGTCATGCTAGCTACCTGAAGCCAGTGTTGTCTGAAGTTAATTCAGACAACACTGGCTTCCTCAGCTAAGATGAGCACTGTCCCCTATTGTTGAACATGACTGGACAGGGGAAACCTTTAAAGGTAAAGGTTCCCCCACACATGCGTGCTAGTCATTTCCAGCTATAGGGGCGGTGCTCATCTCCATTTCAAAGCCGAAGAGCCAGTGGTGTCCGAAGACGTCTCCGTGGTCATATGGCTGGCATGACTCAACGCCGAAGGCGCACGGAGTGCTGTTACCATCCCACCAAAGGTGGTCCCTATTTTTTCTACTTGCATTTTTTACATGCTTTCGAACTGCTAGGTTGGCAGAAGCTGGGACAAGAAATGGGAGCTCACTCCATTACGCGGCACTAGGGATTCGAACCGCTGAACTGCCGACCTTCTGATTGACAAGCTCAGCGCCTTAGCAACTGAGCCTTTACCTTCACTTTAAGTTGCTTGATGTTAATTTTCAGAAAACGAACGAAGTGGCTGAAGTTAGTATCAACTGTTTATGTCGTCTTTTTCTACTCGCCCCCTTTTCTTCTTTGCCTTGTTTTTTTACAGCCAATTTAATTTTGAACCATTGGCACATGCAAATATTTTGCAGAAAAACGTACTACATATGCACTGCTGTCACCATGGAGATTGTCCCATACAGCCTAGAAAACTGTCAAGCTCAATGTTGCTCAGTTTTTCATTCCCCTTCTCCTAGTTATACATTCATCCCATAACATGTAAAAAAAATAATAATGATTCACTGCTTTCTTTGGCATACAATTAATCATTCTTAATGTAGGATCCTGCAGCGTGGATTTCTTTTTAAAATGCATGTCAAAATAGTTACAAATATAATTATGTATGTCTACATGTTATTCTCCATACCCTTGTCAAAAAAGAAAAAGAAAAGAAAAAGAAAAGAAAAGATGACAAGGGCACATATGTAGGAAGTTTATCCTAGGAATGAATCTCAAAATAAAGAAATTGTAGGGTATAATTTCCACTGCGATGCTGAAATTAGTGCGGTAAATATAATAACAGATTAAGAAATTCAGCCTTGATAGAGCTGAAATTAAGCACTTGCTTTGGGACATGTAATTAAGTGTAAAGTGCTATGAAGGAGTAAAAAAATGTGATTGTTGACAGTTGAGAACGCTGGTTTCCTTGACTATAAAGACTTTTCTTGCTTACAAAAAGGGACAGGCATTGTCCTGGGGGACCCAGACGTCACTTGTTAAGGAAGAATGTTGGTTTATGGACAACACTGATTTCCTCAGCTTTTAAATGGCATAACATTCTTCCGGGTGTTTTGGAAGATGATTCATTCTCAACCTCTTGTTTGGGCTGCCCTGAAAGTAGCTCTATAAATGCCATGATCTCAGTGAATAAGGCACTTGCCAGGTCAGTGGTTGAGATGATGAAAGAGGACAGCCAAATTCATTTCAAATCTCAGCTCAACCACGAAGGTATTACAGATGGCTTACTTCTTTTTCTTTTTTCTGCTATAGAAAACTATTATTTTATTTATCTAATTTATATAGCCACCCACCTCTCCAAGAAATGACTCAAGGCAGTGTACAACAAAGCTGAAAATGATATTTTCATCTCTGGAGGGTCAAGGTTAGATATGGCAGAAATTGACAGTGAAATAGCAAAAATGAGAGAGAATATTTTCCCTTCCCGCCCACCCACCCACCCCAATGACTTTGTTTGGTTTTCAGTTCTTTTCTCTTTGAATCGGAATAACAGAGTTGGGTGAGACCTTGGGGGTCTTCTACTCCAATCTCCTGCTCAAGCAGGAGACCCTGTACATTTCAGGCAAATGGCTGTCCAATTTCTTCTTAAAAGCCTCCACTGATGGAGCATCCAGAAATTCTGAAGGCAAGCATTGAATAGATTAGAATAACAGAGTTGGAAGGGACCTTGGAGGTCTTCTAGTCCAACCCCCTGCTTAGGCAGGAAACCCTACACAGCTTCAGACAAATGGTTATCCAACATCTTCTTAAAAATTTCCAGTGTTGGAACATTCACAACTTCTGGAGGCAAGTTGTTCCACTGATTAATTGTTAGGAAATTTCTCCTTAGTTCTAAGTTGCTTCTCCCCTTGATTAGTTTCCACCCATTGCTTCTTGTCCTACCCTCAGGTGCTTTGGAGAATAACTTGATTGTTCTCACTGTTAGGAAATTTCTCCTTATTTCTAGGTTGGTTCTCTCCTTGCTTAACTTCCATCCATTGTTTCTTGTTTTGCCTTCTGGTGCTTTGGAAAATAGGTTATCCTCAACCCCTCTTCTTTGCGGTAGCCCCTCCAATATTGGAACACTGCTATCATGTCACCCCTAGTCCTTCTTTTCACTAGATTAGACAAACCCAATTCCTACAACTGTCCTTCATGCGTTTTAACTTCCAGTCCCCTGATCATCTTTGTTACTTGTCTCTGCACTCTTTCCAAAGTGTCAACATCTTTTTTTATATATATATATCATGGTTACCAAAACTGGAAGCAACATTCCAAGTGTGGTCTTACCAAGGGACTATAAAATTGTACTTTCATGTTTTCAATGCAGTTGATCCTACATTACACTGTTCAAGCATAACATTGTGGCCCATGGGCGAAGAATAGAATAGAATAGAATAGAATAGAATAGAATAGAATAGAATAGAATAGAATAGAATAGAATAGAATAGAATAGAATAGAATAGAATAGAATAGAAGAGTTGGAAGGGACCTTGGAGGTCTTCTAGTCCAACCCCCTTCCTAGGCAGGAAATCCTACACCACTTCAGGCAAATGGTTATCTAACATCTTCTTAAAAACTTCCAGTGTTGGAGCATTCACAACTTCTGGAGGCAAGTTGTTCCACTGATTAATTGTTTTAACGGCCAGGAAATTTCTCCTTAGTTCTAAGTTGCTTCTCTCCTTGATTAGTTTCCACCCATTGCTTCTTGTCCTGCTCTCAGGTGCTTTGGAGAATAGCTTGACACTTTCTTGCCTTTGTGGCAGCCCCTGAGATATTGGAACACTGCTGTCATGTCTCCCCTAGTCCTTCTTTTCATCAAACTAGACATACCCAGTTCCTGCAACCGTTCTTCATGTGTTTTAGCTTCCACTCCCCTAATGCTGCCCTTACTTGTGTTGTAAGTAAATTGCTCTGGCTTTGTTTTTCTCTCCTCTCACATTTTATGCATGCAGGATATGCCAGCCTCTCCTTAATGTGGGTTGGGCTTGGGGAGAAGGAGATGAGTTATGACAGAGAGTTAGACGGATGTCTTAGACATCTGTCAAAACCTACTGTACTCTGGCTTTGCACAAGTGTTTTGTAAGCATATGCTCAGACGAAGCTAGATTACCAGCCTGCAATTAGACTTTTTTCAAAACTGAGTAATATTAGTACCCTGTTTTCCCCAAAATAAGACATCCCTTGATAATAAGCCCAATCGGGCTTTTGAGCGCCTGGCAATAAGGCCAAGCGCTTATTTCAGGGTTCAAAAAAATATAAGAAAGGATCTTATTTTCAGGGAAACACGGTAGTAGAGGTGTGTGAACAAAGTAGACAGAAGGCACTGCCAGTCAGCTGCTTTTCAGGTTGACAGCTAAGCCTCCAAGCTGGGGGATGATTCAAAGACCTAGTGGATTCCGGGAGAAGAACTCAATTTGAAACAGTTGGATTTTCCCATTGAATGTTCCTGGAAGACCATATCCAGGAACCGAAGGGGAGGCAGCATGCCTGAATAAGCATAAAATGTGCAATAGGATTTGGGCTGCTCCCACCTCTAGGTGTGACTGCATCATTGACAAAATGGCCAGTAGAGTGTTTCAGATTTTATCCATGACAAAATCTATGCAGGGAGAAGGAAGCAAATGTTGCTTTAGCACCGGAAAAAATTCAGAATGGCTTAAGGCAGGGGTGTCAAACTTGATTTCATTGAGGGCCACATCAGGGTTATGTTTGACCTCGGAGGCCGAGGTGGGTGGGTGGCATGGCAGGGGGGCGTGGGCATGGTGGGCGTTACATGGGACTCGGCCACAGACAGGGCCTCCTCAGGGTGCTGTCGGCAAGACAATGTTGGCTGGTGACCCCCAGGGGGAGAGCTTTCTTTGTGGGTGCACCCACCCTTTGGAACCAACTTCCTTTGGGGCTTCAGAGGGCCCCTGACCTTTGCTCGTTTCGCCGTGATTTGAAGACCTGGTTATTTCGTAGCCTGGACTGATGGGCGGCGGGTTCTTAATAGTTTTTAAACTGATTTTAAACTGTTTTAATTCGGACTTTTAATTTTATACTGCATTAATGTCATTGTGTATTTTACTGTTGTGAGCCACCCTGAGTCCATTGGAGATAGGGCGGCATATAAATTGCATTAAATTGAAACTTAAACTTAAACCTGTGGTGGCCAAGTGCTAAGGCAGGACTTCCCTCAGACCCTCCCTCACTCTTATTATAATCTCCTTCCTTCCTTCCTTCCTTCCTTCCTTCCTTCCTTCCTTCCTTCCTTCCTTCCTTCTTTCCTTTTCTTCTTTTTCCTTCCCTCTTCATTCTCCTTTCTTCTTCCTTCCCTTCTTCCCTTCTTTCTAGATGGTATACTTAGCTATACATTTTCATGGAGAATATGGCAGTATGCTGGACTGTCATTGCAAAAAAAAAAAAAAAAAGCCTACAAAAATTACCACCGGAGGAAGTTAATTGCTGGTCCCCATTAGCAGATGAATAGTAAATATAAAATTCATATAAACAATTGATTAATAAAAAGTTGAATTAGCCTTAACTGAGAATCACAGTGTAAAAGGATGTATTTGATGACTTTAGTCTCTTATACTTTTCAGGGAGCCAGTCTTTAAAAGGTTGGGATTTTAACCAGGGGTGAAATGCTCCTGGTTCGGACTGGATCGCCCGATCCGGTAGCGATGGAGGCGGGTGGTTCGGAGAACCGGTAGCAAAAATCCCTGCCCCCCCCCCACATGCCCAGCTGAGCCGCACAATCATCAGAGGCTTTTTTTTTTACTTTTAAAAGCATTTTTTCTGCAACCTGTTCAGCCAAAAAATGCTTTTAAAAGTAAAAAAAAAGAAAGCCTCTGATGATCGTGCGGCTCAGCTGGATCATCAAAGGCTTTTAAAAGAAAAAAACCCTTTTTTTCTTTTAAATGCCTCTGACAATCCAAGCTGAGTTGCCTGATCGGCGGAGGCTTTTTAAAAAGCCTCTGCCGATCAGGCAACTCAGCTTGGATCGTCAGAGCCTTTTGAAAGCATTTTTTTACAACCTCTTCGCCGAAGAGGTTGTAGAAAAAATGATTTTAAAAGTAAAAAAAAAAAAAGGCCACGCCCACCCAGTCACATTACCCTCCCCACCACCAAGCCCTGCCCACAGAACCAGTAGTAACAAATTTTAGATTTCACCACTGATTTTAACTATCTTTTAAAAATTTTGAAAGTAAGGCATTAAAGTAGGTACTGGAGATTATCCAATGGACAAGTAATTGAAAATAGATATGCTTCAAGGTGCTAGATCCCCTGTAATTTGTTTTCAGTCATTTTGTCCCAAAGGTGCTTTTTCAAGAGGCAACTGTACTCTCTGGTTTTTCTTTGAAGACGTTTCGCTTCTCATCCAAGAAGCTTCTTCAGCTCATTTGCCTCTTGAAGAAAACCCCTTTGGAACAACCATGACATGGATGACTGAGAATCTCCATAGACAGTCATTTTGTCACTTTATCTCCCAAACCCACTCTTTGATGACCTCTTTAGTCTTATCTAACAGAAAATGACAAATATTCTTCATTGAAACCAAGATATCTAAATTTGCTCATAAAGCAATGATCTATGCTCATCAGATGTTAAGTAAGAAAGCAGGCAGGTGGGAGTTAGATGCTTCCTCAGTCATATCAATAAAAGATAATTTAACAATATATTGGCTTTGATTCTAATTAGCCCAGCCTCTTGTCATTTGGAACATATCTAGAGAACATTAAGAGAAATCATAGGACATCTCATTGGAGTTTTTCAAGAAATCCAAAATGAGAATATAGGCACAATTAAACACTATGCAATAATGTTGCCGATTCTGCAGCAAATAATTTAATCTTAACTGGAATGCAATCCTAAATTGCATTAACAGAGGGATACAATCAAGATCAAGTAAGGTAAAGTACTAATATCACTCTAAAAAGCCTTAGTAAGACCACACCTAGAATCCTGCATCCAGTTTTGATCACCACGCTATAAAAAAAATGTTGAGACTCTAGAAAGAGTGCAGAGAAGAGCAACCAGGATGATTAGGGGACTGGAGGCTAAAACATACGATGAACGGTTGCAGGAACTGGGCATGGCTAGTCTAGTGAAGAGAAGGACCAGGGGAGACATGATAGCAGTGTTCCAATATTTGAGGGGCTGCCACAGAGAGGAAGGGGTCAAGCTATTTTTCCAAAGCACCCAAAGGCCAGACAAGGAATAATGGATGGAAATTGAACAAGAAGAGATTCAACTTGGAAATAAGGAGACGTTTTCTGACAGTGAGAACAATCAGCCAATGGAACAGAAGTTGCCTTCAGAAGTTGTGGGAGCTTCATCACTGGAAGCTTTCAAGAAGAGACTGGACTGCCATCTGTCAGAAATGTTGTAGGGTCTCCTGCTTGGGTGGGGGGTTGGACTAGATGACCTCCAAGGTCCCTTCCAACTCTGTTACTATTACAAAGTCCCTTCCAACTCTGTTAATCTGTTAAATCTGTATGGTGGGTGACCTTGTCAAATATCTCCTTTCTTCTCCTGTGAATCTCTTGACTTTTTCAAGAAATCCTATGCAGTCTTTGTCTACCTTTTGCTTCTCATAGAAGCATCTCTACTCCATCCTACCTGCCTACTTATGAGTTGTCATAAGAGGCTTTGCTCCTAAGTGGCTTATAGGTGTTGATCATGTCTTGAAGAGTATTTTTTTTTTTTTTGAGTAGAGGAGGTAATAAGGCTTTAGGCTACATCTACTCCTGGTAAGGCATGGATGCGTGCTGCCAGACTAGCATGCATTGATAATTCTGACCCACATTTTTCTCCTTTTATTATCCCAGCATATATTTTAAAACTCTTTCCCCACCAGGAATATCTGTTTGGTAGCCTTTATTTAATATGTGTGCGGACCGTTTCTTTTACTATAACTAACAGCATACTTTTTATAAGCCGTAGACGTTTGAACTCACATTTGACACATTGGCCTCTTAGAAATTAATCTTTTTTTTTTTCCTGGTTTCCAAACTTGCCCGCTTAAGATCTGGTGTCAAAAAGACCACCACTGCAGCATAAAATCTTGCACACTCCATGTGGCTAGTGAGCTAAACAAATCTGAATGGGTCCTTGCTTCGATAAAATAGGCGCTTGACTTGAATTGCTGCCATTTATCAGCCTGGGCTGATGGCAGTTTGAGCAACTGGATAAGGTGGCACTTTCCATCATTCATATAGATTGCGGTGGGACTCTGGGAGGCAGGGTTCTCTACAGCATATTGGACACAGTACATTTAGGAGTAGAATAGACACGAAACCCAACACGCCTTCTTTTCTAGTAGAGGAAAGCAGCGTTAGAACAATCCCTTTCAGCTAGAAAATTGACATAACGGAAAGACAAGATTTCCAAAATGCAACAAACATCTGTCTTTGGTCCTAGTCATAATTGCAGAATGCGACTACAGAATTTCAAAAGAAGATGCTTCTTCTACATCAGTGGCCCCCAACCTTTTGGGTACCAGGGACCAGTTCTGTGGAGAGAGGTTTTTCCATGGGCCAGACGGGCGTGGATTCGTGTGCCGCTTGCAACCTGCAAATGGGGCTTCGCTTGTTTGTGCAGCCCAGTTTCTGGCATGCCGTGGCCAATGGACCTGGGGTTGGGGACCCTTGTTCTACATGGTTAAAAGGAGCAGAAAAAGCTTCACCTCCTGCATTGCTGCACAGTTGTAACCCATGAGGACACACTGAGACTACCATGATTCCCATCTCCTTGCTTTCTGAGAGAGGCAGACAGCTAAAGGTGCCTGTAAATAACCCCCTGCTTTGCATATGATTGTCCCGTGTCTCCCTTGCCCCATCTCTTCTTTTTTTTTTAATTGAAAAGTTTTAGAATATTTTTACAAACAAATTCCCCCCCCCACCTCCCCCCCCCACTTCCCAGAACAAAATACAGGGTATAGCATTCAGCAAACATAATCAAACATAAACAAACTAACTATAAGCTCTTACCTCCCCCTCACATCTTACCTCCCCCTCTTACCTCCCCCCGCCACATCTCTTCTTAATAACAGAAATGGCAGAGACTTCACTGAAGCTGAGGAAAGTGACTGTATGTTATGACCCAGGTCACCTAGGCATAGGCAGGCATCAATAGAGTCTTTTATTGCTCTGATTAAAGGCCATCTCAAGTGGCTCTACAAGAGCTGGTAAAGCTCTACCCCACACTACCCTGAAGGCAGCCACTGTCAGTCCCCCAAAGCCAGTAAACAATAAAGAAAGTCGAAAGAGAAGGGGCAAGCTGAAGAGGCAAGATCTACAGTCCAGGTACAAAGGGAAACGCAAGTCCATGCAAGGCCAGTCTTCAAGGCAAAGGCAAGGTACAAGCGAGAGCACAAGTCAAAGCTGGGGGATTGTAAGCCAAAATAAGCAATTGTTCCTGACAAAGACAAACTCCCCCTCCCCAGCTTCTGCTTAAGTCAACCCACACCAGGTGTTCCTTGTGAGGAGGGGTGGGATGACCTTCTCCTGAGTAGCCTCATAGCCCTCCTTTGAGTTTGCCTCCACTCTACTCTCCATGCCCTTGGATCGAATGGGGGAGGCAGCTGTTCCTCATCCGAGGGGATCTGCTGCCAATCAGTTCCACTGCCTGTCTGTAGCCAATCCTCCCCTGTATCTGTGAGGGCAAGCAGTTCTCCGTTTGGTCGATCATCTCCCCCAACACCTGGGGGAGCATTGTCCTCAGCCCCGGCCTCTCCAAACATTCCAAGGGAGACGTGCCATCCTCGTCAGATAGTCCTGGTTCCAACTCCTCCTCCTTCCTCCTCTGAAACAGGTTCTGTTCAGTGGTGGGATTCAAATAATTTAACAACCGGTTCTTTGCCCTAATGACCGGCTGGGTGGGCATGGCCAGGGTGGGCATGGCCAGGGGGTGTGACAGGCAGCACTCAGCCTCCTGCACCCCCTGGGAGCAAAAATGGGCAGGGGGGGCACCTCTCTCCGCGCCCCATTTTGGGCCTAGTAGGCCTCCCTGCCTGGGAGCAAAAATGGGCCACGGGGGGGCCGCACTGCACCACCACACCTCATTTTGGGCCTAGTAGGCCTCCCTGCAAAAACGGGCCATGGGGGGGCTGTGCCGCACCCCGCACCCCATTTTGGGCCTAGTAGGCCTCCCTGCAAAAACGGACCATGGGGGGGCCGTGCCGCACCCCGCACCCCATTTTGGGCCTAGTAGGCCTCCCTGCACTTACCTGGGAGCCAACACAGGGCTCGTGCGGACTCCTGGAAGGGGCAGGGCAAGAAGGGGTGGGGCCAGCCAGCAATTTAACAACCAGTTTTCCCGAACCGTCTGAATCCCACCACTGGCTCCAATGGGGCAATGACACTGTAAGAGGTGACAGTAACTATTGGATGGTCCTGTGTCTAAGGGAGAACTGTGCCTCTCATTCTTCTTGAATGAACTAAGAATAGTGGGGGAGCTAACAGGAATCTATAGGAAAAAGAGACAAGAAAGAGACATATATCATACGTAGTAAGCCTGTGGTGGATATTTCACTAACTTGGCAGCCTAAGGAAGAGAACAGAAGAAAGGGGCACCAATGATGTCTTCCAAAAACAAGAGTGAAAGTAAATTGAGAGGTGTCTGCAGTCCTGATTTATAATGACTGCGACATGTGTTTCTGCCTCCAACATATATTTATAGCAACTGCAAGCTTGTAACAATGAAGAAAAATTCATGTGACTGGAGAAGTGAATAACTACATTTCAACTGAAGGGAGAGGTTGGAGATTTATCTGATCCAGCAAAGGAGTGAAAGAGGAAGCAACTCTCCATAAGGAAATAAACAAAGATGCAAACCCTGTGGAGAAAAATGATTGTCAGAAGCAGGAGATGGAGAAGTTATCCCGCAGTGCAGGATCTTAAGACCCAGCTTTCAGGCTTTAAAGAAGAACAGGTCTTAGCTTTTAGGGGAGGAAAATAACAACCTAGTGGAACAGGATTATTTAAGGATTGAAAGAACGTAGCTATATTCTGCAAGAAGACAAAGAGATATGCCCTGGTAGCCGGTGACACACTACTATGAAAAAACCTAAGCAGTATGGTGACTGGAATCGCCAGATGATCAAATGTTCCAAGAGTTTGGATCTAAGATGGGGCAGAAAAGATGTACCAGTTCTACTGACATTTCTACTGGTTCAAATTCATAGGTTGACAAATGACACGGCAAAGGCGGCTTTCAAAAATATCTCCAAGGAAATAATTCAAGTCCCTGATGGTTCAGGAGGTCTCTCTCTATCCATCCTTCTAGATCAGCAGCCCCCAATCTTTTGAGCATCAGGGACCAGTTCAGGGGTGGGCTTCAAAAATTTTAGCAAGGGATTCTCTGCCCAGTTGCTGGGTGGGCATGGCCATGGTAGGTGTCGCCTAGTCAGCCTCCTGCACTATGGGGGAGGACGTTTTTGCCCTACCCGGGCTCCGGAGGCTTTCCTCAAGCCTCCGGGAGGGTGAAAACGGCCTCCCCAGGCTCTGGAGGCCCTCTGGAAGGCCCGTTTCTGGCTTTCCTGAACTTCCGGTAGGCCCTTTTTTGGCCCTCCCCAAGCCTCCATGCGTGTCCTGCACTTACCTGCATCCAAAATGGGCCACGTGGGGACACCTGGGAGGAGTAGGGTGGGGTGGGCGGGGTGAGCCAGGAGTGGGATTTGGAGTTTCTCCGAACTGCACAGAATCTTAACTAGAGGTTCTCCCGAACCCTTGCAAACCCCCAGCAGTCCAGCCCTGGACCAGTTCTGCGGAGAGAGGTTTTTCCATGGATCGGAGAGGGCATGATTTACCATTGCATCCACAGATCAGGGGTTGGGGACTCCTTTTCTAGATCATGCAAAAAGAAAGGAAAGGGAAAGAAGAATGCTATAGGTTAGAGATCCTCAAAAGTTGTGCTGCTATGAGCCGCTAAAATGATGAACGAATCTTGTGAACTTCCTCCGGCTTGTACAAGTAGTATGGGGCT
Source organism: Pituophis catenifer annectens (assembly GCF_029215685.1). NCBI lineage: Eukaryota > Metazoa > Chordata > Lepidosauria > Squamata > Colubridae > Pituophis > Pituophis catenifer. The sequence goes on along the minus strand of NW_027256886.1, from coordinate 75,210,997 downwards.
GAGTGCCAACTGTAGCATTAGCAATAGCATTTAAGCTTATATACTGCCCCATAGTGCTTTACAGCACTCTCTAGTGCTGGTTTGCAATGTTTGCATATTGCATATTGTTCCCAACAATCTGGGTCCTCGTTTTACCAACCTTGGAAGCAGGGGTGAAATGCAAATTTTTCCCCTACTGGTTCTGTGGGCGTAGCTTGGTGGGCGTGGCAGGGGAAGGATATTGCAAAATCTCCATTCCCACCACACTCTTTGGCCAGCCAGAGGTGGTATTTGCTGGTTCTCCGAACTACTCAAACTTTCCGCTACCGGTTCTCCAGAACTTGTTAGAATCTGCTAGATTTCACCCCTGCTCGGAAGGATGGAAAGCTGAGTCAACATTGAGCCCTGTCACAATCGAACTTCAGACTGTGGGCAGAGTTTGCCTGTAATACTACACTTTAACCACTGCGGTTCTTGCACTATGCATGTGCAAGCCCTCTGCCTTGATCCACAAAGCCATGTATAAAACTCACTCTTTTGGGAATCATAGTCCTATTATGGGTGAATGCAGGAGTATGAAAATAATGGTGATGTGAGACTTAATTTCCAAGAATAAACTTTTGATTTATGCTTGATAATAATTCCAGGATCTTGTAAGCTTTTTCTTTCTTTTTTTGCGAGAGAGGGAGACGTCTACTGGCTCTTAGGTCAGGGGTTAGACCATCCAATTAAAGAGAGCACATGTCTATAATATATATGGTAAAGTGATATAAATTCAGATCCTCACGTCACGAGGTTACAGGGTAATTGTAACATATGGTCTTGTTAAATGCAATTAGCAAATTCCTTCATCTGCAGTAAGGACGTGTAATTGCAGACTATGAAACTAAGACGGGCAACCTCTATGATCAAAGTTACAACAATACAGGAGAGGATGAGATTTTTTCAAAAAGTTTTCGATCTGAATGATGCTTTCGCTTGAGAAGATATACGATGGGAAATTTCTGTGACTAAACTTCTATGGGACTAAATCCACCTTCAAATACATACCATGTTTCCCTGAAAATAAGACCCTGTCTTATATTTTTTTTGAACCCTGAAATAAGTGCTTGGCCTTATTGCCATGCGCTCAAAAGCCCGATTGGGCTTATTATCAGGGGATGTCTTATTTGGGGGGAAACAGCATAGATAGTAAACATCACAGGCCTCCGCTCCTATAGAGTGGAGTTAGAGGACAGTCAAATATGGAGAAGGCACATCAACCAATTCCAGGGCTGAATAGGCACAGCAGCACACTGCCGTCCAGAAACAATCCAAAACAAAAGCAACAACCTCTTTGAAAAAACTAAAAAACCCACAATTACAAACTCAATGGATGCCCTCACCTGGAGAACCAGGAATCCAGTGGGGAGTCACCGACAAACCAGCGCCAGAAGAAACAACCACGCCCAGGGCCATAATCCAGAAAGATCCATTGGGTAGCCAAGAATCAGCAACAGGTCCAACTGACCTGACCGCCACGAATACACCAATTAAACTGCGCAGGTTGGAGCAAGTTTCCAGATGCCCCGCCTACTTGCGTGACTATGTTAGCTAGCTAAATTCCTATTGGTCAATGTCCTATCTGGGTGGGGAGGGGTGTTAGATACTCAGTAAACACTGAGTGAAGCCGAAGAAGTAAAGGCTTCAATCAGGTCCGCCACTAGGTGGGAAGAATAGTTTAAATTGATTGGTCATGCCGCCTGTCAGCTCCTCTAAAGGAGCAGGCTGCCAGGCAAGGATGCCCAGAGTTATACTGTATCAATAAAGAGCTGAAGTCCAAATAGAAAAGAAATTGAAAGGAAAATGTGGGTAAATATAAGATCAGAGTTGCTCGAATACCATCTTGATAAAATATTGAATTGAAAATGGACACAACAACGGAGAGGGAAGGGAGAGAGGAGTAGAGGGAAAGGGAGGAAGAAGAGAGGAGAAGGGAGGAAAAGAGAGAGAGAGAAGAAAGGGAAAAGGAGAGGAAGAAAGGGAAGGGAAATAAGAGTAGGAGAGAGGGTTAGAAAGAGAGGAAGAGGGGAGGAGTGGGGAAAAGGAAGGGGAAGGAGAGGAGGAAAGAAAAAAGTTGAAAAGAATAGAAAAAGGGAGGGGAGAGTAAGAGGGGAGAAGGAGAGGAATGGTGGTTGTGGAAGAAGGGAGATATGGAATGATGGAAGAGCAACTCCGAATGTATTTTAAAGTTTTAGGATGAAGAATGAATCAATATGGAAACCAAAAGATAATATGTGTGATAAGAATGGTTTAAAAGATTGTACATTTATATATGTTTTATGAGAAATAAAAATAAAAAAATTTTGTATAAAAAAATAAAGAGCTGAAGTCACATTTGTTACTCTCTGCCTCTTCAATCAACCCACTATTTAACACTAAACAAGATTAAGCATGTGTACATCAAGTTCATTTCAATTGGAGTGTGAGCTAAGCTCCTAGTTGGGTTAATGAGATTTAAATATTCACAAGTGTAGTCATCTGGGTCTTTCTCCAAAGAAAGCTCACAAAGTTATAGAAATGGAGTCAAATTCACTTGGCTCTTTCCATACGTGTTGTGCCAGGATGTTACGTGAGGTGAATTTTGACTCAGGCTCTTTACAGAATAACAGAGTTGGAAGGGATCTTGGCAGTCTTCTAGTCCAATCTCCTTCTCAAGCAGGAGCCGCTACACCATTCCAGACAAGTGGCTTCCCAGTCTCTTCTTGAAAGCCTCCAGTGATGGAGCACCCACAATTTCTGAAGGCAAGTTCTTCCACTGATCAATTGTTCTCACAGTTAACAAAATTTATCCTTGGTTCTAGGTTGATTCTCTCCTTGACTAGTTTCCATCTATTGTTTCTTGTCTCACCTTCTGGTGCTTTGGAGAAATAGGTTGACCCACTCTTCTTTGTGGCAGCCCTTCAAATATTGGAACACTGCTATCAATGTTCCAATATTTGCCCTATAGGTACTTATGTGCATTTTTCTTATGATATTTGCTTTTCTTCTTTGGAGGAGATGTGTATTAATTGTATTTTGAGGTTGTTTTTAATGCTCTCGCTCCTCCAGAACAGTTTTGTGAGTTGATCAGGGGTGGGTTCCACTTACCTTCGCTACCAGTTCGCAACGGGAGCGCGCGCGCTGCGTTCTGCACATGCGCAGGTCGTCCATGATGACATCCGGGCAGGTGGGCGGAGCCTCCCGCCACTGTTACTACCGGTTTGCAAGATTTGGACTGAACCGGTAGCAATTCACCACTGGAGTTGATGGCTACATAAGTTGAACGGAGGGTTGGAAGGATGAGTGGAAAAGTGAATGACTTGAGTGGGGGAATAATTTTTTTATTCCAAATCAATTTCTTGTTGGGTAATAAGAAAATTCAAGTATAGTTCCAAAGGAAACCCATTACTTTGGAACTATTTTGTATGTTCTGTTTTATTCTGGCTGTTCACTGCCCTGAGTCTTTGGAGAAGGGCGGTATACAAATTATATTTTTTTTAAATAGTTTTTATTAATAATAAAAAGAAAAAAACAAAACCAACATAGATACATTGAAACAACATACAAAACGAACACACATCAATTCAGTCCAATGACTGACTCTTAGAAGATGTTACAACGGTGGGTTATTTTTCATATTTCTATTTGTATCAATATTTACAGTCACCTATTTACTTAGTTGTATATGTACATATATAATTGACTCCTTATTTACTTCTATGCATTTCTATTGAGTACTCGAAAATCATCTTTATATTCCTATTTTTGCCTCCAGCCAGTTGTACCATCTTTGCCATACTAAATAGTAATCAGTATCATCTTTCTCTTGTATTTCTTTTGTGAGCTTATCCAATTCTGCACATTCTGTGATTTTAGCCATTATTTTGTCTTCTGTGGGTAACTGTTCAGATTTCCAATGTTGGGCAAAGAGTATACGTGCTGCTGTGAGGATATGGATGATCAAATATTTTATTTCTTTGGTATATTGTGTTGTGATTATTCCCAATAAAAAGGTTTCCGGCCTCATTTCCAGTTTTTGTTTCGTGATTTCTTCAATCATTGTTTTAATTTGTTGCCAGTATTGTTTTGCCCTTCGGCATAGCCACCAGAGATGATAATATGTCCCTTTCTGTGATTTACATTTCCAGCACATCGGAGATGTATTTGGGAACATCTTGGCTAGGCGCACCGGTGGGAGGTGCCATCGGTAGAACATTTTGTAAAGGTTTTCCTTGTAGGGTATAGACAATGTCATCTTGTAATTTATCTTCCACAGATTCTCCCACTTATCCAATTCAATAGTATGTCCTATATTTTTGGCCCATATTATCATATTCTCTTTGACAACCTCCTCTTCTAATTTGTATTTTAATAGGTACTTATAAATTTTGGTAATCATTTTCTCATCTGTACTTTGTAATATTTTATCCAATTCATTTGGTTCATTTTGGAATCCAAATTGTGCCCGATCAGTTTTATATCTTGATTCGATTTGCATGTATGGCCACCAATCAATGTCTATACCCTGATTTTGTAATTCTTGTCTTGTTTGTAATTCTCCTTCACTGTTCAGTAATTCTTTGTAAGTCCTCATTTTCTCTATATCCATGGCGTTGGGATATATTAGTGCTTCCATTGTCGATAGCCATCGTGGGATCTTAGTATAATGTTTCCTAATCTCTTGCCATGATTTGTACAATGATTCTCTGATAATGTGTTGCTGAAAGTATCCGTGGTGCTTGTCCTTTCCCTCCCACAAAAAGGCGTGCCATCCGCGTTGTAATTCAAAGCCCTCTAGTGATAGCATTCTTTTATTCTTAAGGTCTATCCAGTCCCTTATCCAGTTCAGCGACGCTGCTTTATAGTATAACTCCCAGTCCGGTAGGCCTAAACCTCCTTTTTCCCGAATATCTTGCATACATTTTATTTTGATTCTGGCCCTTTTCCCATTCCAAATAAATTTTGCTATTATTTTATTAAGGTCCTTAACAAAGTTCTTTCCTGGCCAGATTGGGGTTACTTGAAAGAGGTAGAGTAATCTAGGCAGTATATTCATTTTTATGGATGCAATTTTCCCTAGGAATGACAGTTGTAATTTGTTCCACATTTCCAGGTCTTTTCTAATTTGTTTCATTAATTTATTATAATTGTCTTCTCTAATTGTTATTGCTTTAGCAGTAAGCCAGATTCCTAGATATTTTATTCTGTTTACAATTTGTATTCCTAATTTGTCTTCTAGTATTGTCTCTTGTACTTTTGTCAAATTCTTTGTTAATATTTTAGTTTTTTGTTTGTTAATTTTAAGCCCTGCGACTCTTCCATATTCCTCTATCTTCGCTAGAAGTTTGGTTCCTGTTATTTCCGGTTGCTCCATTATAAATACCACGTCGTCAGCGAAGGCTTGCAATTTGTACTCTTCTTTCCGTGTTCTCAAACCTTTTATTTCGGCATCTTTCCTGACTTCATTTAGTAATATTTCCAATGAAATTATGAACAATAGTGGGGATAAAGGGCAACCCTGTCTCACACCCTTTTGTATATCCAGATTTTCAGTCATATCTCCATTAATCATAATTTTGGCCGTTTGGAGGGAATATACTCTTCTAATCATATGTAAAAATTTAGCACCAAAGTTCATGGTTTCTAGTTGCAATATGAGGAAGTTCCAATTTAGATTATCAAAGGCCTTTTGTGCGTCTAAGAAGATTAAGGCTACTTGTTTGTCGATTCTCTTCTCGTAATATTCCAAGACGTTGATAATTGTTCTTATGTTGTTTTTGATCTGTCTTCTTGGAACAAAACCGTTCTGATCTGTATGTATGTATTTATGAATAATTGTTTTCAGTCTTTGCGTTATAACCAACATGAAGAGTTTATAATCTACATTGAGCAATGAGATCAGCCTATAATTTTTAACTTGTGTAGGGTCTGTGTCTTCTTTAGGGATAAGTGTAATAATGGTTTCAGTCCAGGATTTGGGAATTTCTGCTTCTAACAGTGCATCATTGAGGACTTGGAGTAACAGTTCATCGATTGCGTTTTGACAGTTTTTATAAAACTCCGTTGGTATTCCATCCGGGCCTGGGACCTTGTTGTTTTTTTGCTTTTTCCTTGCTTCCACCAGCTCAGACATCGTAATTGGTCTATTTAATGCTTCTCTGTGGGACTCCTCTAATTTTGTAATGTTTGTTTTACATAAGTATTCCTTAATGTCTTCATCCCGAATCTCTTCTTTCTTGTAGAGATTTTGAAAAAAATCTTTGACTATACGTTTTTTGTCTAGGTTGTTATGGTATATTTGTCCTGTTTCGTCCTGCAATTGAAATATTGTTCTCCTTTCTTTTTCTTTTTTCAATTTATACGCTAACCAGCGCCCCGTTTTATTTGCATGCTCAAAATGTTTCTGTTTTGCTAATTTGATTTTCTGTGCGATTTCTGTCTGGGTAATCAGATTGATTTTATGTTTAGTAAGGTTTAATTTTTCTTTTATTGTTTTGTCATGGGGCTCCTTCTGCAAGTCTAATTCATATATTCTAAGTTCTTCTAACAACTTATTCCTTGACTGTCGTTTTTCTTTATTTTTTTTTGCCATATACGCAATTGTAAGACCTCTTATGTATGCTTTAATTGTGTCCCAAAGGTTTTGAAGCGATGTCTGTTCTTTAGTGTTTATTTGTAGGAACATTTTAACCTCTTTCTCAATCATCTGTATATATTCCTTATCTTTTATTATTCCGGTATCCATCATCCACCTCCTTTGCTTTCGATGTCCTTTCCATATTATTTCAATGGGGTTATGATCTGCCCAGGTATTCGCTGCTATTTCGATATTTTTTACCTCCTCTCTGAGGTCTGCAGTCATCCAGGCCATGTCGATCCTAGACCATGACTGGTGTGGGTTCGAATAATATGTATACTGTTTCGTTTGCATGTTTGCCTCTCTCCATACATCATGTAGGTGTAGTTCGTTGATCATATCTTTGAAAGGTTCCAGTAGAGTTTTCTTTCTGGTTTTACTTTGTTTATTACTCCGATAGTCTTTTTCTATGTCCATGATTGCGTTGAAATCTCCTACCATACAGATAGTTTCGTATTCCAGGTCTTTAATTATATTATGTAGCTTTTTAAAAAAATCATTTTGGTTTCCGTTAGGTGCATATATGGATATTAATAATATTGTTTTGGATCCTGTTTGTATTTCTATTATTAAGAAACGTCGTTCTGTGTCTGCATATATTTGTTTTGTTTTTAGGTATTTCTTGACATATATTACGACTCCTCTCTTTTTTTGGTCTCCTAGAGCTGCATATAGTCTTCCTAATCTTTGGTTGTCCAATAGTTTTTGATGCTATCTTTTGATGTGTACCTCTTGGAGTGTTATAATATCTGTTTCTAGCTTTTGAAGTTTTGTAAATGTCTGTTTTCTTTTAACTGGTGAATTAAGTCCGTTTATATTGATTGAAATGAGTTTTAGCTCTTTTTCCATCTCTCTTTATTTATCTATCTGTTGTTTGCAGTCTTTTTGTGTTTCTAGTGATCATTTGCGTCTTTTCCCTCGCTCCCTCTCTCTCCATTCTTTCTCTTTCCAATCTTCTCCCCTCTTCTTGGTCTCTTTCTTCTTTCTCTGTCCGCTGTTCCTCTTGCCTCTTAAGTTCCTCTTCTTTTCTGCTCTCCTGCTCCTCCTCCAGCACGAAGTGTTGGTCAAAGAAGTCCTGTGCTTTTCCTATGCTATCGATTCTGTATTTTTTGTCTTCCCAGGAGATTAATAGACCCTCCGGTATTAGCCAACGGAACTTTATTTTAAATTTATTCAACTGTGCCGTTAAAAAGTTGTAGTTCCTTCTTTGGTCCCTTGTCCTTTTTGGTATCTGTTTGAGGGTTAAGATTTCTTTTCCTTTATACATAGCTGTATCCTCTCTCATCTTCCTATAGATCTCTTCTTTTAAAGATTTTTTTGTGAATCTGATGTGTATTTCTTTTGGTAACTTATTTCTCCGGGCGTAGTTCGTGTGAACTCTATAGATTTCGTCTATTCCACTTCGAATCTCTTCCTTGTCCCTCTGGGTCACTTCTGAAAGTATCTCGGTCATGATTTCTCCTAGATCCTCCTCCTTTTGCTCTTCTACATTCTGAAACCTTAAGTAGAAGGATGCCTTCTCCATCTCAAGATATGATACCGTGTCCTCTAAATCCTTATTTGTGGCCGCTTGGTTGTATTCCATCTTCTCCATTCTCTTATTTGTATGTTCTATTCTCTCCTCCACCTTATAAATCCTCTGTTCGTTTTCCTCTATTTTATGTTGTATCTTTCCTATCTTCTCATCCATGTTCCTAATATTATCCTTTATCTCTCCCACATCCATCCTAAGTTCCTCATGATTTTTCCTTGTCTCCTCATGGTTGTAGGCCATGGTCTCTTGCATTTTATTCATTCCTTCCTGGATCATTGTTAGTACGGAGTGAATATTTTGCATACTAAGGGTGGGAGTTGCTTTATCTTTTTCCGTGGTTTCAACTGTTTTTTGTTGTGCTGGAGAGGCCATGAGTATCATCTGGCTTGATGGTATTTTCTTACTTAACTTAGAGATTGTTGTTGAACTTGTAGTTGCCATTTGTATTTCTTTTATTATCTTCTCCCAGAATTTCATATACTGATTACTATTTGGGCTGTTCTATTTCTTTCAGTATTTATGTTTGATTGGTGGCTTTCAGTAATCCCAGTAATCCCAGTAATCCCAGGGAGATAAGTAACCAAAATGAGTTCCCTTGTCACACTATCACTGTCTATATATAAATTTATCTATAAGATCTATTTTTCACTTTTCAATATTTTACAGAGTTTTTCAATTCATGATGGCTATCTGGCCTATATTACTCTCTAAGCATGGGGTGAAATATAAGGGGAGGGAGTGAGGGAAAAGTCTAATACTTCAGCAATTCATCAGTTAGCTATCCTTATAATTAATTACTTACTATCTAATTTGAATTTATTATTAATTACTATTTATCAAATCAATTACTCTTAATTTCTATCCTAGATTCAATTAATCTATCTAATATAATTTTTCAAACCTAAACATACAAAACAATATAATATTTAACTACCGAGGTAAAATATAGCACTAAGATAAGTATAAATATATATTTAGAATAAATATGAAATTAAGTTAACAGTTATATATATAGTATATAGGATTATATATGAAATTTCACAAACAGTACATTTAATATTAATGCTTTTTATGCTTCTTAATCACTAATTTGTTATCAGCTTTTAATACAATTAATTATACTTTACAGTTGATTCTTCTTCGTCTGGATCGCTCTCTTCTCTCTCTTTTTTTTTTTTTTCCAAATTTGTATCCTTCTTATTTATTGTTCAGAGTCTAGTGTCCCAATACTTTTAAATTAAATGTCCACTGGAGTTGATGGCTACATAAGTTGAACGGAGGGTTGGAAGGATGAGTGGAAAAGTGAATGACTTGAGTGGGGGAATAATTTTTTTATTCCAAATCAATTTCTTGTTGGGTAATAAGAAAATTCAAGTATAGTTCCAAAGGAAACCCATTACTTTGGAACTATTTTGTATGTTCTGTTTTATTCTGGCTGTTCACTGCCCTGAGTCTTTGGAGAAGGGCGGTATACAAATTAAAACAAACAAATAAATAAATAATTCCATTTTCTTTTATTGTGGAACATTTTTATGCCAATACTTTCCTTTTAATTTTTACTCTTTCCAAATAACAGAATGCTGGAAATAAATAATATAAAGAGGCTCGAAACTCTATTCATTTCTCCAGCATCTTTCACCAAAAGTTTTTTCCTGACTCTTCCCAATATTTGTTTACCTGCCATCCTAGAAGGTTCCATCTTCTACATTTTGCAATCTAAATAGAGTAGAGTAGAGTAGAGTAGAGTAGAGTAGAGTAGAGTAGAGTAGAGTAGAGTAGAGTAGAACAGAACAGAACAGAACAGAACAGAACAGAACAGAACAGAACAGAACAGAAAACAGAAGGAACAGAACGGAACGGAACGGAACGGAACGGAACAGAACAGAACAGAACAGAACAGAACAGAACAGAACAGAACAGAATAACAGATCAGAGGGACTTGTAGGTTATCTAGTCCAATTCTCTGCCCAAGCAGGAGGCCTTATACCATTTCTGACAGATGGCAGTCCAGTCTCTTCTTGAAAGCTTCCAGCAATGAAGCTCCCACAACTTCTGAAGGCAACTTCTGTTCCATTGGTTGATTGTTTAATCTCTCCCAATTCCCCTGAAAACACTGTCACACAGAGATTACAGGGTTCCATTCATAGTAATTCATAGAAATTGTACATTTCAATAATGTTAACCTCTGTTGCTATCTTTAATATATTTTGGAATAGGTGACACTATTATCAGAAGACAAGGCAATGCTAATTTTAAAAAGGTCTGAAGTGCCAAGTTTCTGACTGGCTACCTCGCTTTATCTTTTACAGTTTTTGGATGGGTAGATGTGGCCAGCAGATGTGATTGGTTGAGTGCCAATGTTTACCTTGTAAAAGCCATTATAATAACTGCTGGGCAATTTATATTCTGAAGCAGAGCAGCATTGAGTGAATTCAGCTTTCAGCATGAAACAAGGAAGGGAGAAACAGACGTTCTACTTCAGAAATCGGAAATAGTTATAAAAGTTGAAAGACCTTCTCTCTTTTATTCTACAGGCTTACTAAGAGAGCCTAAAGATTCCTCAATTCCTCTGAACAAGCAAGGATGCCTGGCTGAGTGGTAGGGGGGTCTCTGTAGAATGGGGTCAAAAAAAATCAAAGATGGCAGCTGCAGCAGCACAAAACCTTGTATTTTGGGGGGACAGGCTTTTTGTGTCCAAAGCCACAGTGCAGATTTTTTTTTTTTTGGATCCCCCAGTGCCAATATCTGTGATGGATACATTAGAGCAGTGATGGCTAACCTTTTTGTTATTGCGTGCTGAAAACACAAGCGTGCATGACAACGCACATGCGCTCACACACCCATAATGCAATGTGCATGCGATTCCCCCCATTCGCCCTACCTCCTGCGCATGCATGCACAACCCCCGGGCTCCCCCCCGCCCCCCATATATTTGCACATGACCCTCCACACTCCCCTTGCGCCCCGTTTTGGGCCTAGTAGGTCTCCCTGCAGCCTCCTTGGAGCAAAAACAGGCCATGTGGGGCTGCACCGCACAAACATACCCGCACCCTGTTTTGGGCCTAGTAGGCCTCCCTGCACTTATAACCAGTGGTGAAATGTAAAATTTGTTACTACAGGTTCTGTGGGCGTGGCTTGGTAGAGCGGTAATGTGACTGGGTGGGCGTGGCCAACTTTTTTAACTTTCAAAAGCATTTTTTCTACCGAAGGCTCTGACGATCAAGCAACTCAGCTGGGATCGTCAGAGCCTTTTAAAAGCATTTTTTATACAACCAGAAAAAATGCTTTTAAAAGGCTCTGACGATCCCAGCTGAGCCGCGGGATCATCAGAAGCTCTTTTTTTTTACTAAAAGCCTCTAATGATCCCACGGCTCAGCTGGGCATGGTGGGGGGGCAGGGATTTTTGCTACCGGTTCTCCGAACCACCCGCCGCCATCACTACCTGATCAGGTGATCCAGTCCGAACCAGGAGCATTTCACCCCTGCTTATAACTCATAATGCAATGTGTGCATGACTCCCCCTGTGCGCCCCACCCACCCACGCATGCACGTGTGACCCCCCCCCGTTCTCCCCCTACCCTTCACGCATGCGCAGCAAAGACCCAGAAATCAGCTGGCCAGCAAGCGGCACGCTCGCATGCGCGGTGCTGAGCTGGGGTGACAGCTCGCGTGCCTGCAAAGAGGGTTCTGTGTGCCACCTATGGCACGCGTGCCATAGGTTTGCCATCACGGCACTAGATATTCCTCCCCAGGAAATGCTTTCTCACAGTAGCAAAATCAGACATGGCAATACACTCCAGCAATGATGGCAGTTGTTATCCGATTTGCTGGTTTAATATACCCAGATATGACAATAGTGGCAGAGGGCAAATCCAACCAGTAAGGAAATAGTGGATTGACTACCTAGCAATGGGCACACAGGTGTCCTGACCTTTACCCACAACTCTTCTCTGCCTGCTGCCTGTGACAAATTCTCACTCTCTGTCCTGAAAATCTCCACACTGGGATGCATTTGCACATCTGCAAAGCCTGTAATTGACAGATCTTTATTTTTATTTTAATGCAAATCTCAGAAAAGCTTTTCATCCCTTCTTTGAATGGATTGAAAGAATGGTTATCTTTTTCAGATTTATCTTTATCTACAATTTTGGGCCTGTGCTGAAAGACACTTTAAAATGAAATATGTATATCAAAGTTGGGATATGCAGGATAACTTTTTCTTTTGCTGAATCAGCAGTGAATAGATAAAAACGGGTCCAAAAGGAGAAGGAAAAAAAAGAAAGGGAAAAGGAAACCAGAATACCCATTAAAGTGTGACTGGAGTCCATTGTGAGAAGGAGCTGACTTGTCACGCTGACAATATCCTCCATTTTGATATGTCAGCATCCTTTTGGGGCCCAGGACATTTCTACGCACGGTCCATTATTCAACTCTAAACTCCTTGTCAGTTCGGAAATTTGCCCTGTGCCCACCCCAAGCACTTTCTTCTTTCTTTTTTCCAATCCAAGAATCATATAAATTTTATGATTTGCATGAAGGTCCGTTGCACTTGGAGAGATTTCTCAAAAGGTATCAGACACTACTGAGGATCAATTGTTATGATTGTACCGGTTACTACTGCGTTTCAAGTTACAGTAAATGTTGTATTTGAATGGGGAGGTCTTTTTCCCCTTAAAAGGTAAAGGTTCCCTTCAAACATATGTACTAGTTGTTTGTGACTCTAGGGGGCAGTGCTCATCTCTGTTTCAAAGCCAAAGAGCCAGCGCTGTCCGAAGACGGCTCCGTGGTCATGTGGCCGGCATGACTTAACGCCAAAGGCGCACGGAACACTGTTACCTTCCCACCAAAGGTGGTCCCTATTTTTCTACTTGCATTTTTTACGTGCTTTCGAACTGCTAGGTTGGTAAAAGCTAGGACAAGTAACAGGAGCTCACCCTGTTATGGAGCACTAGGGATTCAAACTGCTGAACTGCTGACCTTTCGGTCGACAAGCTCAGCATCTTAACCAGTGAGCCACCACGTCCCTTTCCTTTGCAAGTAGGGAAATGGCATTAGATATGAGAACCTCTGTGTCAGAAAAACCTCACCTGAGATCTTCAGATTCACATGAAGACCTAATGATGGTCCTGCAGAGCATTTTCCAGAAATTTGCTGTTGGGTTATCATTCTTAATGTAATAGAACAAGGACATTATTAAATACATGAAGCGTAGTCATAATAACTGCATTTTGTTAATGTATGTTTAATGAAGCCTACATTTAAATTAAATTAAATTTACCTTTCACCCTACTCTCTCTTTTTCTGGCTCAATCCACTTTTTTTGGGGCACAATTTAAGTATGCTAATTAAATAGCCAGTGTCTCTGGAGATTCTCAGTCATCCAGGTCATGGTTGTCCCAAAGGTGTTTTTCAAAAGGCACTTGGTTTTTTTCATATTTCTATTTTATATTTATTTATATTCTTAGCAGTCATCTAGTTGTTAGCAGTCTGAAGGTCAGTTGGTCACTCTCAGAGACCAAATTTCAGAGTGCTGAAACCCAGATGACTGGTATGTATAAATTCTTCCATTCTCCCATCATTCTGCCAGAACTGAAGAAGCTTCTTGGATGAGAAGTGAAACATCTTCAAGGGGGGAAAAAACTAAGAAAGTCCTGCTGTCTTTTGAAAAGCACCTTTGGATCAAACAGCAAATGTTAACTGCCAACCGTCCCGTGTGAGGCAACTTGGATTGGTCTCAATCCCATGAGGTGATGGGATTCTTTGTCAAGGGAAAGAGGCAATACAATTAAGCACTTAGTATCACTTTGCCATCAATTGTCTCTTGCATCTTTCTGCCACTATTTGTAAAATCTAGAAAATGGTTTTGTGCAAGTGCCGAGCAACTACAAGAGCCTCTTATGACATTTTCTGTACTCATCTCTTCATGCTTATAGCAATAGCAATAGCACCTAGGCCAGGGATGTCAAACTGAATTTCATTGAGGGCTGCATCAGGGCTGTGGTTGACCTCGGGGGGGGCAGGGCAGGCATGGCTGGGTGGGTGTGGCCAACTGGGTGGGCATGGCCAACTTGACACCACTCCCCAAACTGCTGCCATGTTTCCTCTTTGCACTAGGTAGACCGGGCTGAAGCCATGCTGGCCCGATCTTTCCTCTTCGCCTACTTTAAACCAATAATAAGGCTACATATGTGTAAATAGATAATATGTTTGGCTTTAAGTGCTCATTATAACTATGAATGAGTGACAGTATTTCTTTAGATCAGGGGTGTCAAACTCAAGGCCCAGGGGCTGGGGCTTGAGTGCTATGGGGTGCTTAGATCTGGACTGCAGATCTAAGTTTCACCCTGGAAACAGCGAAGGACCAGCCCACCATGTCTCTGCCAGTGAAAACTGAGCTCGGGAGGGCTGCTTGAGGCCCACCCGAGCTCCATTTTTGGTGGCAGAGGGTTGCAGGAGGCCGTCGCAACCGAAACAGAGCTCAGGTGCTCATTTTTGCTGGAAGAGCATTCGGGTCACCATAGGTGCCCCCGACACGAGTGATGTCGAGCTGGCCATGCCCACCCTGGCCACGCCCACCGTAGCCCCACAAGCTCAAACACAACCCTGATGTGGCCCTCAAGGAAATTGAGTTTGACACCCCTGCTTTAGATAAATGCAACAAACTCCTCAAAAATAATTTTGAAATAATAGTGTACCCTTTCATCCATCTGAGCTAATGTCCTTTTCATAAATTGGCACTGTACTGCCTTTTAATACCTGAGACTCTCAGGGAAAGCTTTGCTAAAAATTACTCCCTGTGATACTGGGCTAGTAGAGTAGAGTAAACTTTTCAAAAGAAAGTCAGCTCCCCAAAATATAATCCTGATTTACAATATGTTGTCAACATACAGCCTACACCCTATATCTTACTATAATAATTTACACAGCATTTTTTTTTAAAAAAAGTTCAGATCGAATTTTCCAAAGATTTGCCCCAAGATGAATGGTATTAAATTGATAAGGCATAGTAAACGATGAGCTTATATGATTCCTGAAAATCCTCAAGATCCATAACATTCTACCTTTGTTAATTTTAGGGTTACTTAAATCTGCAGTTAAACGGTGGAATTGCAGAGCCCTTATGTCCTGCTTCGTTGTGAGTTGCAATTAAGCTGTTGATACGTTTAACGCACCCAAATGAGAAATGGGGAGGGGATTAAGCTGTAATGTGATGACATCATTGCATTATTGCACCTCCCACCTGTACGGTTTCCACTCCCCCCAACAAATATGGGGTGCATTGCTGAAGTCTACAAAGAAGGTGATGGACTTTACAACATTAGACAGGTGAGTGAAGTGTTTATGTAGATGGGATAGCCAGAAATGCTGTAACAGATTTTTTTCCTTCAGCAGAGTTGACTATGACCATAACAGATATGAGTGAATAATAGATCTGCTTGCCTTGTCAGATGCCATTCATCTTGCTTACTTGGTCCTCCTTGCTCATCAACTCTTCATATGGAGATAAGGGTAATTATTGTTTTGTTTGTAATTAATGTTTCACCAAATGCAGCACCAGTTATATCAGTGTTTGTCAATCTCCGCAACTTTAACATATGTGGACTTTGATTCCCAGAATTCTTCAGCCAGGATGTTGGCTGGGCAATTCTGGAAATTGAAGTCCACGTATCTTAAAATTGCTATGTTTGAAAATCACTGAGTTTTATGGACATTATGCTGCTTTTCAAATTGCTTTGCAAAGATTCTTTGAGATTGACATCCATTCTTTAAAAAACCAAGGACAATTGGATAGAGGCAAGAATTTCAGGACTGAAATTTAGTTGGGTTAGATGGGAGATGGCAAGTAGGATCAGAAAATGACCACGTTTTCCATTAGCAATAAAAGGTAAAGGTAAAGGTTCCCCTCGCACATATGTGCTCGTCGTTCCCGACTCTAGGGGGCGGTGCTCATCTCCGTTTCAAAGCCGAAGAGCCAGCACTGTCCGAAGACGTCTCCGTGGTCATGTGGCCGGCATGACTAAACGCTAAAGGCGCACGGAACGCTGTTACCTTCCCACCAAAGGTGGTCCCTATTTTTCTACTTGCAATCTTTACGTGTTTTCGAACTGCTCGGTTGGCAGAAGCTGGGACAAGTAATGGGAGCTCACCCCGTTACGCGGCACTAAGGATTCCAACCGCTGAACTGCCGACCTTTCGATCGGCAAGCTCAGCGTCTTAGCCACTGAGCCACCGCGTCCCTCTCCATTAGCAATACTTCTATCCAATTATCTTTTTCCTTCAAGTATCTTTATTTTTAAGAGTCAAGCAAAGTTAGCATTTGCAAAATCCAATAAACCTTAGAGATGGGGGAAAAAAATATACAGGGTACTTCAGAAAATAGTACAAACTATATGCTATCCAAAACGATGAACTGACAATTACCCCTGCTTCTTTGCCTTTTTTCAGCCTATTAACAAAAAAAGACGAATAGACAAGGCATAGGCAACACACTACCCCATCCCTAAAGCTTTGACAAATATAGCAGCTAGATATTACTGAAGTGCTGCTCGCCTCGCTCTAACCCTCTTGAAAGCTAGCATGAATTTCCCATTAATGACATCTCTCAGAAATGCAATTAGCCTTCCTTCTTAGCAAAAGTGCATTAGAGGCTTAGAAACTCCATGCGGGTGAGCCTATAAGGCTTAACACATTGAAAATTGCATTTAAGAAAGAAGGGGTAAAAAAAAAAAAAAGAAAAATACGGCCAAAGGACAAGGTTCTAATATTACTTAATTACCCTGTGACATCCTTAGATGTAACTGAGCTTGGAAGGCTAAATGAAGGGCCGCGAAGGGGATAAGATCTGATTCGTTTGATAATGGCACCACTTTGTGAGGCAAAATGGGACCCCGGCAGGACAATCAGGGAGGATAACAAGTCCAAGGAGATGTCAGAACAAAAATCGCTAATGTGCTTTCGGAAGAATTATTGGAAGGTCCTTCGTTCGATGCAGTAACCTAGAGGTGAAGACTGTCACCTCCCACTCTGAAGAATTTGAGAGTTCAGTCCTAGGCAGTGACCGATGTTTTTCTATCAGGATGCAAAAAGAAAATATCTGCTGTGTACTCTGCATAGGCATCAGGAAGGGCATCCGGTCAGCAAACGCTCAGCTCCATTCAGTTGCCTCAACTACATCACGAAGCAAGAGATTGTAAAAAAAAGGGGGGGGGAGGGAGGAAGACTCTTCATCCCCAAGATTCCTGAAGAAGGGGATCATAGTTTCACTCCTCTGTGGCCTTTACAGATTTAATATGGCTATATAATTGACCTACACAAGCTCTTCAATTATGAACTGTTGGACTTTACTCAAATATAGAAATATAGATATTTCTACATTTGAGTAGAAATATCTGAGTAGAATATTTGAGTAGAAACTACTCAAAATATTTGAGTAGAAACTACTCAAAATTTCCAGTAGCGGAAATTTTGAGTAGTTCGGAGAACAGGCAAATACCACCTCTGGCTGGCCCCAGAGTGGGGTGGGAATGGGGATTTTGCAGTATCCTTCCCCTGCCATGACCACCAAGCCACGACCACCAAGCCACACCATGCCCACCAAGCCACACCCACAGAACCGGTAGTAAAAAAAATTTGAATTCCACAGGCTGACTAGGTGGTTCAGTGATTAAGACACTGAGCTTGTGACTTGTTAAGACACTGCAACCTCCTTGTCGCAGGAGGTTGGACTAGCCCTGTCGAACTCTGTTACTGTTACAATGGAAACACTGAAAACAGGTTGTTTAGCCTACTGAATTACAGTATCTGACTATGAATAGATGGGACCATGAAGTGTTCATTAGTGATCCTGGGGCAGGAGAACACTGTGACTAGCCAAGTGTGTGGATTCAGAATAGCAGAAAACAAGCAAAGATTATTTGCATCACTTTGAATTGGGCCACTGGCCAGCCAAATGACAAGCGTAATTTTCATTTGTGCATTGTAAGCATAAAGTGATCTTGTGTACAAATCTACTCAAGGACCATTTCTTAACATAAGGTTCTTAATGTTTCAGGCTCTTAAACAATACTGAGAATCACTGACAAGGTACACACCCTGATGGAGTTGGCATCTCAAAAAGACTGTTCATTACTTTGCTTTGCTTTATTTATTTATTTTATTTATTTATTTTATTAAATTTCTATACCGCCCTTCTCCCGAAGGACTCAGGGCAGTGAACAGCCATGAGATAAAACACATAAATACAAAAATTTAAAATGAATTAAAAACGAATTAAATAATTTGACTGAATTTAAAATACCCCATAATTTAAAACAAATTAAAATTTACATTTAAAAAGGGAGAAGATTTAGGCCAGGCCAGCTTGATGGAATAGGAAAGTCTTAAGCGCGCGACGGAAGGTGCGCAGATCCGGGATCCTCCGTATCTCCGGGGGGAGCTCATTCCAGATCGTAGGTGCCCCCACAGAGAAGGCTCTCCCCCTAGGGGCCGCCAGTCGACATTGTTTGGCCGACGGCACCCGGAGGAGCCCCTCTCTATGGGAGCGTACTGGCCGGTGGGAGGCTATTTGTGGTAGCAGGCGGTCCCATAGATAACCAGGTCCTAAGCTTTAACTCTTCTTCCCTAGTTCAATTACCAGTATAAAAGTGGGACTCTCCAAAAGGACTAATTTAAACTATTTGGTTATTATTATTTATTTGGTTTTTGGTACCTTAAAGCACAGCCTCTTGAAATAGAGCATATGCTATTTCTCCAAAATGTTTTTTCTCCGGTGGGACCGGTCTATCAGGGCAACCTTGTCTACCCAATTATGGGATGGAGCATACTGCTTCCGTTTTTGCCTTTTAGCCCCAATCCGGGAGTCTTTGCAGGCAGTCGCTTTCGTGACAAACTATTTTTGTGTTAAATTTATGTATTACTGACAAAGAAATAAAGAGCGACTAGTATAGATCTGTTTCAAGCTACCCTGTTTCCCCCAAAATAAGACATCCCCTGATAATAAGCCCAAACAGGCTTTTGAGCACAGGGCAATAAGGCCAAGCACTTATTTCAGGGTTCAAAAAAAATATAAGACAGGGTCTTATTTTCGGGGAAACACGGTATTTAGCTCTCGTCAGCTAGCCAGGTTCGAATCCCATAAGAGTATGGCTAGCTGATGAGAGCCAAATAGTTTGAAATAGATCTATAACCTTTATTTCTTTGTCGGTAAAACATAAATTTAACACATTTCTCCAAAATGTTCTAGTTTCCATTTCTGGCATCTCTAAAAAAAAGTTGGAAAAGTTCAGTGGTGGGATTCAGCCAGTTCGCACCACTTCGGGAGAACTGATTGTTAACTTTCTGAGCAGTTTGGTGAACTGGTTGTTGGAAGAAATCATTAGGGCAGAGAACCGGTTGTTAAATTATTTGAATCCCACCACTGGAAAAGTTCCTGCTAAAATGTTGTAAAGCCACTCCAAGCCCATGGTCCTTTTTTTGCATCCCACAGCAAACCACAAATTGACCAACCACATTTTATCTTAGTGCATGGAGCAAATCCAGCTCACACATTTACTTTAAGATCCAGTGAAAACCTGATAAACTGGCTTCACCTGAGTCAACCATAATTAAGTTGCCAGTGAGTAATGGCATGCAAACTCCTCTAGAGCTGGCAGTGATGGGCTAGATGGACCAATGATTCGACTCATTATAAAGCAACTTCCTATAAAAGCAAAGTCACCCTTCTTGTCATGTGGTTGGAGTGAGCTTATCCACACATGGTTGGACTCAAGTGCTTACATAGCAACTATGAAGTTAACTTTGTATTCCTTTTTTTTATCCATGTATACTTGAAGAAGGGAAAAGAATATTATCAGGGTAACAAAAAGAGGCATGTATATCGGCAAAGAACTACTGAGTCTCTTGGACCAGTTGTCACAATTGCAAAAAAAGCCTATGTCTATCTACAATTGGGAGATGGGAGATCTTAGTATGAGGCTGTGATTTTCACAGATAGCCCCATGCCACTTAAAAGTCCACCCTAATGGGGAACATACTTGCTACAGCCTAACAATATATCGGTTTTGCTTGGTTTGCTTTTACTCTTTTATTCTTGGCTTGGAGATTTTAGACCAGAGGTTATCCAGAGCAGGGGTCACCAACCTTTCGGACCTCAGGGACCACTAAATTCATAATTTTAAATCCTGTGGACCACTAATATGATGCCTAATGACTGCCTGGTTGGGCGTGGCTAGGTGGTCATGTGACTGGGTGGGTGGGTGTGGCTAGCTCGATGCAACTCACATTGAGGGGTGCCTTGCCAGCCTCTACTCACTACTCCTTGTCTGCCGCTTGGGTTCCGTAGGGCCCCATCAGGAAGCAGTTGCTGGAGCTAAGCAGCCACCATGAGAAAGAGTTGGCAAACAGTTCAAATTGAATCTGGCCGAGAAGGAGGCTCAGCAGAAGCACCTCACTGTGGACTACGAGCATAGGCTTTCCAAGCAGAGAGAAGACCTGTGGGAGTGCAAGGCCAGGTACCGGCGCCTGGAGGCTCAGCAGGCTGAGATGGTCAGTCAGTTCCAGGCCGTGATGCAGTCCCACTGGAACAAGGTCCTCTGGCTCTTTGCCACTAGCGGCACTTCCCTCCAGCCTTCACCCAAAGCCCGGCACCAGGAGGCTGAAGCAGACCCCAAGCCGGAATTTCTTCCCCCTCTGACCCGCACAAAAAGACACCGAAGGGGGAGACTCTCTGTAGCAACACAAACATTCATTGCACATATCTGTCCCAGGGACCGTAGTTTGAGGGCCCCTGATTTAGTGCAATATAAAAAATGCAAATAATTTTTCTGCAGACCACCAAAATTTTCTCACAGACCACCAGTGGTCCACGGACCACCAGTTGGTGACTGCTGATCCAGACGATAGGCCTGCACAGGCTCCTAGATATGGGCAATATTCACACTTAATCCAATTACTCAACTAATGATTTCCTGAGTTTATCCAATGCATCAAGTAACCAAACCAGTTGGGTTCACATAGTATCTTGAGCAGGAGTGAAATGCTCCCAGTTCGGATCGAATCGCCCGATCCGGTAGTGAAGGCAGCAGGTGGTTCGGAGAACCGGTAGCAAAAAATCCCTGCCCCATGCCCCCATGCCCAGCTGAGCTGCGCAATCATCAGTGGCTTTTTTTAATTTTTAAAAGCATTTTTTCTACAACCTCTTCGGCCAAAAAAATGCTTTTAAAAGTAAAAAAAAAAAGCCTCTGGTGATCGCACAACTCAGCTGGGATCGTCAGAGGCTTTTAAAAGCATTTTTTTTTTACAACCTCTGAAGAGGTTGTAGAAAAAATGGTTTTAAAAGTTTAAAAAAAAAACAGTTGGCCACGCCCATTCAGTCATATTACCCACCACCACCAAGCCACGCCCACAGAACAAATTTTACATTTCACCACTGATCTTGGGCCATAGAGAACTTAAGGAAGATGAGCATGCTGTGAAAAGACACATGTGAGGCCTTTGCCAGGCTTAATTACGGTAAATGTGTTGTGTAAACTACAGGCACAGGAATGTGAAGGAGATAATAGGTACTAAACACTGTAATGATAATCTCTCCTTAAAACCTGGCACAATTCCACTCTGGATTAAATGTGCCTTGTTATCTGGGATGTGTTCTGTCCCCGTACCATGCACACACCGAACCAGCCAGCCGAGGGTTAAATAAACTCTTCAAACACTCAACGTCAGTGATAAGGAACTTGGCAGCAACTCCGTGGCTGCCTGCCAAGAACTTTTACTCCAATAACACAGACAAAAATACACACAGTTTGAATAGTCCAGTTTGTAATTAAATCCACAGCAAATAGGTGTTGTGTCCGAAGGTGCAAAGTGCCTCGCCAGAGATTAGCTTTGTCCGTCACAGAGTCCGAATGGCCGCCACACTCCCTTTTATAGCCTGTGGGGTGTGGTCCAGTGACTCAGCTTAATCTCTGGCACGCCTCCTTTTCTGCTGCGCCCGCTTGTCTCTCCGACGCTGGCGTGGGTCCAACCACAATGTTTCTTCGTCACTATCCGACGGCTTGGAAACACCTGGCTCCTGGCCAATCTCTTCTCCTTCGGGAGACACCTGAGGCATTGCCAGAGAGGAGGGTTCTGGAGAGGGAGGCCTGGCCATCTCCTCTCCTTCATGTTCGGAGCCTTCTTCCTCTGATAAGATAGGCTCAGAGGACGGAGCCACAACAGGATGGATGGATGGATGGATGGATGGATGGATGGATGGAAGAAAGAAAGGAAGGAAGGAAGGAAGGAAGGAAGGAAGGAAGGAAGGAAGGAAGGAAGGAAGGAAGGAAGGAAGGAAGGAAGAACTGATTTTTGTGGAGCATACTGATGTGGTACCATACCATATTTTTCTGAGTCTGGCCTTTTTCAGAACTGCTAGAACAAGGACATTATAAAGCCTGCTAATTGTTTCACTTCTAATAATTGCTGTGAACAGTCACTGCAGGAGAGAAAGCCTTTCTGAAGACATAATAACAGAGAAGGGGTGGGGGAGGGGGAAAAACCTGCCTCTGACATAGACGTATTGGCCAAATACTGTTCTCTTCATGCTGTTTAAGCACCACAATGGATAACAAATAGCTATTAACATACAGCTCCCTGTCACTGGAGAAATGACTACTTTTGGAGGCCAGCCTGCCTTAGCTGTGAACAAAATGCATTATTTATCTCCATTAAATCTTTTTTTTTTCCCCTCTGGTTTCACTAGCCTTTTAAGCATGTGTGGCATGAGAGAAACCTATTCTATGTTGTCCTTGCCTCCTCCAACAATGTCATTAAGGGAAGACTTGTAAACTAATCATGGTTAACCATATAGTAGAGAATGTTTCAATTGGGGAAAAAAGATTGCTTCTAGATATGTTTGTGTCTGGGCATTTGTAGGTCTTTCTCTGGGAGATCCTTCTCAGAGTAATTCTTCATTACAATGCAATTTCAAAATCAGCCCTCTGATTTCCTGAAATGCTTCTTCCCCAGCACAGACGGTTTCGATATGCTTACCACATACTCAGACTCTGTTAGGATTTCTTTATAATTTCTTTTTAAGGAGGGTTTTCCATCTGCTTTTTTCTGGCAGGAGATGGCTGCACTTATCTAGGTTACCAGGCAGAGCCCGGCTTAGTTATGTCATGGATGAGAGATTGTCACAAAACTCAGGGCAGTAGGTTAATCTGGAAAGTGAAAAGAAAGCAAAATGTTGCCAAGAAAGCTGCATGGATGCAACCAGGAGTTGATCTTGACTTGAGGGAGCCTTGGCCTTTCCCTTTTTGTCATCCTGAGGTTATGGAAGTTTTATGGTAGATGTCTCTCCATTCCTCTGCACAGTCTTCCTGGTTGCATAAGCATTCGTAATGAGCCATGGTGACATTAAATAATGACACATTCATCAGGATGTCATTCTGCAAATGATTCCACAATGCACTTATTTTATGTCACGATATTGGAGGCAAGGATGCAATTGATGTAATTTACTACCCGCTCAGTTCCTGGGAGATGCCCATGTCTGGCTGCCTACATTCCCTGATCTTAAAAACCTTAGGAAAGATGCTCCCATATGATGCCTGCCTTCCCTTGAGATCAGTGGTGGGTTGCCCCCGGTTCAGATCGGTTCTATAGAACCAGTAGGGAGGCTCCGCCCACCAACCCCGACATCATCAGAACGCTTCTGCGCATGCGCGCGGCCCTATTGCAAACTGGTAGTAAAGGTAAGTAAAACCCACCCCTGCTTGGGATTTAACTGAAGTGTGGGAAGCTGGACAGGATGAAAAAGCAAATATTCACCCACCTGGAGACATTGTACAAATAGCATCTGGGAGAATTCTGAAAGAAGTAAAAATTTTCTTGACTATTCTAGGGTGTCTTGTCCAGAGGTGGTATTCAGCCGGTTCAGACCAATTTGCCCAAACCGGTAGCAGAAATCACAGGTGGCTCCGCCCACCCTCCCCAGCTCTATGCTGTCCTATTTAGGCACATTTTTGAGGCTGGGAGCATGCGCGGAAGGCGTGTGAGTGAGCAAAATGCATGCACAGAAGGACGTACTCATGCTTGGATGTGTGCGCCCTCACATTTGCGAACTGGTAGGGAAAGTAAGTGAATGCCACTCCTGGTCTTGTCCAAGGGGAAGGCAACTCAGTCAATGTAAAACTTTGCCAATCTGAAGGGTCTTAATCTTTCCAATACATTTTTTAAAAAAATCCAAATCTAGAAGTGATTAACAGATCAGGCTCAGTCATGTTGTATGTTCTTAAAAGTCTGAGCTTGGTGAAATCCTCAACTCTCAGCCATTCAACTCATAAGATGTCTGTAAAATGATAGTTACTGAGGTCTACTCACAAGGCATAGGTATCTGGAGTCATTTGGATTATCTCAACAATTTCGCCTTTCTCCAGAGAGTTTTTTTCCCATCTCCAGCCATGATTCTCCTCATAAATGTGATCCTGCTGCCAGTAGTATGTTAACTTGCCACTGCACTCACCGGAAGTCTCCTATATCTCACATTGTCAATATTCACTCCACGTGCAAAACTAGAATGGTCCACGGTGCTTTTATCACATATAAAAATGCCTTGAGGGAGAATGTCATCCGCCATTGATTCAGTTTCTGCTCAACTCTGTGGAATCCTCTATTGTCTGCTAGGTAGTTAGCTTGATAGATTCCATTACAAAATAAAGGGGAAAAAAGGCACCCCCTGGCTTTGCATTTGATTGTATGCTGGAGCCCTGAGGCACGACAAAAACAGATGCTGTCCTTGAGAGAGAAGACTATTGTCTTCAGCTGGATCAAACGTAACAAGAAAGAAAAATAACAGCTACGTATGCTGGCTGCCATCTTTCTGATAGCAAAGAGAGGGGGACGAGAAGGAGACAAAAAAGAAGGAAGAGCACAGTCCTGTTCCTTTCTTTCTAGAATGATTACTGACAGAAAACAAATCAGGGGTGGACTGCAACAGCTTCACTTGGGTTCGGGAGAACCTTTAGGTAACATTATGGCCGGTTCAAATCCCACCCCTGGCTGGCTCTGCCCACCCCGTCCCTCCCCTCCCAGGAGTCTCCACACGGCCTGTTTTGGATGTGAGGTAAGTGCAGGGCCCGCACGGAGACTCAGGGAGGGGGAAAAACAGGCCTCCCAGAAGTTCCAGAAGTCCAAAAACAGGACTGTTTCTGGCCTCTGGGGGGCCTCCAGAGCCTCCAGGTGAGGCAGTTTTCGCCCTCCCCGAGGTTCAAGGAAAGCCTCTGGAGCCTGGGGAAGGCGAAAATCCCCCCCCCCTGCTGTGGTGCAGGAGGCCAACTAGGCCACGCCCACTATAGCCATGCCCACCCAGTAACCGGGCAGAGAACCCGTTGCTGAAATTTTTGAAGCCCACCCCTGAAACAAACTACCTCAAAGCGACAATGAGTAAAGAACGTGCATATTAGATGGCTAGCAGAAACCTCATCATTGTGTAGGTACAGCAGTGGATGGCAATTCATTTCTGATCAAAGTTTAATGTGTTTATGATTAAGCCGAAAGATTTGGGACCATCTAATTCCTGTAAAGACATGACTGGATGTTAGGAAGGTCTTTTCCAGAGGGACCTCCGCTCAATCCATTCAATTTATTTCAGTGCTGAGGGAAGATCAGGCCATTTACTCAAACTCTAGGGTGACAGTGATCATCATCCTTAAATGCATTTGCACTGTTGAGTTGCATCATTCTGATGTGTCAGAGCTTAGCATTCTATTACTGGTGAGTTATTTTATTGATTGCATCTCGTTCTCCAACTTACTGATAAATAAATTTCTTGTGGCAGAGAAGTCTGTACATTTATTTCATGATGCATGTAGTATGCATGGTTACTTCGACTAAAGGTATAAAACTCGCTGCATTCTTTCTACCTTACTAATTGTTGTATTGTCCTTGATTATTGTACAGTGTGTTCAGTGCCCAGGAACCATGCAGTTGAAATACACAGTCAAGTACAGAAAACAAAGAAAATATTCAGCTGGTGAAGCAGAAATTTTTAAAAAATAGACAAAGCTTGATTTTTGAGCTTCCCAGTTTATTTTAGATTTTGTTTTCACCTTTGTTTTCAAATCCTTCTTCCTCTAACTTTTGCATCCTAATTTTTCTCTAGAGATCACATGCAATATTGAATTGTAGGGAATCGTCTCTTCATCATGTGCATTGTTAAAGACAGACCCAGTTTGGTGTAATGATTCAGTCTAGAAACCTGGAGGCAGTAGTTCTAATTCTCTTTTGGGCTCATCCATCACCATTGGGTAATCTTGGGCCAATCGCTCCCTCTCAGTTCAACTCACCTTACAGGATAGTTGTCAACTCACAAAGCATCCCTGGCCTGCTCTCAAGTTGCCATAGGCCAAGGGAATGGGAAACCGGTGAAATGGCACAGCAGCCAAAGACAGATACACATTCCACACTTATCTCTCTCAAGGCTGTATCCCCGGGATACCTACAGCAGCTGAGGGGAGTGACGTCTACAACCCACGAAATTGCTCCGTTGGTGAATGTGATTGATGACACACCCTGGGGAGAGGGTGGAAACAGGGTCATAATTGGGGCGTAAATTACGTAGGGTCAGAGCTGGCTTCACTTGGGAACATGCCGACATGAAGCTCCTAATAAATAACTGGATTTCTTTTGAAACTTGGCTCGAGACTCATGATTTAATTAGGGCATCCATTGGAACCCTAACAATAGTGGTTGTGAGCAAAACAGGAGGAGGGACCATTAAGTGTCCCAACTTGAGTTGTACAAAACTAAAGACTGGATATAAATCTAGATTTAAAATATTTACTGCAATGAATATTTTTGGAATAGGCAAGAATTCAGCTCTTAAAAGTTGCTTGTAATCAATTTGCATTTGTTAGAGTGGATCGAAACATAATTTTTAATCCATAATTATAATATATATCAGAATTACATTGGTGTTTCAGTTTTCAGATGTTTCAAAAGTATTTGATAGAGTAGAAAGTAGCTTTTTAAAAAAAAATGTTACTGGAAATGGGATTTGGACACAAGTTTACTGATGAATTATAATCACTTTTATTCACCAGCTCAATATTAACATCAACATATTAGATGCAGACATTTTTCTGATAAATAAGGGCACCTAAAGTGGATGTTCTATTTCATCCTTCTTCAATCTTATTTAAGAATTTCTGACTAGAATATTAGGAAGAACAGAAATATTCAATGTCTTAATATAAAAGCAGAACATAATATAATTAATGATGCACTCATTTTTCTTAAAAACCCAAATAGAGACATATTTCAATTGGTGTTTGAATTAAATTTCAAGCAGTAGCAGTTTGGAAATTATGTTCGATAAATCCTCAGCTGTATTAATGAATGTTGACAAAAATGGCAAGAAGATACAGAACTTCATACGAATCCAGAGGTTTTAGATATTTAGAGTAATTATTGTTAAAGAGTTGATACCAATTTTTTGAGGGGGAGAAAAATAATTATGGTTCTGTCCTGCATAAGATGAAAAAGAACTTAAATTACAGGAATAGTTTTCATTATCATCGCTTGGTAGATTAGCCGCACTTAAAATGCTTACAAATTCTATAAACTTAGCTTTCTATCATGCACTTATAATTCCAAATCCGTAAATGTGGTGGTGCAACCGCTTAATGAGGTTGGAACTGCCAGCCAAAAATAGTCTGCACTCCAGCGGTTCGAGCCTGGCTCTGCAAGATAGGGTGAGCTCCTACCACTTGCTCCCCGACTCCTGCCCAGCCAGCAGTTCAAAAGCATGCAATATTGCAAGTAGATAAATGGGTACCACTTTGGTGAGAAAAACCTAGCTGCGTTCGTGTGTGCAGAGAGTGAAAGTCGGCACTGGACCTAGCAGACGTGAAGTAATGCAACACGAGACGAGGTAAGGCGAGAGGAATCCGGAACAGCCAGCAACCCAACTGCCACTAGACAGCTGGGGTAAGGTAGTTCACCAAAGATAGGCACACAAGTGCTGAACAGAATGAACTAACAATTTAGGGTGTCAGGACAGCATTGTGTGTCTAGCATGTGTAGATTTCCTTGATATTGAATCCTATATGCTAAATAAATAAATAAATCCAATTCAAATTGTAAAAAAAACCCCACCCTTTGCCAGTCATTCAAAATGCTAAACTAACTAGAACTAAGAAACTATATCATATGTTCAAGAGCTGTTGCTATTCCCAATGACCCGCATTTGTGAATCTGGGTCATGGTTTACATTTGTCAGTCATCAAACCACATATAATCTCCTGGTGAGAATACAGAAAGAGCTGTTGTTGTTAGTTGCAAAGTCGTGTCCGACCCATCGCAACCCCATGGACAACGTTCCACCAGGCCTTCCTGTTCTCTACCATCCCCTGGAGTCAGTGGTGGGATTCAGCCAGTTCACACCACCTCGAGAGAACCGGTTGTTAACTTTCTGAGCAGTTTGGCAAACTGGTTGTTGGTAGAAATCATTAGGGCAGAGAACCAGTTGTTAAATTACTTGAATCCCACCACTGCCTAGAGTCCATTTAAGTTCATGCCTACTGCTTCAGTGACTCCATCCAGCCACCTCGTTCTCTGTCGTCCTCTTCTTCTTTTGCCCTCAATCTTTCCCAGCATTAGGCTCTTCTCCAGTGAGTCTTTCCTTCTCATTAGGTGGCCAAAGTATTTGAGTTTCATCTTCAGGATCTGGCCTTCTAAAGAGCAATCAGGGTTGATCTCCTCTAGGACTGACCAGTTTGATTGCCTTGCAGTCCAAGAGACTTGCAGGAGTCTTCTCCAGCACCATAGTTCAAAGGCTCAATTCTTTGGCGCTCAGCTTTCCTTATGGTCCAACTTTCACTGCTATACATTGCAACTGGGAAAACCATAGCCTTGACTATACACACTTTTGTTGTCTCTGCTGGTGATGTCTCTGCTTTTTAGTATGCTGTCTAGATTTGTCACAGCTTTCCTCCCCAGGAGCAAGCGTCTTTTAATTTCTTGGCTGTAGTCCCATCTGCGGTGATCTTGGAGCCCAGGAAAATTAAAAAAGAGCAGAAAGAGTACCGCTCCTCAAACTGATATGAATGCTTTCTAAGAGATTTCTAAGTTTGTGTTAAGAGCTTTTTATTGAGACACACAATAATTCAAGTGATAAATAAGTACCATATTTTTCGCTCCATAAGATGTTCCTGACTATAAGATGCACCTAGGTTTAGAGAAGGAAAGCAAGAAAAAAAAATCTGGCTCTGCCTCCCAGTATCTATCCGGTATTCATCTGGCTAGTGTCCTTGCAGCAAACAGCAAACAGCCTGGTCAGCTTCAGCACATTATCGCAGCCCCAGCATATGGCTCATTGGGGCTCCATTCCATTGCACTCACCACCAGTCAGCTGAGTGATGGATGGATCCCGGCCTCCTGTAGCCCCACCGATCAGCAGGCTGGCTGACCAGAAATACTACCATTGCTGCCTCCTCCATGTCTGCTGTCTCCACTAGGGAACGCTGGAGCCTTCGCCGCTGAGCAGATGATTGGCAGTTGGATCAGCCTCCCAGAATATCGCCAATCAGCTGTTTCAGACGGCAGGGATCACTGCCATCATTTGCCGCTGCTGCCTGTCTCCCATATTCGCTCCATAAGACACACAGATATTTCCACCCACTTTTGGGAGAAAAAAGAAGTGCATCTTATGGA
Source organism: Pituophis catenifer annectens (assembly GCF_029215685.1). Classification (NCBI taxonomy): domain Eukaryota; kingdom Metazoa; phylum Chordata; class Lepidosauria; order Squamata; family Colubridae; genus Pituophis; species Pituophis catenifer. Next base: position 75,181,136 of record NW_027256886.1, on the reverse strand, counting down.
GCGAAACATAGGGTACTTAATTTGAGTTAAGGTGTAGGGATCCACTAAAACTAGAATCATTGACCATGATAAGTCCTCTTCATACACTGAAGATTTTTTTCAGTCACGACGATTTGAAAATGAAAAAGAAAAATGTTCTATGCAGACTAACAACAAAAAATAACTATCAACTCTTTGATGATAACAAATAGCATTCAAAGTACTATGGATATATAATGGAAATATCCTTTAAAGCAATCTGAGTCAATGGGATTCCTCAGCATTCCTTGAACCTGAAATTTTGCTTCTATCAACCTTTCAATAGAAATTGTATCAACCTTTTAATAGAAATTGTGTGGAATTTCAACATACACTCAGTCATGCAACGTTGAGATAATAGAGGCTAGAATCCTTCCATTTATACACTGGAGTCCATAGCACAGAATGTACACATGAGTAGAACATATTGTACTCATTATGAATAGAACTGCACTCATAGAGTGCAGAGAAGAACAACAAAGATGACTAGGGAACTGGAGGACAAAACATATGAAGAACAATTGCAAGAATTGGATATATCTTGTTTAATGAAAAGAAGGACTAGGGGTGACATGGTAGCAGTCTTCCAATATCTAGGGGGCTGCCACAAAGAAGAGGGAGTCAAGCTATTCTCCAAAGCATCTGAAGGCAAGACAAGCAATGGATGGGAACTAATCATTTCATTTTCATTTCATTTTCATTTTCATTTTATTTGATTTATATACCACCCTACTCCCGAAGGACTCAGGGCGGTAAACAGGCACAAGATAAAACACATAGAATACAAAAATTTAAGAGCAGAAGTAAAATCGAATTAAATCAATTTAGCCCAAGACAAATTTAAAACCCCAGGTTAAGAACGAATTAAAATTTACATTAAAATTTACATTAAAAAGAGAATGGGAGAGGTTAGGCCAGACCAGCCTGGTGAAATAAAAAGGTCTTGAGAGCGCGGCGGAAGGTGCATAGATCTGGGATCCTCCGTATCTCCGGGGGGAGCTCATTCCAGATAGTAGGTGCCCCCACAGAGAAGGCTTTCCCCCTGGGGGCCGCCAGCCGAAATTGTTTGGCTGTTTGGTTGTTTGGCTGACGGCCCCGGAGGAGACCCTCTCTGTGAGAGCGTACCGGCTGGTGGGAGGCTGTTTGTGGCAGCAGGCGGTTCCGTAAATAACCAGGCCCTCAGCCATGGAGTGCTCTAAAGGTGGTAACCAAAACCTTGAAGTGCACCCGGAAGACCACCGGGAGGCAGTGCAGCTCGCGCAGGAGAGGTGTTACATGGGAGCGCCACGTCGCTCCCATAACCACCCGCGCAGCGGTGGTTATCGAGGAGACAACCAACCTAGAACTAAGGAGAAATTTCCTGACAGTTAGAATAATTAATCAGTGGACTGACCTGCCTCCAGAGGTTGTGAGGTTTTTAAGAAGAGATTTGACAACAGTTTGTCTGCAATGGTATAAGGTTTTTTTTGCTTGAGCAAGGGGTTGTTCTAGAAGACCTCCAAGGTCCCTTCCAACTCTGTTATTCTGTTATTCATTAAAAGTATCTAGAGACGAGGGACAGAAGGTCCACAATGACATGTATAATAGAACATGTATCCTCCTAGTGGAGAAAAGGAGATGGTAGAAGAACACATCTGTAGAAATGAGGCTGAAAGGAGAACATAGCAGAACACAGGGGAAGAATCAATGAAGATACTCAGTGATCAAGGGTGGGAAGGGGCAAAGAATTTATGCTGCCAAAGCTGCACCTCAATAGCAACCTAACTACCCTGTTTTCCCGAAAATAAGACCACATGATTTTTCAGGATGCTCGTAATATAAGCCCTACCCCCAAAATAAGCCCCAGTTAAGATTGTCAGCCAGATGGATGCATTTAGTGCCATATTTCCCCCAAAAAAATAAGACCTAACCAGAAAGTAAGCCCTAATGCGTCTTTTGGAGCAAAAATTAATATAAGACCCGGTCTTATTTTCGGGGAAGCACAGTAGTGATTTGCCAAATGATCCAAGAAATATGCAACCTTTTCAGTCCCTGTGTTTGTGATATTCTTTCTGAAAGCATTGTATGCCAAACAGCTTTCCTAAATGCTTGTACTAATACCCTGTTTCCCCAAAAATAAGACATCCCCTGATAATAAGCCCAATCGGGCTTTTGAGCACATGCGCTAAAATAAGCCTCCCCCCCAAAAAAAATAAGCCCTCCCCAAAAATATTTAAATGCAGAGCTGGAAATCAGGTAAGACGGCAAGAGGAGCTCCATCTTGCTCCACGCGCCCCAAAATAATAAGACCTCCCCAAAAATAAGGCCAAGCGCTTATTTTGGGGTTCAAAAAAATATAAGACAGGGTCTTATTTTCTAGGAAACATGGTAGGAAATATTAGGAAGAATGTGCATTTTTCAGGACGGAAAGCAACAGGATTAAATAGATCCCCCAACTATCATTTTAGAAGAGATCCTGGCTTTTTTTTTTTTTTAATCGGAGGCATCATGCCAGAATAACTGTTTGCACTCTTGGTCCTTTGCCACCATCTCTGAAGAAAGAAAGCCAGAAAAAAAAGGTTAAATTAATCCCAACATGCACTCTTGAGAGAGAATATTAACTACAAATGTAAAGGTGTTAAGAAAACCACCATGGCCTTTAAAAAAATAAGTCTCAGGTTAAATATTAGCTTTCTTTTGCCAGTACCTCTGTGTGAAGCAGAAAACATCAGATGTGCAATAAAGGTTCAGCTAGTTATAATTTTTAACAGGTGAAGTGTAAAAGTGAATGGTTTCTCTTATTTTGGGGTGTTGTTTTATTCCCACCGGTCCCAATCTAGCAGTCTATAATGAAAAGTCCTCTCCAACATCTTCTTGACATCTCTGTACTTATTAGTAATCTTCCCTAAAAAATAAAATAAAATGAAGGAGTTGTTCCAAATATATTTTGATGACAAATTTTTACAAGGGGATGAAATGAACATTGGAATAGGAAAAACAACCCTATGCTTTTCACAGAAATTTTTTGAGTTTATCTGTCAAGGCTGGAGATTCTGTGAAGATTATTTGCACAGAGGTTTTCCTGTGACCGATTGCCAAGCTCAGTTCTGTTCATGCTTTATGAATCACAGGTTTTATATGTATTGTTTATATTATTTTTCACAACATTTTCCCTTCAGGGAAGTAAAGGAGATGTTTTTCTAATGTCTTATGGAGATTCTCAGTCATCCATGTCATGGTTGTCTCAAAGGTGTTTTTTCAAGAGGCAACTGGATTTTCTGAGGGGGGATTTCTGAAGACGTTTCGTTTCTCATCCAAGAAGCTTCTTCAGCTCGGAGCTGAAAAAGCTTCTTGGATGAGAAGTAAAACGTCTTTTAAAAAAAACCCCAGAAAAATCCAGTTGCCTCTTGAAAGGGTTGAAAAAGCACCTTTGGGACATGTTTTTAATGTGTATTTTCTTCTATGCAACCTAGTATGGTTTTTGAGTTGTCACAAATAAAACAAAAGCTTTCATAAACATCTGTATTTTGGGTTCTCCTGCAAAGCAGACATTTGGAGTCTAGGGGTGCTCAAACAGGATATTCTCTATTCTTTTAAATTGTTGCATTTTTCTTCTGTATCATCTTGTAATCATATAGGAAGAAAAGCAGTCTGTGTGTGTGTGTGTGTGTGTGTGTGTGTGTGTGTGTGATTGTTGTTGATAATGATGCTTCATCGATAATTATGTAAAATTTGTGTGAAGTATTTGATCCATGGACACCAAGTATATATTAACATTACACCCTTCAGATCCCTTCTCTGAGGCAGGTGGTTAAGAAGTGTGAAATATCAATACATAAATAAATATTTAAAAAATTTAAATCCCACTATTAAAGAATATACTCCAAGTACTTTCCTAAAAAATTAGATGCACAGAGAAAACCCACTGATCAGAGGTGGGTTTCAGCAGGTTCTGACCAGTTCTGGAGAACCAGTAGTTAAAATTCTGACTGCCCCCCCCCCCATCTATTCTCTGCCTCCCAAGTCCCAGCTAATGGGGAGGAAATGGGGATTTTGTAGTAACCTTCCCCTGGAGTGGAGAGGGAATGGAGATTTTACAGTATCCTTCCCATGCCACGCCCACCAAGCCATGCCCACCAAGTCATGCCATGCCTACCAAGCCACGCCCACAGAACCAGTAGTAAAAAATTTTGAAACCCACCACTGCCACTGATCCTCCGTGTTGCCTGCAATGCCAGAGTCTGAAGAAAGAAGCTGAAAGAAAGCATGTTTACTAAGCATGAATTTAACATACACTGAACTGTAATGTGGCCAAAAGGTTGTAGAATAATAATTATTATACACACCTTATTTTGTTGCAGCTGCTTTTCTGACCTACAAAGCAGCAATATTATAGGTGTTTTTTTTTAACCCAAAGGCAAATCAAAAGATATTGTATATTTGCTACTACAAGTTCAATTTTAGAGTAATTCTGAAAACACACCTCTTAACAAATACCGTATTCATAAATAACATTTTTAACCTCATATATTTTCACTTCTATATTTGCACAATGTTTCAAAGAAAATGTCATGCTTAAGTTAAGTCTTTCCTTGCTTTAAATATCACAACGTGCTTGTTTTGAAAATATCAGTTTTTCTCAGCATGATGTTGAGGTATCCTCCATATTGGCTAAAAAAAAATAACTTTCAAGTATTTCCAAAAACTTGGGAGCGCTATTCTTTATGAGGCGTACTTCACATGCTTTTGACTGTAAAATTTTAGAGGGAAGGGAAATAAGTCGAAATGTCCAAACAAGGAAATTATGATCAGACATTCCAATATACAGAAATCTAGTGCACAATCATTGAAACAGACGCAATAGGAGCTGTAGTGGCAGAGTGGTTAAAATGCAATATTGCAAGCTAACTCTGCTGACTGCCAGCAGTTCGATCTGGATCAGCTCAAGGTTGACTCAGATTGTTGGGGGCAATATGCTGACTCTGTAAACTGCTTCGAGAGGGCTGTGAAGCACTGTGAAGCGGTATATAAGTCTAAGTGCTGTTGCTATTGCTATTTTGCATGTGCCTTGTTTCTATATTGCTGTTGCCCAGTTTTGATCCAAATTTTGATCACATGACCCTAGGGATGTTGCAATGGTTGTATGAAAAACAGTCATTAAGTCCCTTTTTTCAGGTCACTAAATGAACTTGTAACAGTTGAGGACTAGCTGTAAACTGAAAAGGAATGTTATACTCTAATGGAGATGATGGCTGAGGAACAGTAGCTGAGTTGCACTTTTAATCATCAACTCTCAGTTTCATGGTGTCAGCTGTTAAATACAATATTTTTAGTAGCTGCAATATTATTTCTCAACTAGCCTCAAAATAAATGAGAAGCAAGATCTAGCACATAGTTAAAAAGCTTATAAATGATCCTTGAAATGACTATCTTTAAGTTTATATTCTTCAACCTTACAGGCTGTTTTGTTGAGACAATTGTCTATTCTTCTGCTGCTTGACCAGAGGTGTCAAACTCAAGGCTCACGGGTTGAATCCAGCTCGCAGGGTGCTTAGATCCGGCCTGCGGGGCCACCCTGGAAACAGTGAAGGACTGGCCTGCGGTGCTTCTGTCAGCAAAATCGGAGGTCGGGAGGGCTGCATGTAGGAGTGCTGCACGCCAGTGGTGGGTTTCTACTGGTTCGCCCCTGTTCAGGCAAACCAGTGGCAGTGGTGGGAGGCTCCTCCCACCTGCCCGGACGTTATCAAGGACGCTCTGCGCATGGGCAGAAAATTCTGTGCATGCGCAGAAGTGCCGCATGTGAGCGAAGCAAGCACACATGCATGCTTCCAGTTGCAAACCGGTAGCAAAGGTAAGAGGAACCCACTCTCCAACTGGCGCAGAGTGTGGCCGCATGGGTGGTTATGGGAGTGATGTGGCGCTCCCATGTAACACCTCTCCTGCGCGAGCTGCACTGGCTCCCGGTGGTCTTCCGGGTGCGCTTCAAGGTTTTGGTTACCACCTTTAGAGCGCTCCATGGTTAGGGCCTGGTTATTTACGGGACCGCCTGCTGCCGCAAACGGCCTCCCACCGGCCAGTACGCTCTCACAGAGAGGGACTCCTCCGGGTGCTGTCGGCCAAACAATGTCGGCTGGCAGCCCCCAGGGGGAGAGCCTTCTCTGTGGGCACACCTACTATCTGGAACGAGTTCCCCCTGGAGATACGGAGGATCCCGGATCTATGCACCTTCCGTCGCGCTCTCAAGACCTTTTTATTTCACCAGGCTGGTCTGGTCTAACCTCTCCCATTCTCTTTTTAATGTAAATTTTAATGTAAATTTTAATTTGTTCTTAACCTGGGGTTTTAAATTTGCCTTGGGCTAAATTGATTTAATTCGATTTTACTTCTGCTCTTAAATTTTTGTATTCTATGTGTTTTATCTTGTGCCTGTTCACATCCTGAGTCCTTCGGGAGTAGGGCGGTATACAAATCAAATAAAATGAAAATGAAATGAAATGAAATAGTGGCACACGCCCACCCTGGCCACGCCCACTCCATCTCCCAGAGGTCAAACCCAACCCTGACGCGGCCCTCAATGAAATCAAGTTTGACATTCCTGCTCTTGACTGACCCTCTCTTTGACTTACTTAGCTCCCATTATTGTAATATCTTCTCTTCTGTTGTATCATCTGCCTAAATCAAGTGTGAAGAATCTGTGGTCCTCCCGAATGTAGCTGAATTTTGACCTTCTCCAACCAACCAACAACATGGAAATTGAAATTGAATTCTCATTCATCATAATCTATTGGTAACAGGGTGTTCATCTCTGTTCTGATTATAGCTCCAGCATTAAATCAAAGTGAAGCTTGATGTGAGTGGGTTGGATAACTTTTTTTTTTTAGCATAAAAGGATTCATCTTGAAATAAAATTTAATTGCAAAAGCATATAATGTTTGGATATGGAGGCAGGACAATTAAATGTGCTAGTATTCAGTTTCACCACATAAAAGAAAGAAACCACTTAAGGTTTCCTTTTTCTCCCTCTCTTTATTTTATAGATTGTCACAACAACAGTTAAGATGGGTTCTGGATTTCCTCCAGCATCTGGAGAAGCTAAGAGATAAAATAGCAGCCAGATATTTACTTCATTACTTCTTCCAGTAACATTTAAGAGGAAAAAAATTACTTTTTATCTAATGCATTCCTTATGACCTAATTTAATTGTTCCATATCTCGCTAGGCATTAAAAGCATTTGTATCCTAACCTCTATTCCATTAGACTTCTTTGTCAACAATAAATGAAAGAATGCACCAGTCTTCAAGGTGCTTTTTTTTCCCCAAAAAGGCAACTGAACTGTTTTTTTCCTTGAGGAAGAAGAACAAAACATTTTGCTTCTCATCCAAGAAGCTTCATCAGTTGTCCATCACCTGATGATCATCTCCATCATCATGAACTTCATCAACTTCATTGTGAGCTTCTTGGATGAGAAGCAAAACATTTTTTTTGTTCTTCTTCCTCAAGGAAAAAATAGTCCAGTTGTGTTTTTGGGAAAAAAGGACCTTTGAGACAACTATCACCTGGACGACTGAGAATCTCCACAGACAAGAATGCACCTGATGACATAATTCAGCCTTCCTCAACTTGATGCTCACCAGATGTTTTTAAGACTTCAAGAATTCTCATCCAGGGTAGCCAAAGTACCTAGTAGACATCAGGATATTGAACACTTGCACAAGTAAATCATAGCTGACCCCAGAAAACTGTGATAATTTTGGTCAGAACCTATTAGACACATTCTTGGAATTTTATCTAGTTTGCCCTCTGTTCAATGCAGGTTAGTTTTGCTGTTGAAAATAACACTTATTTGTAAAACAATAGCACTTAGACTTATATACCGCTTCACGGTGCTTTGTAGCCCTCTCTAAGCGGTTTACAGAGTCATCATTTATTGCCCTCAATAATCTGGTTCCTCATTTTACCAACCTCGGAAGGATGGAAGTCTGAGTCAACCTTGAGCCTGGTGATATTCAAACTGCCAAATTGTAGGCAGCCAGCAGTCAGCAGAAGTAGCTTACATCTTTGCAATTTCCACCCAAGTTCTAATATTGATAACCTGAAAGTAACAAAGGACTTTGTTCCATTTCCTATATGAGAACTTGAAGAAAGTTACCATGCCTCACCCTTAATTTTCTGTCGTGCAGGCTAAATGTTCTACACGTTTTCATTTATTCTTGATAAGACTGCAATTTCTATGCTGATCTTTAACAATAAGGCAGAGTAGTCCTCGACTTAAGACCACAACGGAGCCCAGAATTGCAGTTGTAAGTTGTTGCTGGCCTAAGTGAGGCACCACATGACCAGGTTTGTTTTTATGACCATTTTTATGATGGCCATAAGTAAGTTAGTCACTGGCGCAGTGGTTAGAACGCAGTACTGCCAGCTACTTCTGCTGACTGATGGCTGCCTGCAATTTGGCAGTTCAAATCTCACCAGGCTCAAGGTTGATTCAGCCTTCCATCCTTCCAAGGTGGGTAAAATGAGGACCCATATTGTTCGAGCCAATATGCTGACTCTGTAAACCACTTAGAGAGGGCTGTAGCACATTGTAAAGTGGTATATAAGTCAAAGTGCTATTGCTATTGTACTTCTGAACTGTAAATTTTTTTAAAAAGGCTGCCCAACAAAGCATTATGAAATGGCCATCGAAGTCATGAGAGCAGAGAGCAGCCTGTCAAATCATAGAATCGTGATTCATAGGGAATCATAGGGTGGGAAGAAATCTTGGAGATCTTTTAGGGGTAGAATGACTTGGAAGATGGCCAATGAGTGCAGGGGAGTGGGGAACGGAAAGGGAGGGTTTTGGGTCTGGAAGTCAGTGTTGGCTTCGATGAGTCGGAGGTAGAATGTCGTGCTTAATAAATGGGAATTTTGCTTCAAAGACTTTGTTTGAAATGCAATTTATTTGAGACGACCTCGAAACCTGACATCTAGCTCATCTCAATCGCGTGGCACAGCTGATTCCCCCTCCCTCGCTGTTCTACTTACGGTTGCTGACTTGGAAGGTAAGCAGCTGAGCTTCTAAATGCTCCATTTTCAGCGCAAAGTGTGCATTCACTGAACTAGTTGTTAAAAAAATTTGAATCCCACCACTGGAAAAAGACTACAGATAGTCCTTGACTTACGACCATAATTAAGGCCAAAATTTATGTTTCTAAGTGAGAAATTGGTTAAGTGAGTTTTGCCCCACTTGATGACTTTTCTTGCCACATTTGTTAAGTTGTTAAATTAGTAACACCATTGTTAAGTGAATCTGGCTTCCCCGCTGACCTTTTGCTTGTCGCAAAAGGTGGTTCCATGACCCCGAGACACTGCAACCGTCATAAATATGAATCAGTTGTGAAGAATCCGAGTGTAAATCACATGACCATGTGGCTGCTGCAATGGTCATAAGTGTGAAAAATGATGATAAGTCACTTTTTTCCGTGCCATTGTAACTTTGAATGGTCGCTAAATGAACTGTTGTAAATTCAGGACTACCTGTACTTTTAATCCTGAACCAGAAGACTTGGAGGGATCACCCTCCCACGAAACTAGGGATTGTTTAGCGCAATGTCATCTCTTCCTGAAATTGTGGTGCCCCATCTTTGTACTGTGCCATCCAAGAAGTACATATTGGCCCTTGGATACCTGGAAATTTGTGCCTACAACACAGAAGGGCTAATTTGAAGACAAGCTTACCATATGGGACATTCATGTTTTTCTTGTTCTGTGATAGACTATTTTTCATACATCTGGGACAGGAGTCGGCAACCTTAAACACTGAAAGAGCCACAAAGGTCCTAACCAGAATCCCCCCATTCAATTCTGGAGCCGACTGGAAGTCCAGTTCCCCCACCATAGAGTCTCTTCCTAACACAGCATCCTTTTTCCTATGCTGACCGGAAGTCTGGTTTCCCCCCACCATAGAGGCTCCTCCTAACATGGCGTCCTTTTTCCTATGCTGACCAGAAGTCTGGTTCCCACCACCATAGAGTCTCCTCCTAGCGCGGCATCCTTTTTTCTCTACCTGTCCTAACTGAAAGCCCTATCAATTGTGAAGCCAACCGGTGACAAGGAGCCACAGCAGAGGGATGAAAGAGCCACATGCTGCTCCAGAGCCGCAGGTTGCTGACCCCTGATCTGGGAAGATGCTTAGGGACATACGAACCAACTGATCATTACAAAGATCAGTGCTCCACAGATGCAAGAGATGCTGGATGTTTTCATGTTAGGACACACTGAGTTCTGCCTTCTCTTTTTGAAACTACAAAGAACCTCCAAATTGGCCAAGGAGAACAGAGGAGAAAAGAAGCAGTGCGGTTAATAATGTGAGCTGGGACAGAACATCATGAAATAACAATGTCTTGGTTTCTAGGATTAGATACTAGTAGGAAAAAAGGAAACCTCAAGGTTTTTTTAAAAAAATAAATCCACTCCATGAGTTATTTTCCCTGCAAAAAGATTAGTTCTCTACCACTCAGTATTCTTTGCCATCTTTTGTATTATCCATCATGACCACTTGAAGGTCTTCAAAGAGATAGAAGCTGCAACAGTGGCACTGACAGATTTCTGGACGATGGATACTCTTCTCCCCAGACTGTGTGTGCAGAAAAGTGAAAATAATAGGTGTGCAAGGTTAACTAATTATTTTCTTCAAAGTTCCCATCCAACTCTTTGTGGGGAACTGGTTATTGTGGGATGTGCTACGTGACCGAAAAAACTGTGTAGGATTTCCAACTTTTGCAATAAAAGAGAATATATGCAGCTCAGTGTTGAACTGTGGAGTCCTTGGTTCTTTCAACTCTTGGGGGGGAGGGTTTGCAGACATTCCATTACCCAATTAGGTAGTGCCTTCAGTGTAAATGAGTATGGGTTTGCTCCCTACAGCAAGCTACGGTATGTTAACAGGGAGCAAACCCACACTCACTGCAGCTGATGGTGTTACCTAGTTGGGTAATGAAACAGCTGCAAGCAAACAACCAAGCTCAGAGCTTCACAATTTCATCATTTGGCTCCCTTTGGATTGTTTATTTTTTAAATAATAAGGATATCTTCCTTGCAATACAAAAGTAAAAGCAATTTCCCAGAAGATGTGGGAATACATGCCAATTTAGCATAGTCAACCCTGAGATGCAGCCCTCCCACCACTGAATAGAATAGAATAGAATAGAATAGAATAGAATAGAATAGAATAGAATAGAATAGAATAGAATAGAATAGAATAGAATAGAATAACAGAGTTGGAAGGGACCTTGCAGATCTTCTAGTCCAACCCCCTGCCCAGGCAGGAAACCCTGCACCACTTCAGACAAATGGTTATCCAACCTCTTCTTAAAAAATTCCAGTGTTGGAGCATTCACAACTTCTGGAGGCAAGTTGTTCCACTGATTAATTGTTCTATCTGCCAGGAAATTTCTCCTTAGTTCTAGATTGCTTCTCTCCTTGATTAGTTTCCATCCATTGCTTCTTGTCCTACCCTCGGGTGCTTTGGAGAATAGTTTGACTCCCTCTTCTTTGTGGCAACCCCTGAGATATTGGAACACTGCTATCATGTCTCCCCTAGTCCTTCTTTTCATTAAACTAGAGATACCCAGTTCCTGCAACCATTCTTCTTATGTTTTAGCCTCCAGTCCCCTAATCATCTTTGTTGCTCTTCTCTGCACTCTTTCTAGAGTCTCAACATCTTTTTTACATCGTGGCGAACTTCCTCATAAGTGTATCTGAATGATTCATATTTTTGTCAGCTTTGAGCCAGGTAAGCAACTGCCCTTTAAATTTTCTTTTAATAGATTCTATCCCACTTTTCAGTTTTCTTAAAAAGGCATATTAGAAACAATTTTAAAAAAATAACATTTAGTTAGACAGGATTTTTTTTCCCCAGTAAAAACATTCAACTCTGTTCCCATCCTATTTCTTTTCATGCAAAGCAGGTAAACGTCCATTTCTACTTCATGGCAGTAACAATGGGCGCAGATTTTTCAGCCTCAAGTATTCCCTGCTAGTGGACATTTTATCAGCACCTTAACACTCCTTGTGGGGGGGAAAAAGCATCTTTTTTTCCCCAAAATGAAGAAATGATAAGCATCCACATGACTCGGGACATCTATTTGCTTCCTTTGCAAATATGTTTATTGGCCAGATTTTTTAGTCTGAACAGAAGTAGGTAAATTATTTGAAGCAATCCATAAAAACAGCATTACAAATAGGACCATGTTACTTTAGTCTAAACAAATGCAGGGTTTTTTTAAAAAAAACAAAGTCCAGGCTGGAACAGGCAAAATCTCTCAGTCTGCATTCATTTTGCCTTTCAGAGCATGGCAGGTGATGGAAGAGAGACCAGACTATGTAAAGGTAGTAAGGTTGATATCTTCTTTATTATCAGGCTGCCCAGATGTAAAGGGAGTCTGTAATATTTATAATGTGTCGTCTGTTATCGTAAGCAGCCTGACGTGATGGATGGGAGACAGATTCAAAGGTGTCAATTAAGAAGAAAGTGCCTTACAATATTTTTTTTTTTCTTTTTCCCCTTGCGCTGCAGATTCTCTCTTCCGATCCGCGAGCATTGGGCAAAAAATTGGGTCCTTTGTCGTATTTTAACTTATTATTCCTCAATGAACTCCTTTCACTATCTAAAGAGGCCATCCTGAAATCCACTCGTGCTTTATTTAAAGTGACATATCGGCTTAAAAGGAAATGACTGGTATTTAAATATCAGGTAGGCTACAATGGGGAAAAAAAACACTTTCAAGAATGTTTCCATTTGATGACTTTTACAAAGTCTGGCCCATGCAATTAGCAGCTTCCTCTCCTATGGTTATTCCCTAACAGTAAAGGTATACAGCAGGGGGCGGCAACGTTAAATACTCAAAGAACCATAAAGGTCCTAACTGGAAGACACACAAACACACACACACACACACACACACGTTCAATTCTGAAGCCAACCGGAAGTCCAGTTCCCCCACCATAGAGTCTCCTCCTAGCGCGGCGTCCTTTTTCCTCTGACAACCAGAAGTCCGGTTCCCCCACCATAGAGTCTCCTCCTAACATGGCATCCTTTTTCCTATGCCAACCGGAAGTCTGGTTCCACCCCCACCATAGAATCTCTTCCTAGTGCAGCATCCTTTTTCCTCTACCTGTCCTAACCGAAAGCCCTATCAATTGTGGAGCCAACCGGTGACAAGGAGCCACAGCAGAGGGATGTAAGAGCCACATGTGGCTCCAGAGCCGTGGGTTGCTGACCCCTGGTATAAAGAGACGTGGCATTTCTGATTCTTGAACTAATAACTAGCCTTCATAATCAATTACTAATTCTTTTTCACCAGGCAGCTTTGGCACTTTTCTAGTGACTTCTCCATACAACCATTTGATCTGTGGTTTTGAGAGGCTGCCCCAAAGAGGAGTGGGGGCGGGTCAATTTATTTCCCAAAGCACCAGAGAGCAGGATAAGAAACAATGGATGGAAACGAATCAAGGAGAGAAGCAACCTGGAATTAAGGAGAAACTTCCTAACAGTGAGGACAATTCACCTGTGGAACAGTTTGCCTTCAGAAGTTATGGGTGCTTCATCACTGGAGGTTTTTAAGAACAGACTAGACAGTCACTTGTCTGAAATTGTTGTGGATTTAATAAGACAAACACAACTTTTGGGTTGATCAGAGACAGATTTTATATATTGCGCAATAGGTTCAAGGCTCTGTACATGAAGCGTTGAACAAAGACAGGAATTAGGTACAATGGTTTTATACCCTTCTAGAGGATTCTTTTGAAGTCAGCAGTTCATATGGTCCTATACATTTATCAATTTTAATTGACATTACAGAGTTTCTTTGCAAAACAGTCATAATTCTTTTTGTAGATTACTGACGCATCTCTTTTATCTTTTAACGATGGACAACTTTTAACTCATGTGGATCCCCTTGACCTAACCAACCCTTAAGATGTATGTCATTAGAATGTTCCTTTCTTCTGACAACTTAGAGGCCTCCTAGAGGAACCAAAAGGATTTTGGCTGAGTTTGTACTTTTTCCAACCGGATGCATTGCTTTTTAGAATAGAGTGAATAGAAAGTTATCCAGTGGTCATCCATCAGAGCCCGCTTCATTACATTAAAATGGTATAGGATCTCCTGCTTGAGCAGGGGGCTGGACTAGAAGACCTCCAAGGTTCCTTTCAGCTTCATTCTATTCTAAATTCTATGCCAGTGTCCTATGTTTCTAAAATGGCATTCTTTGCAATTGTAAAAAACTGAACTGTTTTTAAAATTACACATAGCTTCACTGCTAGTTACTGTCAGCGTTCCAGAAAACCCCAACTCTGAGTAAAGACACAGAAGCAAGCATTTTCCAAAGTTCTCTTTACTAGAATAGGTAAACTGGCACATCTGGGAAAACCCGAATCTGAAAGGTCCGGGTTTTATTTACTTATTTATTTATTTATTAGTTCGATGTATATATGCTGCCCTTCTCCAGAGACTCAGGGCGGCTTACAATGCATTAAGCAATAGCCTTCGTACTTTTGTATATACCTGCTTAGTAGGGCTTTTTGGGGCCCCCTGAGCGGTGTTCTATTTTATACAAAATCAGCTTATTGCCCCCACAAACCGGGTCCTCATTTTACCTACCTCGAAAGGATGGAAGGCTGAGTCAACCTTGAGCCTGGTGAGAATTGAACTCACAGTAATTGCAGGCAGCTGGCAGCTAAGTACTACTTTAACAGCATCAGTTTAGTCCACTGCGCCACCAGGCTATTTTCCCTCAGTAAATCAAAACCCTCAAAACCATCCCCTCACCTCAGTCGATCACATGCTCCAATCAACGTCCGTCCCATCTCGACTCAGCACTCCGACCACTCCTTCTCCAGATGCCGGATCGCCCTGACCTTGACCAACAGGAAGAATGCTATTATGTCTACAGACAACCCCTCTACTAAACCCCCCTCCTACTTTCCCACACATGAGAAGGTGGCAGCATGGAAGCTTCCGGCCTAATATGGCTTCCAAAGCTGACAGTTACCTGATGAAAAACTACAGCCCTAAGAGATTTTAATAAGAGGGATGGCATTTTTTAAGAGAGTCGGCGCCTGGTTAATGACATCGAATTCTTTCATTAAACCGACATGCCTATGATTATTCTAGACTTCTTCAGCATAGCAGGTAACACACTGAAAGGAGCTATGTTCAAAAACACTGGATTCTCTGATTCAGAGCAAAGGAGATCAAGAAGAATGCCGGATTTCTCCCATCCGTGATCCTAAGTAGTGGAAAATATTTTTAAATTTTTTAAATTTTATTTTTGTCAAGCAAGCATTAGATAACAGATAGAAATATAAACATGATATGAATATATGAAATGGATACGAATAAAAAGGGACATTAGGACAGGGATGGTAGGCACGCTGGTGCTCTTATGCACGCCCCTTACAGACCTCTTAGGAATGGGGTGAGGTCAACAGTAGACAGTCTTAGGTTAAAATTTTGAGGGTTTTGGGATGAAACCACAGAGTCAGGTAGTACATTCTAGGCCTTGACCACTCCGTTGCTGAAGTTGTATTTTCTGCAGTCGAGTTTAGACTGAGTGGTTCACTTTAAGTTTGTATCTATTGTGTGCTCGTGTATTGTTGTGGTTGAAGCTGAAGTAGTCATTGACAGGTAGGACATTGTAGCAGATAATTTTATGTACTACACTTAGGTCAATCCGAAAGCGGCTTAGTTCTAAGTTGTCTAAACCCAAAATTTAAAGTTTGGTGGCATAAGGTATTCTGTTGTGAGCAGAGGAGTGGAGGACTCTTCTCATGAAATATCTCTGGACTCTCTTAATTGTATTAATGTTTTTTACACACACACAAGAGCAAATAGTTGGTGGGGAACCTGTAATGAATTCCTCTGCCAGACCAGTGCCAAAAAGTTTTGTTTAAAAAAATGTTGCTTCCCTCTCTCAGTGTCCTGAGACAATTCTTTAAATTTCATTTAAGCCTTTTCTTGCTTTGGACACCTGATGAGAAGAGGGTAGCTTTCTTAAGAAAATCTATAATGCTGGCAAAGTGGAAAAGAAAGGGAAGAGACACCAGCAGATAGATGGTAGATGGATTCAATTACACCAGCAACCGGCTCAGTGTTGAAATTGCTGAAAGGCGATGTTGGGGGATAGATCATCCTGGAGAAGGTTTATCTGTGTAGTCATTAAGAATTGACACCAGCTTGATGGCGCGCCATCGATCAACCCCTATTGTATCTTACTATTTCTCCAAGGGATATTGGCAACACCAAAGGGCAGTAATTTATTTTATCCTTGTGTCAATACAGTAAGATGTTATCGTGAGAGAAAGTGACTAACCCAAGACTTCTATGAGAGATCAATAATTTGAATGAACTCAGATCCTTTAATGCTAGAACGGCTTAATCTTATGTTCAGAAACCAAAGTAGAAGATGTCATCAGGAATGGAAAACATTGTTTGAGAAGAGAATTGTGATAAAAATCTTAGACAATATAAACCAGCTGAGTTGATTTAGCCCATGGGCAAGTAGGATACAACCTGAAATCTGCCAGCGGTTCTTTGCCTGATCTACGGTTGTTGTTGTTGTTGTTGGTTGCAAAGTCATGACCCCATGGACAATGTTCCTCCAGGCCTTCCTGTCCTCTACCATCCTCTGGAGTCCATTTAAGCTCACGCCGACTGCTTCAGTGACTCCATCCAGCCACCTCGTTCTCTGTCGTCCTCTTCTTCTTTTGCCCTCAATCTGTTGTGACCTAGGCTTACTGAGTCATTACAAGACACAATTAGTCCCAAATAAACCTATTTTATTGTAACTGCTGAGAATTACGTTCATTCCCAGCTGAGTCCCAATTAGTTGCAAAACAAGTCCTTTGGAAGAAGTCCTTCGGATAATCACCAACCTTTAACTTCTTTGACACCCTGCCAAAGGCCTTACTTGGCAAAGCCCCACGAAGTTCAGAAACCAACAAGAGACCCCGACTGGAAACAGAGTTAGCAACGTTGCTTTCCTGCAAAAGGCCCAAGTGCCTTTGTTTCCCTTTTAAGCCTTATGGGAGGGGCCAATCATCTCCTGGCCTTACTCCTGAGTCATCCCTTTTGCTTTAGCTGCTCTTGCCTTCTGGCAGCTCTGCGCATGCGTGCACTAAGAACAGGCTCCTCCTGTTCCTCTGCCTCTCTGCTGTCCGACTCTGGGGGCTCCAGAGTCCACGCATCACTCCCAGATGGCCCACCGTCAGTGGGCGGTGCCTCCCACCAGTTTTACTACCGGTTCTTGTGAATTGGTCCGAACCGGGAGCAACCCATCACTGACACAGAGCCGTTTTTATATATATAGAAGAAAGATACTGGGACCAGTAAGCAATATGTTGCCTGGAAGTGAATTCCCAATGCCATGGCATTAGGGGAGGAAGAGAGAGAAATTTGTCTTCTTTTGGCTTATACATTGCCATCCAATGAAGCTCAGAAGGTTTAGCATAGTGTTTTTCAAACTTGGCAACTTTAAGATGTCTGCACTTCTGCTGGCTAGGGAATTCTGGCAATTGAAGTCCATGTGTCTTAAAGCTGCCAAGTGTGAAGAACATTGGTTTAGTAGCTGTCCACACATCCTGTGACAAGAATACAAAATGTTTAATTTGATATTTGATGGAAATGTATCAAGGAGGGATCCAGCCTAGAACTTAAGGAGAAATTTCCTCACAGTGAGAATGATTAATCAGTCTGGGAATGGGTTGCCTTCAGAAATGGTGGGTGCTCCATCACTGGAAGTTTTTAAGAAGAGATTAGACAACCATTTGTGTGGAATGGTATAGGATCTCCTCCTTGGACAGGGGCTTGGATTAGAAGATCTCCAGGTCCCTTCCAATTCTGTTATTCTGGATTCTGGTCTATAGGAAGACCTGATCTCAGCAAGGCACCATAGAAAGTACTCTCTCCCATTGGTGAAATACAAATTTTTTTACTACCGGTTCTGTCGGCATGGCTTGGTGGGCATGGCAGGGCATGGCAGGGGAAGGATCAGTGGTGGGTTGCCCCCGGTTCACACCGGTTCTATAGAACCATAGTAAAACCAGCGGGAGGCTCCGCCCACTGACCCCGATATCATCAAAATGCTTCTGCGCATGCGCAGAAGAGTGTGTGAGCACACAAGCAAAGCAAGTGTGCTCGCGCAGCCCTGTTGCGAACCAGTAGTAAAGGTAAGTAGAACCCACCCCTGGGAAGGATACTGCAAAATCTCCATTCCCACCCCACTCTGGGGCCAGTAGAGGTGGTATTTGCCGGTTCTCCGAACTACTCAAAATTTCCACTACCGGTTCTCCAGAACCTGCTGGATTTCACCCCTGCTCTCTCCTGTGATTATGATCCACCACTACTTTTGAAAACAGATCAAGCGCTGAAGGAAATTAAACTGGGTTTTCAATCACAGGATGACACATGTGCCGTGTAATCTGGAGGTTAAATTTATGAGTTAGACATTTGGTTCTTGGGAGAATTAGTATTCTGCATTTTCACAATCAACTGAAAAGAAAGGAAAGCAATGAAACAAGTGGGGCATCTCAACATACCCTGTTTTTTTGTTCACATGATAAAAGAGTCTCCACTCTCAAATTAAAACAATATTTTTATCCCACCTCTGTCCCAAGCAATTAGAAAGAATAAAGCGGAGTATTTGTCTTTGAGCTTTGCAATGGTTGGCACACAAAGAGTTTAAATACATCAAGAATAAAGTCCACTCATATTTCCATAATGCTGTTAAAAAAAAAATCAGTGCTTGAAAATAATGTATTTATTCAATGATGACTCCCTTTCTGGGTTCCAAACCACTGGTGGGTTTTAAAATTTTTTACTATCGGTTCTGTGGGTGTGGCTTGGTGGGCATGGCAGGGGAAGGTTACTGCAAAATCCCCATTTCCTCCCGATCAGCTGGGACTCGGGAGGCAGAGAATAGATGGGGGCGGGGCCAGTCAGAATTTTTACTACCGGTTCTCCGAACTACTCAAAATTTCCGCTACCAGTTCTCCAGAACTGGTCAGAACGTGCTGAAACCCACCTCTCTTTCAAACATGTACTTGGGTAGTATTATTCCAAATATTAATCGTGCATCGCTTTGATTTACACCAAACCACAATTTGACCCTTTTCCATTTTCTTGCAGAAAATTCTCTTCGGCCTTCCTGCCATCTGTTTCTCCCTGTCCACGTTGCTCATATGAAGAGAATACCTCTCACTGGAAATGTTGTAAATATAATCCCCCCATATTTGATCAATCGTGGATTACTCACCAATCCCAGCCTTCTGCTGTTTCCTGTTATGATGAGGACTGGATCTGGCAAAAGCAAAAGCAAACAGACTTTTTTTTCTTTTTTTAATTTGATTCATATGCCGCCCTTCTCCGGAGACTCAGGGCGGCTTACAATGTGCTAAGCAATAGCCTTCATCCTTTTGTATATTTATACAAAGTCAGCTTATTGCCCCCACAAATGGGTCCTCAATTTACCTACCTTAGAAAGGTTGGACGGCTGAGTCAACCTTGAGCCTGGCGAGAGTCGAACCTGCAGTAATTGCAGGCAGCTGGTCTTAATAACAGGGTGTTTAAACCACTGTACTACCAAGGCTCTACCAAGACTGAGACTAAACCATTGTTACAATAACAAAATCTGGGTGTCCATCTCTCCTCCCACTCCAAAATGTGAGGGCTTTGAGTCTCTTATGCCACCTAGGCAGAAGAGGGAGATACAAGACCTGGATCTTGTTTCTACTAGAAATAAGGTTTTGTATTTTACGCACGGATGTTGTTTGTTTTGTTCTGTTTTGCTTTGCTTTTCTTTTTTTTTTGGCTTGCTTAGTTTTCCAATAAATGTAATTTATCAAAAGAGTTGCCTCCTTAATTATCACAGCGAGGGCTTCTAGTTCTAATATCAGCTGGGAGAAGTCTTGATGATTGTTTTGATAAAAAGATGAATTATTTATTTATTTTAAAATATTTATGTACTTTTGCTATGCCAGCTCTCTCATTTTAATTCCTGAGATAATATTAACACAAGGGACAGCAGTGGTTTTCTTTAAAAAAAAAAAAAATCAACAACAGCAGCACTTACAGAAATACATTGTTTTTTATCTTGTTTACTCTCTGTGCTTTTCTGTTCATATTTCTGCATCCCTCTGCCCCAAAGTCTGTGACTTCTTCCTAGTCACAGATTAACCCACACTGTATATAGCAGTGATGGCTAACCTTTTTGTCGTTGCGTGCCGAAAGCGCATGTGTGATCGCGCAACAGCATGCCCACGCACCCGCTCCCATAATGCAATGAGCGCCCCCACCCCGACATATGTGCACATGACCCCCGCACTCACCTCACCCCCTAGCATGTGTGTGTGACCCCCCCACATGTGCCCTGCCCCCCCCCACCCATTTTTGGCTTCCAGGTTGGTGCAGGAGGCCTTCCAGGCCCAAAACGGGGTGCAGGGGGCGTGTGTGGTGCCCCTGCATCCTGTTTTGGCTTCCAGGTTGGTGCAGGAGGCTTTCCAGGCCCAAAACGGGGTGTGGGGGCACACATGCCCCCCCCCATGCATGCGCCCCACACCCGTGCATATGTGGCAGAGAGCTGAAGACCAGCTGGCCGGCAGGAGGCGCACGCACATGCATGGTGGAGCTGGGCTGGGCCGATTGCTGGTGTGCCCGTAGAGAGGGCTCTGCGTGCCACCTGTGGCACATGTGCCATAGGTTAGCCATCACAGGTATGTAGCACTGCCTTCTCCATTTTTACTCCTCAGCAACAATATGTCAAGTTTCCGAAAGATGCCCTAATTAATTCATAAGCCATGATCCAAACTTCAAAGGAAATATCATTTATTAGGAGCAACATTCCGGCAATACTCGGATGCAGTTAGGACTGATCCCATGTAGATTTACGTTCCCCTATGACCCTGTCTCTCCCCTCCTCTCTGGCCATGTCATAAATCACATTCTCCAATTAACTACTTTGGCTGGCTGTGAAACCTAACACCCTCCTTCTGATTGCGGTCAGGAAGAATATATGGAATTCACTTCAGTTCTCCCTCCCTCCTGCTCACGGCAACTTGAAAGCTTTGCAAGTTGACACAATAATCCTGGGAAGTAGGCTGGGCTGAGAGAAGATGACTGTCCCAAAGTCACCCAGTCAGTTTCTGTGGCTGAGGCTGACTTGTCCAAACCCAACATCTTAACAATTGTCTCAGAACCAGAGGGTTGTAAAATCCAAAGCCACTCAGTCGTGCCAGGGTTCAGTTGATGGTGAGAGGAGAGTACTGCCTCCTGCAGCACCCCACATAGTAGGGGATGAAGGTGGGATTTCTTGTCTCCAATCGCCACCAACTGGAACCAACCCCATAGAAAGGAGGTGAACCAGCAGAACACTGTGTGACTCCCTCCCCAGTCCTCTGAGTTGGTCCAGAAGGATACTATGGTTGATGGTATGGGAAACTGTCAATAGGTAAGTCAAGCAAAGATGGATGCACCACCACCATCCCACTCACGCCAGAGATCTTCCAACACCATAAAAAAAGTGTTGGATTTTACTTTGCTAGTCTTGCCGAATATGGGGGGGGGGTGTGCTCATCTCTGTTTCAAGGCCATTGAGCCAACACTGTCCGAAGAGATTTCCGCACCCATGTAGCCAATATGACATCATAGAGTCCTGTTATTTTCCCACCAAGGTGGTACCTATTTATCTACTTGCATACTTTCAAACTGCTAGGTTGACAGGAGATGGGGTAAGGATGGGAGCTCACCCCATCATGTGGCACTTGGGTCTCAAACCTGGGCTGCCGGCTTTCCAGACGACACACTGAGCCACTGTGCCACCCCCTCCAACATCATAACCAATGCCATTTCTGTTCCATTCCAGGTCTGAAACCTGACTGAAAAGGGTCTAGATAATCTGTTTTCATCCAGGGTCCTCTAAAGAGGTTGTTGAACCACCTTCTCAATCACTTTTTCCCAAAGAAGGGAAGGTTGGATGTTGGATGAAAGTTGTACAGACTTGAGGAGTCCAACAATGGCTGTTTTGAGGGATCCAATAATGGTTCCTTTACTACTTGAGGAAGCACAACAAGTCCTCCTCAAGAGGTAAAGGAACAACCTTCTCACTCAAAGCAGAATTAGCCACCACTAAGATGACACGCCCAAACCACTTTCACAAGCCAGGAGGGACGTGGATCTAAAAGTTGCTTCTTGCCACAAAATGAGCGTGCAGGGGAACATTGAAAAAATGAAAGAATTCACAGGACGTTTTTTGCAGCCTATCTTTAAAAGAAGGACATTCTGATTAGAGAAATGCATTTCAGTAAAGACCGTTCTAGATATTTCTTAAGGAAAAGAATGAAAGCCCACAAGACAGGGGTGAAATGCTACCGGTTCGGACCAGTTCGGCTGAACTGTTAGTGATGGTGGTGGGTGGTTCGGAGAATCGGTAGCGACAGCAGCGCGAGACTCCGCCCACCTACCCAGTCATCGTTACTTCCTGGTTTTAACCAGGAAGTAACCTGTATTTTACCCTCTGCGCATGCACAGAAGGGCTTACACATGTGCAGAGGATGTGGTGCATGCACTTCCAAACCAATACGGAAGGTAAGTAGATTTTACCCCTGCCATGAGGAGAGAGAGAGAAAAGCAGAATTGTGGGATCATGGAGCATACTGGAAGCAATGACAGTTATGAGAAATCAGGATGCCCAATTAAAGACATACTTGGTAAGTGTCAAAGAGGAAACATAAAAGAGTCAAAGGACTTTCCTGCCAGCCATGTTAATGCGCTAGTTCCTCTAGTCCTTGAATTAGCAGAAAATAAATTGTGCTGCCACAACTGCCAAGCCCTAATGTGCTGTGTGATGAGGCTGCAACTGATGATGCCCTTGCAGCTCCTAATGCAGGACACGTTAAGGATCACAACTGGTGACGAGTCCCTTTCCTTTTTTTCCTGTCACCCACAGGAGAAACAACTTCTAATCAGTGTCCTTAACATGCGTCGGGGAGCTTTGACAATTGTGAGCAGGTCTCCAGTGGGATGGAGGCTTTAGCTACCTCTCAAGTTGCCTGACTGATAGGTCACAAGCCTGGAGGTGATTGCTCTGCTGACCTGTCATTCAAGCTATTTATCAACCCGAGGTTCAGCATTTCTGAAAGGAGCTCTGGAGCTGATTCTTTCGGTGTTTACTACTGTGGTGAAAAAACATTAAGAGCATGTCAGAGAGTCGTGGGCTAACATTGATGCAGATTATAGGTGCATTGTAAGGATTTGCTCTTTCTGACATAATCTTTGTGATGATGCATATGCAGGCCAGCCCAACGGTCCCTAAGAGAAGGATTTCCATTTTAATGTAATTCAGCAAATGCAGTGTAATTTCAGCAGTCATAAGAAGAGCAATAGCAATAGAACTTAGACTTATATACCGCTTCACAGTGCTTTCCAGCCCTCTCTAAGCGGTTTACAGAGTCAGCCTATTGCCCCCAACAATTTGGGTCCTCATTTTACCCATCTCGGAAGGATGGAAGGCTGAGTCAACCTTGAGCCTGGTGAGATTTGAACTGCCAAATAGCAAGCAACCGGCAGTCAGCAGAAGTAGCCTGCAGTACTGCATTCTAACCACTGCGCCACTGAGGCTCATAAGAAGATTCTATCTTAGTGCCTTTTCATCATTTTCTTTCCAAAAGATGAAACGTCTCCCTTGTTTTCTTTTACCCTGCCTCGACAGTAGCTTCAGGCCAAATTATTCAGAGCTCTCCATTTTTTTTTATGCTTGTACTGGCAACATCCTGAAATGAAAGGAACAGTAGACCAGAGAGGACACTAGTTTAAAAATGGAATAGGGAGGACAACATTTTCTTTCACAATACGAAAGCAGACAAAGAGTCTCTTGTTTAGGTGAAAAGCTTCTTCTCTTTCTAGGCACACAAACACACACAAACACACAACTGAATCAAGTGACCCCATCACATTTTTCTTCTTCATTCTTTGCATTTTGAAATTAGCATCTATAGTTGATCTTCAGTAGGCTTGACTAAGAAGAGGAATTTTCTCCATATAATACGTAATAATACTAACCTGTAAGATGCCAAAGCATGCAAATACAAACAAGATATGAAAAAGATGCTAAACTATATGGTTTTTATCTAGAAATGACAGAACTGGGTAAGATACTCACAGGAACAGATGAAAAAATAATTTAAAAAATATATAATCACTTACTTAGTATTGAATTAGAAGAACAGGTAAAAGAAACAATGATAGCTTGGGCAAAAAAAAAATTGGATATTCAGTTGAGTTAAATAAATGGCAGCAGCTATGGGAAAGGAATTATAAATTAACAATGTCCACATCATATAAGGAGAATCAATATAAAATGTTTTACAGATGGCACATGTCATCTGAAAAATTGGCAAAAATGTTTAAAGATAAATCAGCTAAATGCTGGAAATACCATCAGACACCAAGATCGTATTATCATATGTAGTGGACGTGTCCAGAAGCGAGAAATTATTGGATTAAAATTAAAACATGGTTAGAAGAAATGATACAACAACACATAGATTTAAAACCTAAGCTATTCCTATTAGGTATCTTACCAGAGAAATTTAGTAAAGAATATATATATTTGATTATACATATAATAACTGCAGCAAGGATAGTATTTGTGAAAAGATGGAAAGCAGAGAAAATCCGTACAGAGGGAAAAATAATTAAGAAAATATTGGATTGTGCAGAAATGAATAGATTGACTTTGTCAATTAAAGAAAGAGATGAATCAGAATACTTTAAGATATGGGGGCAATTTTACCATTGGTTAGAGAAGAGATATCTATAGGGTAATGTTGTAAAGAAATGAGTGAAGAAAAAAGAGGAGGAAGAAGATAGATAAATGTATTAATAGAAAAGCAAGAAATGTAGGAGAAATGTTACAATAAATGAAATGATAATATTAAGAAATGATAAATATTGGAGGAGTAAGATAAGACACAAAAGATGCACTCAGATGATACACCGAATGATTGATTATGTATTGTATATTTGTTTGTCTATAAAATTAAAAAAAACTTTTAAAAAAATGCCAAAGCATA
This sequence comes from Pituophis catenifer annectens, assembly GCF_029215685.1. Lineage (NCBI taxonomy): Eukaryota > Metazoa > Chordata > Lepidosauria > Squamata > Colubridae > Pituophis > Pituophis catenifer. The sequence goes on along the minus strand of NW_027256886.1, from coordinate 75,156,034 downwards.
AGAACATTGTGATGGATTGACTTAAATACATGAGGCAAATCCTTAGCAAAGACGTCTGTCAGTTTTTGTAACTCAACAATTAGCACAACAGGATTTACTAAACGAGTTGCAAATTTGCAACTGCATTTGTAGGGCATGCTAAGCTTGGTAAGGTTTTGTTCATTATGATTTTATTTGGCTTTTGTGGCTTAATCTGCCAGGTGACTCCATAGCCAATTTAGCTATGTTTATTTTTTTTAATGATCTATTTATGTATTTGCTTTATTATAGAATACATATAATCTATTATAGAATACAAATAATGGCTAAGTACAGTGGTGTTTATACAATAGAAACTGGAAGCGATTAACACTGCGATGATTAAGGTGAATTAAACTTTTCACAATAGAACATTTATATCAATGTTAAATCTGATTTTTAAGAAATAATTGAGCATAGGCTTGCTTAAATTGTACAGTCAATGCTAATTATGACATCTGCAACTTCTTAATTTATGTCATTTTGTTAGGTTTAATGCATTATTTGGAAGCCCCCCCAAAATAATGCATTAAACATAACTACATGTTCAACATAACCAGTGTATGTACAAGAGAAAACCATGGATGGATACAAATGCATTCACTCTAAAGATGGACCTTCTTTGTGTCTCCTGGCAAATCACCTTCACTAGGGGAGGTTGCCATAGACCTGACTGATGGAGGAGGCAGGATGCTATTAGCTATTAGTCCTTATCTGTTCTTACTGCTTTGGCTCTCATAAATATAATTAATGGGAACCTTCTTTGTCTTACAAAGAAGCAGTGCCTGGGTTGTCACTTGGGGATCCTATGACTGGCCCTTCTCTTTCTTTGAAAGGAAAGTATCTGCTTCTTATTTTATTTTATTTTTTATTTATTTATTTGTCAAGAACGTATTTGGTAATAAGTATAAGCATGGATTGGATATATAAAATAGGTACAAATAGAAAAAATATGAGGACAGGGACAGTAGGCACGCTGGTGCTCTTATGCACGCCCCTTACAGACCTCTTAGGAATGGGGTGAGGTCAACAGTAGACAGTCTTAGGTTAAAATTTGGGGGGTTTTGGGGATGAAACCACAGAGTCAGGTAGTGCATTCCAGGCATTGACCACTCTGTTGCTGAAGTCGTATTTTCTACAATCGAGTTTGGTGCGGTTTACCTTAAATTTGTATCTATTGTGTGCTCGTGTATTGTTGTAGTTGAAGCTGAAGTAGTCATTGACAGGTAGGACATTGTAGCAGATAATTTTATGAGCTATGTTTAAGTCATACCAAAGGCGGCGTAGTTCTAAGGTTTCTAAGCCCAGAATTTCAAGTCTGGGGGCATAAGGTATTTTGTTGCGAGCAGAGGAGTGGAGGACTCTTCTTGTGAAATATTTCTGCACACGTTCAAGTGTATTAATGTCCGATATGCAATGCGGGTTCCAGTGTAGCTTCAGGCTAGTTCCTCCCCACCTCTTATCCATTTCCTCCCAATCTTTTTATGCAGCCACTTCCTCACTTTATTCCTCGACATGAATCATCCTATTATTAACTTGTGACATCATTAGCTTCTGCTGTCACCAGAGCTGACAGTTCAAAGGCCCCCGAGAGCTCTCTGCAAAGACACCATAAATGAGATCTCTTAATTAACACCTCCCTTAACTAAATAAATTAATTTTATGCTGCTGATAGGTCGTCTTCGCTATCTGAGAATGGATGAACACTCTCTCCGGCTGAAAGTTCTTCTGATCGGGTTGGCACTTGCCTTTATTAGGAATTTATTGGGGGTTGGGGCATGGGTGGGCTTCAAAAATTTTAGCAAGGGGTTCTCTACCCAATTGCTGGGTGGGCATGGCCATGGTGGGCATGGCCTAGTCGGCCTCTTGCACACCACAGCAGGGGGGGCATTTTTGCCATCCCTGGGCTCTGGAGGCTTTCCTCAAGCCTCCAGGAGGACAAAAACGGCCTCCCCAGGCTCTGGAGGCCCTCTGGATGCCAGAAATGAGCCCGTTCCTGGCCCTGTTTTTGCCTTCCCCGTCTGAACGCGCCTTGCATTTACCTGCATCCAAAACAGATTGGGTGGAGACTCCTGGGAGAAGCAGGGTGGGGTGAGTGGGGCGGGGCGGGGCCAGCCAGGAGTGGGATTTGGGGGTTCTCCAAACAGCACAGAACCTTAGTTAGAGGTTTTCCCGAACCCCTGTGAACTCCCAGCAGCCCACCCGTGAGTTGAGAGGAGGTGGGAGGGTGGCAAGATTTTGAAAGTGGTAGTCAAAGAGTTGAGCCATTTTGTGGATGAGGAATTCCCAGAGTCTTAAATGATTGGGGCAGACTAAGATACTGCAAAATATATAAATAATCAATCAGCCTGGATAGCTCAGCAGACTAATGCATTGTAATTTAACTCCAGCTGTTATATAAATAATCAATCAGCCTGGATAGCTCAGCAGACTAATGCATTGTAATTTAACTCCAGCTGTCTGCAATTAGTAAGTTCGAATCTTGCCAGGCTCAAGGTTGACTCAGCCTTCCATCCTTTCTAAGGTAGGTAAATTGAGGACCCAGTTTGTGGGGACAATAAGCTGACTTTGTAAAATATACAAAAGTATGAAGGCTATTGCTTAATGCTTTGTAAGCCGCCCTGAGTCTTTGGAGAAGGGCGGCATATAAATCAAATTTTTAAAAAAATCAATCAACCTGTTTCACACAAACTGGGCTCCAACTGGAATTCATGATAGAATAAAACTGCCATCAGCTAGCACTCATCTTTCCCTGAATAAAAGTGGAATACATGAAAGATAGAGACATAGGCACATTTGGGGAGAGGGGGGAAGGTATTGTCCAGAAAGTTTCAGATTTAGTGGTTAAGACACCAGGCTAGAAACCAGGAAATTGTGAGTTATAGTTCCACCTTAGAAATGGAAGATCGGTGGGTGACTGAGCCAGTCCTTCTTTCTCGGCACAGGGTTCCTGTTGTAGAGAAAACAACAGAGGAAGAAGGAATTAGTTAGATATGTTCACTGCCTTCAGTTATTTATAAAAATAATGATGATGGGATAAAAATCAATCAATCAATCAATCAATCAATCATAAAGAAATTTCACCAGGGAAAGCCACGTTTATGTTTACCTGCCCTGGGATTTCTTACTCATTGCTTATTCAGAATTGAAAATAGGTCATTGTATACTAGGATTACTTTTACACAGTAACTTTTCGTAAATAGCTCAATGCCACAAATTGGTTTTATGACTAGGTTCACTCTGAATTTAGCTTGTCATAAAGAGAGTAAATTGGATCAGAGCAAAGTAAGGTAACGCAACATCTTATTCTCTAACAAGGAGCATGGAGATGCTTTTAGGAAATGCACAAACATTGCATGAGGGCAAGAAACCTCCTTCGTTGTTTAACATCTAGCAACTAGAATTCAGAAACGTTCACAGACTTAAATAACTTCCACAAAGTTACAACTGGTGGTGGGATTCAACTGGTTTGCACCACTTTGGCCAAACCTGTTAAATTGCTGGCTGGCCCTGCCCGCCCCTTCCAGAAGTCCCCACGTGCCCCATTTTGGCTCCCAGAGGGATGCAGCAGGCCAAGTACTGCCTGTCACACTCCCTGGCCACGCCCACCATGGCCACGCCCACCCAGCCGGTCATTAGGGCAGAGAACCAGTTGTTAAATTATTTGAATCCCACCACTGGTTACAACCCTTGGGTGCCCATTCTGAGACCAGAATTTAACTGAATAAATGTGTTCTAGAGGTGAATTTTTTAATTTCTTTTTCTGCGTGACAATCTTCAGTTCGGGGGTTTTTGGGCTTTTTAATATTAGAAAAATCACAAGTCATTGGGAGTCAGTCATTCTTAAATATAATTAATAAATAACGGACGAATGAGGTTTTTGCCTGTTTTCCTTTCTCCTTTGAATTAGTGATTGATGATGAGAGAGAGCGATGATAGATAGCTGTTTGTGCATTTTATACTTTATAAACCATTTTACAATGCTTTTATATAGGAAGCGGTTAAAAATTATTATTATGGTTCATCACACAATCGACCAGATGTTTAGAGTAGATTTAGCGTTTTTATCCACCTATCGAGTCCATCTCAAGGACCAGATGTTGTTTGATGGTGTTAAAGATACTGCCACAAGATGTAATCCGCTCCAAGTAAAGCTGCCTTTTGCAATTAACTGATGGTGATTTTGTCAGAGTTGATGGTGTTGAAGTGGTAGTCCAGATGCTTTGAAATTGCACCCTAGGCACCTATTACTGTTGCACTATCTTTGCTTTTTTTCTCTCTCTCTCTCTACAGTCATGCTTCTATTTCCAAGCCTTTATACTTTGTGTTTTTCTCCAGTTCTTTCTCTCCATTTCTGCTGTCTCCGGGTATCGCAACATCCACTACCTGGATTTTTTGGTCTTTCTTGTCAACAGTTGTTACAAGTCTCAGGTGTTGTGTGGCAGATGATAGCGGGTTTGAATTCTAAAGTCCCAGTACAAACTATGAAAAGGATAACACAACCATACATCAACTCAGAAACAACCAACAGACTGTTACAATCATACAGCTTCACACTAGCACACAAAGGAATTAAATCCCTTCTGTTAGGAAATGATTTTATCTAACTTGTTGGGTTGGCAATATATAAACTATCAATATGAGGACCCGGATTGTGGGGGCAATAAGCCAACTTTGTATAGAACAACACCACTTGGGGGGGGGGGCGAAAGCCCTAATAAGCAGGTATATACAAAAAAGTATGCAGGCTATTGCTATAATGCATTGTAAGCCGCCCTGAGTCTACAGAGAAGGGAGGCATATAAATTGGACTAATAAATAAATAAATAAATAAATAAATAAATAAATAAATAAATAAATATAGCTTTAAGACTGCTGTATTGCTGTATTGCATCATACTGTGTCCTGATTGGTTAGCTCTGTAGCCAATGTCCTTAAGAGGGAGCTAGAAACCTGGTTTGTTTCTCTTTACTGCTCTTTGATGCTCTTTGCTGTTTGCTGTGTGCTATTTACTGCTATTTGCTGTGTTTGCTACTGTTTGCAACTGTTAATGTGTATGACTACAACGACTGGTAAGAAGACTTTGTTATTGGATTATCCCTGGACTATTGTTTAACCA